>NC_052632.1:78785965-79088996 GCF_016161935.1 Mauremys reevesii | reverse complement strand
CGGTGCCTCCATTTTGGGGAGTCCAGCTTGAGACACCGAGGGCCTGATGCTTCGCAGGTTGCTGTTCTGATTGGCTTCATGGGGAGCTGTGGGCTCTCCACAGAGCTGAAAGTCAGACCCTGGTTGTACCAAGTTTGGGGCTCCCAGTGTTAATGGGCACTTATGAAAAGATACAAGCCTCAGTCACTTGCCCAGGGCCACCCTGCATCAGTGGCAGAGTGAGGACTAATATCCAGGAATCCCGTCTCCCACCTCTCTGCTCTGTCCCCTAAGCCACGCTCTACGAAATGGAGAGAGCAGCCTGGTGTGTTTGAAATTGCAGTTCCTCCGTTTGGTGAGTTTGGCTTGAGTGCAATGCTGTTAATAAATGCTGAGGGCTTTGAAGCAGATGTAGGAAGCTGTAAGCACCAACCTGACAAGTGGCTCATGTTACAGTGTCCCTCTATAGACGTGAACAAACACTTGTGAACGTGTTATGACTACAAGAAGAAAGAAGGTAAAAACACCGGGAACGGAACAGGAGCAAGGTGTTTTGAAATGGACTGAGATCGTCTGAAATAGAGATGGCGAAAAGGCCTACAAACCTTCCTTTTGCCCTATGCCTTTCCCAAAACATTTTTCCCGTGACTAACGATGACCAATGTATGGTAAGCAGCTAGAACAACACTGGAGGAAAGAGAAAATGAAGTCACAGGAGATACCAAAGCAGCTTAATGATGTGGAGGCATGACCGATGCATCTGAAACTGGTATAGGACAGATTGGGGGAGAAATGGTAAAGGTCAGTGAAAGCCTTTATCTTGGCTAACTCTCCACTTGTGGAGCAGAGGCATTTCTTTAGGATCACCCAGGTTTTGTTGGTAACTTCTTCTTAGCCAAGTTTTATTGCTGGGTTATAAAAGTCCATTCAAAGCAGGAACTTCTGGCACTTCAACGTCTTGGCCCTGAAAGGAAAATGTTGTTAGGCTTTTTTAGGAAAAAAAAAAAAAAGAAGTAAATAAATAAAAATAAATCTTGCCATTTAACCACCAAGCTGTAAGAACATGAAGCAAAACGGGTTTCTAAGGCCATGTCTGTATGTACAGCTGGGCTGTTGCCACGCGTGTGATGAAGACACCATATGTACTGAGGTGAGAGAACTTTCCCGTCAGCATAAAACACCCACCTCCACAAGCGGCAGAAGCTGTCGGCAGGAGACACTCTCCCACCGACATACCGCTGTGCACATGGCCGCTCATGGAGAAACTTACGTCGCTCGAGGGGTGGTTTAGTCTCACACAGAGCCTAAAAGTTCGCTTTCCCATCCCACTTGTATAACTTTTCAATGGTTTTTATGAGTGTGTTTAAGCTGAAACCCTTGTGACCGATGAAGATTCACCGGCCAGTCTAGCTGAGTGGTTTCTTTTCTCAAAAGCAAAACCGAGAATGAAATGCTCTGAATTCGTTAACTGATCAGACCATCCACTGTCGCCAGTCCAGTAAGGATTGTTAAGGGCTAGTTATGAGGCCAATGTTCTACTGATCCTTACCGGGTTGATCAACACGAATATACGAGTCCTGAATGCGGATTTATTACATTTGCTTATTAAAACTGCTGATTTGTTACCTTTGGAAACCAAACCGGGTGGGGTCTTTTCTTTGGGTCTTGTGCAGATGTGACTGAGAGTCGGGTTATGCTACATCTGTCTGCCTAGAGCCAAATGGCTGGAAGTTGAAGCTAAATAAATCGAGGTTGGAAATAAGGTGCAAATCTTTAACCGGGAGGGTGATTAGCCATGAGACAACTTAGCTAAGGAGGGGGTAGATTCTCCATCCCTTAAGTCTTTCAATCAACACTGGATGTCTTTGGGGAAGCTGGGCAGGAGGTCAGCCAGATATTATGAGCTTGATACCAGAATCGCTGGCTGGATCTCTGGCCTGTGCTATGCAGGAGGTCAGACTGTATGATCATAGAGGTTCCTTCTGGCCTTAAAACTTAGGAACCTGTATTTTGTACATGACCTTTCCTACACACACAATGAAAAATCGGCTCAAAACTGGACCTGGAGGGACTAATTTTCCACCTGGATTTAAGCAGATCTCCATTATTTATTTATTTTTGCAGGCCCAGTTATTTGCATCCTCACTTTCAGCCAATCGACACTGGGCAAATAATTTTAACCAGTTCAGCTAAACCAATTCTAAAACCAGACAGAGACATAGCATGGGCCTGATTTGACGCTCTCCTCACGGAACAGATGTCTCTGAGTGACGCAGCTGGAAATCCGGCTTCCACCTGAATCCAGGATCCGACAGAGTTTGTGAAAATCATTTTGGGTGGGAAAAAAATTAACCACCTGTTTTTGAACCTCCGGGAAAGTTTGGTTTGGATGGAGGGTCAGACGGGGTCAGGGGTGGGGTTAATCTCAGCCTGCTTGTCCAGCCAAAGGATTAAATCTTGCCATGCAAGCATAGTGGATCCTTCTGCTTGTTTCTGGGCAGCTTATTAGCATGCTAAGGGTACGTCCACACTACAGCTGGGAGCCTGCTTCCCAGGTTGGGTAGACACACACTCTGCTCAGGCTAGTGCACTACAAACAGCTGGGTGGCTGGGTGTAGTACAGGTGGTGGCTGGGTGTAGTACAGGTGGTGGCTGGGTGTAGTACAGGTGGGAACTGAGGGTATCTGCCCAAGTACAGACCTGCTCCAACTGCTGGGTACATACTCAGGTAGCTCGCCCAAGCCACCGCTTGTGCCACCCCTAGCTACGCTGCTATTTTTAGTGCACTAGCTCGAACGGAGCTAGCACGTGTCTGTCTGGCCATGCTGAGAAGCACGCTCCCAGCACAGACATCCCCTAAGATACTCCTCCAATGAGGACTCTTGTTGACAAGGCCTCAGCACCTAAGACATCCCACAGCAACAGAATATCAGCCAGACGCTCCGGTACCAATTCTTCACCTGCACCCACCATTTCCATTCGGCAGCTGCTTTAACTCCCCGGGGGAAATGCTCCAGGCCGGGAAAGCTGAGCTCCAAGAGGGAGACTTGGCTCCTGACTTTGTGCAGCACAATTGGCAACATGCCGCTGCCTCCTAACGCTCTGTGTTGTTCAGATGGCTCATCAGCTTCGAAGCACTTAATTCACAAGGCTGCGCTGAGAGCCCCTGACACAGGGGTATTTAATCCAGAAGTGAAGAGGTGTTTAATTGAAATCTAGCGCCAGCGGGAACGCTTCACAAGTCAAAATTGCTTAGTTACACGTTCCGTTGGCTTTAGCATCTGTCAGAGTGGGTTGACAAACAGGCTCTCCACCAATGCTCCAGCTACCTGCCTTTCCGAGGCCTGCCTTGACCACCACAGATGCTGGCGAGTGAAGCTGTTGAGTCTGCTTGCACGTCTGCCGCGTCCCGCGCACACCTCTCTCGGAGCTTTGCTGATTCCCGTGGCCCCAGCCAGAGCGGGTGGGTCTGATTTTAGGAGCGTTGTCATGAGCGAAAAACAAAGCATCTGAAAGTAGGTTGCAGGAGCTGCTTTTGTGACCCAAAGAGCTACTGTGAGAGCGAGTCCGTTTGATTGCAAGGAGAGAAGTAATTTTAAACCAGATTTGGTTCAGATGTTGTTCTAGAGTCCCTCATTACTGTAGTGTCAGAACACCCCTGGGAGGTAGGGAATTGCTGTTATCCCCATTCTACATAGTGGCTCCGTGCCTCAGTTTCCCTGAGTAACTTGCCTCAGGTGAAGCATACAGCAGACCAGGGACTTGAACCCAGGTCGCACTGGTGCCTAACCACTGGACCATTCTTCCTCTCTGAGCACGGCTTTGTTTTCCAGAAGTCACAGCTGATTTCTGGTCAGGCAACAGACTGGCTACATCTTATCTGTGTGAATATGCGGCTTTTTCCCCCCACCCCCTGTGCTGCTGTAGCTAATTAAGTGAGCCTGAAATGAATCCTGCGAAAGCACACTGTCGGGAGCCCTGGGGCACAGGCCAACTGGGCCTTCTTTTCACAGATGCTCTGCATCCATAATGCCCATTGATTTCCCTGGGAGCTGCAGGTGTTCGTCTGATCAGGCCCTGTGCCTTTTGCCTCACTAATTCCATGACCCTGAGTTTGCTGTGGGAGCCGAGGAAAGAAGCCAGAGAAGGGTTATCAGCCTGCCAGTGGGATCCTTAAAGAGAACCTCAGAGTGTTCCAAACTCTGGGATCCATCCCTCTCCTGAATGCCCTTGGAAAGGAAGAAGTGCATAAGAGTAAATCTTAGCCTCTCCTCCACAGTACTGTGTCTAAGGGAGAGGTTGCACCCTTCTGAGGGTAAAACCCAGGGGTGGGGGCATATAGGAAGAAATGTCCCAAGAGTCCGGCTCAAATCATTCCATCTGCAGAACCAGCCATCGCTCCACCAGCATGCCTGGTGCATCCCTGCGCTTTACGTCAGACAGTTCCATGGTGCCGCTGGGCTGAGGAACCCGTTGCTTTGATGTGGGATGGGAGGGGATGGGGTCTCCTGTTCACGGGGGGGCCTTTAAAAACTGGCTTTGCTGTCTTAAACGGCAGCTCGCAGAAGCCTGCCCTCAGCTTGAAGGTTTTGAAAGGCGAAGCCAAGCGCGCATTGTGTTCTCTTTCATGACATGTGAGGGGAGGACTCCATGCATAATTCAGCTGCAGCAATGCAGCACCTAGTTACTAGTGATGGAGGATGCGAGAACAGGGGCGATGCTGCTTCTGGTTGAATGGGCTCCAGCGTAGGGGAAATAACAGCGTCGCTGGCTGCAGATATCTCCGAAGACACAGTAAGCTTGAGTTTGAAACCCTCCCTAACGTTGCATGTTCCAGCGCTGGCACTCGGATTCAGTGTCTTTCATCCTGCTTTACATCTGGCTCCTAAAGCCATCCTGTTCCTTCAGAGTGGGAGACGTCGGCCATGTTGCAAAATGTTGTCTTCCCCTCAACTTGTTCCTCTTCAGATCAAGGTACTGGACTCGAAAACAGCTCTGGGAGGTGGGGGGTAGGTCTCACTCATTCTCACTGGTGCCTTAGGAATTGAGAGTGCAGAGGAGCTCAGTAAGGTAAGTCATGAACTCACCTTTTGTTCGGGGTACAGTCGTGCTGCTATAGATGCAGGCCTGTGCACATGGACATTGTCTTTCTCAATCTGTCAGGGCCCAAGTGCAGGGGTGCTGGAACTAGGAGTGCTGGGGGTGGGGTGGCACCCCCTGGCTTGAAGTGAGTTCCATCATCTGCAGGGTTAACAGCTTGGTTCAATGGCTCTCAGCACCACACACACACACACACACACACACACTACAAATTGTTCCAACACCACTGCCCAAGGGTGAGACACAGCAGCAATCCTGCCAAACCCAAGCATTCAAAATTCACCAGTCAGACAGCAAAGAATCATGATATTGTCCTAAAAATAACAAGATTTTGGCCTGGTCTACACTGAACCATTAGATTGACCTAGCGCCGTTGCTGAGGGCTGTGTAAAATTTCATGCCCCAGTCGGCCTGACCCCAGTGTAAACACAGCTAGGTCAATGGACGAATGCTTTCGTCAACCTGGTTACCACCTCTCTGAGAGGTGGATTAAAGCAGTGGTTCTCAACCAGGGGTACGCGTACCCCTGGGGGTGCACACAGGTCATCCAGGGGGTATATCAACTCAGCTAGATATTTGCCTGGTTTTACCCCTCTTAACTTCAAGTCATGAGCCTGCACCGTGTCTCCTCCCAAAGTGTGAACAGGCCTTTCCTTCAAGGTTCTTCTGTGCAAACCCCATAGCTAATTATCTAATGTTGCTATTCTCTCTCTGGTGCTGCCTACCATGCCAGCTGATGAGCTCGGCCACGCCTAGAGAGCTGGCCCACCCCACTGAGACATCGCCCCAGAAGAACCAAGGTTCCAGCATGTTGACACTTAAAATAATGCCCATGCCCGGCACTGCAGAAGCGCCCGGCAGAGACGCGGCTAATACGGATGCAGCTAGAGAGCCCCCTAGCCTGTGCTCTGCAGTCCCAGCCCTTTTTGTTGTTTTCTGTCAATGCAGGAAAAGCATCTCGTACGCTCCCAGGGCAAGGATGCTATCCCGTCACAGTCTGAACCTTGGTGGATCCAGTCATCTCACAACAGAGGCTGTGGGAAATGACCTCGCCGGCACTGTTTCTTGCCTGCTGTTTTCTCAGGAGGGTTGAAGCATCTTGAAGGAGACAGATGCAAGTATGGGAAAAAAATATGCCTAGTTTTGCCTCTGACCTCTGCATCCTCTGAGAGCTGAAATCAGGATGCAGAACTGTCACCGCCCAGGAATCTGCTGTTGCGCAGGGCTGTTTTTAAAGCCGCTTGATTCACCTTCCTATGTGATTTGGCTTTTATTTCATATACAAAGCAGTTCCAGTCACGATGCCATTGGGAACCCATTTTTGTTGGGCGGGAGGTAACATGCTGAATATCCACCACTGGCTACTTTAGTGTCCTCTCAGCAGAAAATACCTCCGATTGCAACTCCGAGGCGAAACGGGTGTGGCTGCGGCTACTGTTTGGTTTAACTACATGTTCTCCTTGTACCCCACCGATCTGTGCTCAAACACCCTGTTGCTTCAACGTCCCTCCCCTGGTACCTGCTTGTTTTGTCTTCACATTGGCTGGGTCTTGACTTTTTGCCTCTGACCTGCTTGGGGAATTGACACTATCTGTACAGAACCTAGCATGACGGGGACCAGCCTGGCCGATGCCTCTAGGTGCTACCGTCGTATGAACACTGAATAACGAACCTTTCCCCACAACATGAACACAACCAAATCGGACACCTTTTTTTTTTTTTTTTGACTTTCCCGAAAGTTTGACTAGCGCCTGGCTTGGTTGTTCACCGTGATGTCTCACGCCACTCTGAACTGCTTTGCTCTGGAAATGGAAATACCACAAGACAAGTTCTTGTGACTCACTAAAGCCAGGAAGTCCTAATGCTCTGATATTAGCACTTGGCTGAATGATTTCTTCAGCCCCAATTCTTGCTCAAGCAGTTCAGGTAACTCCATAAAAGTTCCAGAGAACCTGCCAAGCTTTCGGTCAGTTATCTGATCCAGGCCAAACCTTCTGAGTCTGTCTGTCTCTCTCACATGTGCAGCTGGAGATGAAACTTTATGGTCATGTTTAGAATTTAGGTCCCCATCTGACCTACTGTTGATACTCCCCTTCTGTGAATGAACCAATACCCAGCGTTCCAGAACAAAGGACCCAGCCACAGCAGCTTTGGACAAAAATGATTGTCTGATTAGGGTGACCAGATAGTAAGTGTGAAAAATCAGGACAGGAGGTGGAAGGTAATAGGCGCCCATATAAGACAAAGCCCCGAATATCGGGACTGTCCCCATAAAATCAGGACATCTGGTCACCCTATGTCTGATAGTCTGAGAAAAGGTGGCAAACCCCATGATTTGGCACGTCGGGGGCAACCAAAGGTATTTCAAGCCAAGCTATCATTATTTAATATTTTATAGCACCCCAAATGCATGCAAGGAGCTTCACTGCAGACCTAGTTTCAGGGACGTGGGCAGTGACACCCAGTGGTTGGAGCAGGAGTCGGTAGCCAGGAATTGGAGTCTAGGGTCAGAGTCAAGTTCTCTGGAGTGACGCAAGCCACGGGCAGAGTCGGGAACCAGCAGCTGTGGGTAAATGCTTTGAGCAGGTACTGAACAACTGCTGCTGCTGTAAATTAAGATCCAGTCTGCTGACTTTTCCCACCAATCAGGTAGCCTACTACAGACCAGCTGCATGCGTGCGTTAGGGTGCCTAGAGACTGGCTCTGCCTTCAGGCCCTGATTCCTGACACCTAGAAAGGCACGGTCCCTGACCCAAAGAGCGTTCAATCTGAACGTTACTAGCGATGGAACAAGGGGGAGTGGGGTAGGAAGGTCAAAGGGCACAGCAATGAGATCACATGCTTCTGTGTATGCTTTGGTGGGTCTCCTGGGCTGCTTCTATTGGTTTCTTGCATTTATATAAACCCGGAGGGAATCTAGAGACATCAGATGGTGAAAATGGTTTGCTATCTGCTACCTGGCCCTGTTTCACTCATAAAGATGCACCAAAGCATTTTAAAGACCTTCATTTCCAGCTGCTTCTCTGGCCTTTTGATTGGGGGGGCTAGGGGTTACCACAGTTTTATCCAAAAGCTGGAACTTCCGGAGTGTCTTCTTAGGGTTACTGGCATTCATGCACTCCCCCCGCAGAACATACTCCTGTATGCCGACGGTGTCCTTTACACACCCGGGGAGAACAAATCTGCACAGAAATGGCTAAATCCGCTTGAAGGGAAAGCCTCATTTCCCAAACTAAAGTGTAATCGTTTCGTTGTGCTCTCAGTGAGAGACCCGCGGCTGTATCTAACTCCTGGGCATGAAGGCTGCAGCAGCTCGGCTATTTGCACGGCTCCCCGGAGTGCTGTCGCCTAGCCCTGTACCGGGAACCACTCAATTAAGGCGAAACAGGAAGGATGTAGTATTGATTTTAGCGCAACCCTCATCAGTAAGTCACCACAATTGCAGTTGCAGTGCTCCTGGAAGACCTTTTACTCGGCCGCCCTTGATGCTGTCTGCTGCTCAGAAAGCGTGTGAGTGCCCTGGGTCAGGTACCGTACGTTCAGAAAGGATATTTTAAAAGCACTTGAAAATATGAGGCTTGAGAATTTGCTTTGGTGTTTTTAGGACTGAGCAATTCCAACCGAGCACTGCAAATAGTGGTCAGGAATTAATCTTGGTAGCAGAGGACAAGTTGCCATTTGCAGAAGGGATTTTGAAACCACAGTGCCATCGAGGGCACCGTCTGTTACATTTCAGAGCTTTGGTATCATATCTTAAAGGATTAGGAGTGGCATGCCTAAAAAACAGCATCTCGCCACGTGGCTCTGGTTGATTTTTCCCCCTAGCCATCCTACAATTCTGCCCCCCTGCTCAGATCAGGAACAGGGTTGAAAACTTGCTCCTACATCAATGAAAATGGAACACTTTTTAAATATCAGGCGAAGCCACAAGAGCGCCTGTAAAAACAACTGGTCTATAGAAAAAGGAAAAAAAAGTACACTGTATGTGTAATACATTTTGCAGTGTAGATTACTGTGCACCGTGGCATAACTCACTGTTGACATTTCACAGCACAGTGGCCTGCAAAGTAGGAAAGCCGGAGCTGGGCAAATGCTGCACTAAAATGTCTGTGAATAGCTGTTCAAACTGTTAATCGTTTTTATTTCACTCGTGTTTGTGCCCTTTTGCATTCACCTGCCACAAATAGCCCCGCAAATCAGCTCACTGGCTGGAACTTATGTCAAAACAGCATGTTTTCAGTGACTATTCAGAATGATCAGACTCTCAGCTTGAAACCGAAGGTGCACTCATTGCATCGGGAAACGGGATCATACATTGGAGAAGCTTGTGAGCTAGTTGCAGCCATAAAAGGCGGTGACATTAATCAAATCCATTATTTCTTCCTTTCATGCTTTTGATGCTGTGACAATTCTGCACCCGGACCACACTTTCTAATGCCTTGATGATTTTACTTCCCCATGATCCTCCCTTCTAAGTCACAAACAAATTGAAAAATCTCTTGGCAAGAAGTACAACTGAAGATTCAGCACCACCATTTATAGCCCAAGCTCATTAAGAGAGTCATTTAATTGAACACTTAATCACTGGAGGCCTAGGGGGAAGACAGTAGACTTCTCCCATGTAAGGGAAGTTTTCAGCCTATGCAACTTTCAGGCATCCTGTCAGTGCAACGGGAACATACATCATACAGCAGATGGAGCGTTAACTCTTGAGATAACCGTTAGTCAATGTCCAGCCAAGGTCTTTCCCAGGGACAGCAATGTTCCCTTTCCCTTCCAGTGACTGTGACTTCCTCCTGCATGCTCACGGCATATTGATTTCGCAGAGCACTTGCAAAGTGCAGCAAAACAGACTGTCATTCCCACAGCAAGACAGCCCACCTGAGCCCCAAACTCATCAAGTAGCTTTGCAGGATTCCATGATCTGCCAGTCCACAGGGCTTTTCTCGGCGTCTTTCTTGTGATCACACCCCAGTCACAGGGGTCGGACACCTTTTGAATGCTGTTTGGCATCAACTGTAAAAAATAAGTTAATTGGAATCATCCTCATCCTCATCCTCATCATGGCAAATCCCAAAGGAACGTGGCCTCCTTGCAGATCAAGCGCCACCTGGGTGAATCTCTAATATTAATTGGAAGCAGTAGCCTAATTGGCTTAGTCTAACCACACAAAGTTGCATTAGTTTAATGAAGGATGTGATGTTAATCTAGTATCTCTTTGTATGGCAACCTCCGTTTAAATAATATGTGTGTCCACACACACAGTTGCACTGTTTTAACTCAGTTTAATGTGACACCTTTAGTTAAACCAGTGCTTATTCTGTGCGTAGACCAGGCCCTAACTGTTACGATTCGTGACTTCTGTTTGCGTCTCTCTCGTTCCGTTTCTTTAGAAGAAAGCTGAGCTCCTTTGTTGTGGGTGCAGATGTAAAATGTCCCCCTGCATTTTGGTTGCAGGAACAAATAGCACTGGAAGCTGGAGTGCAGAGCTCAGTCTGAGCACTTGTGCCTCCAGCGACGTGCTGGCAGGGTGCAGATGGGTAGCTGGAGGTACACGTATCCAGATTTGCACTCGTAGCTTATTTGTCCAGGTCCAAAATGGGGGGGGCAAGTTTTTCAGGTACCCAAGGCCTTCTGACATACCTTAGGGCAGTGATAATTTTCATTCTGAGCCCGCCATTGTCCTTGCTAGTAGGGAAACCATCTCTCTCTCCAGAAGTGAGTCTCTGAGCTCTTAGACCATAACTACTGCAAAGAAAACCTTATTTGGAATTTCAGAGGAAGCGCTGTCTAATGGTCTGAGCACAGCTCTGGGAGCTAGGAACTCCTGCGTTCTAATCCCAGGTCAGTCACTGACTTGCTGTGTGAGCAAATCATGTAACGTCTCTGTGTGGCAGGTTCCCCACCGGTAAAATGGGGATAACTCTGAGCTATCTCAGGGGTTGTTGTGAGGTTTAAGGTAATTAAGATCCCAAATGCAAAGCTCTGAGTAACTGCAGAACATTATTATTTAATTATATGATTAATTTCAGCTTTATGGGGTTATTTTACACCCCATCCCTGTCGATTCATCACCTAAAGCTGCATTTTAATAAATGCAGTGAATGCAGGAGGGTCATAATCCCTTCAGCCTATGCTTGACTGGAGCCATTTTAGAAGCCTTGAGAAATGAAGAATAAACAATACTTAGGAAACCATTTTGTAGGGGAAGGGGGTGGGAGAAGACCTTGTGAAAATTACTGGTTGAGGCTGAACTACAGATGTTCCACGCTTCAAGGTTAAACCTTTGACTGTATCGATTTTAATTCTCTTTGCTAGGGTGGAAAATATCCCCAACAGAAATCTGAATCCATCCCCAGTGCAATTAGATGCAGCCTTTAATCTGTCATTATTACAAGATGGTACCGGCTGCATGAATACTAATAAACGTGTTTGATATTTGTACAAGCTTTTTTAGGATGAATAATTAAATTGACTTTATCCATTAAACCTTGCCTATTAAGCTTTTAATGCAGGGATGCATTTTAATGACTCAGGGCCATCTCTCTTCCTTTCTGGGGGGGTCTTAATTAGGATTTTTAATGCATCCTGTTACAAGCCTTTTGCAAAAGTATCATTCATCGGTAGCATGGTCAGAATGGCTGGAATCTACATCTTTGTCTAGTGTTTAGAGTATGTCTCCTGTTTTCCCTCTGATCCCCAAGGATAATTTGTAGTAGCAACAGTGATCGGTGTCTTGAGTGAGGGTTCTTTTCTCAGGTGACTGAGACCCTTGGCCAACAGATAATAATAGATGCCTAAGAGATCCCAGATTCCATAACAAATACACCTGCAGATACTAACTAGTGGCAGGTGACTGTTCGTGGAGTTGAGGGGGAAAAGCACCCAACCACATTGGGTTTTACAAACCCCTTTGGGTTTCAGGAAACTCACAGACTCCCTGCTCCACTGAAATAACAGGGTTGGGTTTTGTCTCCTTCAATGGCAATTTTGAATTTAAAATAGATTCCTCGACTTTTAAGGCCAGAAGGGTCCGTTCTGCTCATCTAGTCTGACCTCCTGCACAACACAGGCCAGAGCCTTTCAAGCTGTGTTCCTAAGTAACCGGAAGCCTGCAGTAAGCAAACAGTACAGACTCTCACTGCAAAGTTATTCTGGCCCTGCTCCTGGCATGCCTGGGAGAATAAAATAGACACAAAAAACAAGCCATGTGGCAGCTCAGAACGTATGGTGTGACAGAGCCAAACAGAAAGCATGCTCCAGCTAATTTCAGCTGTTGGAATGGCCTCCTGGTGCAAATTAGAGCAACCTTCAGCCTATCCTACTTTATGCCAGAGGCTAGTCCAACAAATTACAAAGGTGTGGTCATAGAATATCAAGGTTGGAAGGGACCTGAGGAGTTCATCTAGTCCCACCTGCTGCTCAAAGTAGGACCAATCCTCAGACAGATTTTTTTGCCCCAGATCCCTAAATGGCCCCCTCAAGGATTGAACTCACAACGCTGGGTTTAGCAGGCCAATGCTCAAACCACTGAGCTATCCCTCCCCCTGCTGTACCTCACTCAGCAAGCTAGACCCAAGGATCAGGGCCACGGGGGTGCTACAGTGACAGAATGAATTCTCCTATGGCGAGATTTTACCCTTTGTGTGACCGTAGCTATGCAGGGCTCATCCACCCTGGCAGTGCCCCTAGCCTGCCCTGGGAAGGGTGAGATGGGAGTTCGGTTTCCCCAGCCCATTCGGTAGCTACTAACAAGTAGGACAGTTGTCATGGTGGGGTTTGCGATGCGTGGCTCTGCATCTCATTTCCTCTCCATCACAACAATGTAGGGTGGGTTTCTCCACCCCTATTCAAATAGGTGGCCTTGGCCAGAAGCTGGTGGTTGCTGGGCAGGGTTGGTTGAAGATTGGCCGGATTTCTGGTTGACCTCTTCTAGCCTGAGTCCGTACAAGTTCAGATGCTTTTCCATGCAGGGAGGTGAGCCCGTAAGAATGCTGGGTGGAGCCCTGGTCAGAGCACTAGCCTCTGACTTGCTTCAGTTCCCTACTCTGCCCCAGACTTCCTGTGTGACCTCAGCAAGTCAGTTTGCCTCTCTGTGCCTCAGTTTCCCATCTGGGGAGAATAGCCCTGCTGTGCCTCACGGGGTGTTGTGAGGTTAAAAAGTGCTTTGTAGGAGGCAGGTATTATTTCCAATGAGCCTTGTGTCACCATGAGAATCTGCACAGAAGCAGCCAGACTAGTGAGCTCCCACCAGCAGCAGTCTCAGCCTTATCCTGGAGGCTCATGGGAACTCACTTCCCTGCTGCACCCAGGTGTTATGACACGGTATCTTGAGCCAGGAGCTATCCTGTCCAGAGAGCAGGCGGGTGCTAGCTGGCTTCCTCAGCTGGCTGGTACCATTCCCATCTCCTAGGCTAAGCAGAGCATGAAGGGCAGCAGAGTTTTACTTTTTTTGCCATTATCTTGTCAATCAACCCAGATTCTCATTATGAAAACACCTCTCTGCCAGGTGCTGCCTGTAATGGAACACACGCTGCGCTTCTAGGCTGCACCACCCCGTGTCCAGCAGAACGGGACCTACTCTGTACAGCAGATTGGTGAAATAAGGTAACGTAGCATTACACAGGATCTGAGGACCATGCACAATTTCTCCCTTGTCCCTCCTTTCTTAAGGAGAATGGCTCATTTGAGACTCAGATGCACTCCCAGACCTGGTGTTGCCTTATTTAAAAAAAAAAGCATTAAGCAAAGCTCTGTGGTACTCCATAGTCATCCAAATGCAGCAGTAATAGCAGAGTAAGCTCTACTGTCTGCATTTACTATACAACACTCCAGTATTCATTGAAAAAACAAGGCGTGTGTGTTGGTTTGTCTTGTAATCATTACCTGTATTCATGGTAAAAATTCTTCATGGTGACACTGAGAAAATGTTGGTGACTCTAATATTAGCTCTTTCGTATCTCAGTGTAATTAATTATATGAAATACATTTAATATCAATTTAAAATTCCCGGAGCGGCTTATTTTTCTCATGTCCCTCCTGTTTTGTATTTGTCCCACTTCTAGGCATTAGTGGACTAAAGCCTGTGACAATGAATTCTAACACTACTTACAATCTTACAGCACCTTTCATCCTATCAGATTCCCCAGCACTACATATTCCGGCCATTGAAATGCAGCCAGCTCTGGGGAGGAACGCTGCAGTGGTGGAATGGTGTACAGCAACACTGAACAATATCTTAAGGGCCCCCATCCATAAAAACACTTCAACATGTACAATATTTAACCCTTTGTCCCGCGTCCCGATCAATGTACAGTCAGGATGTCATTTGTCCCGATATTCAGGTAAAGAGGCAAGCGGGAGGGAGGCACTGACCCCTAGGGTGCTCCGGGGCTGGAGCACCCACGGGGGAAAATTGCAGCCAAGCTCCACCCTCCTCGCCTCCTTCTCCCCCCCACCCCTCAGCGCGCCGCGTCCCCGCTCTCCCCCCCCCACCCGCCCAGCGCTTCCTGCCACCTAACAGCTGTTTGGCAGCACTTAGCGCTTTCTAGGAGGGAGTGGGAATAAGCGGATATGAGCAGGTACGCGACACGGTGCGCTCAGGGGAGGAGGTGGAGAAGAGGCAGGGCAGGGGCGGGGACTTGGGGAAGGGGGTGGAATGGGGCGGGGTGAGAGCAGTACCGAGGCGAGAAGGGGGGTGGGTGGGCGAGCACCCACCCAGCAGAGGGGAAGTCGGTGCCGTAGGGGTGAGTGGCGGGCGGGTGAGGAGACGAGTGGTGGGTGGGGGACTGAGGAGGGACACAGCAAGCCAGCAGCAGGCCAGAGGATGAGGAAGGGCATGGGGGGGGCAAGTGGGAAGGGGGCGGGACTTGGGGCAGAGTGGGGGCAGAGTCTAAGAGGAGCAGGGCTGGACTGTGGATGGAGCTGATGGCACCCCAATGGGTCCTGATATTTTAGTGTGGTGATCTGGTCACCCTAGTGCTGTAGCAGGGCCTAGAACAGGTAGTGAGGAAGCCTGTATCCACCTGAAACTGTAGGGGCATTTGGTGGGCAATATTATAGGGCAGGCACTATCTTTTTGTTCTAACTTTGTACATGCCTAGCACAATGGGTCCATGATGGGGCTCCCAGGTGTTATGGTAATACAAATAATAATAATATATTCTACCTGACACCCACCTTGAAAACTCCATTCGTTCTTGAACTGAGATTTCAGCCCCCCGGTGCTCAAGATATAAAGCTGCAACAGACCTAAGGCATGATCCAAATTAAAACCAACTGAATGGTAATGAGAAACAGGGAGTGTTGCCAAGTGCTCAGTCCTAATTGGTTCCTGAACCCAGCTGGGTTAGGAACACACCTTATATAAACTTTTCTTCTTCGTAAGGAAAAGCTCCCAGATCACAAAGTCATGGGCTTGGATTGGAATGGAATGGAAGCTCATCTCTGCCTACCCCACTGTTCCTGAGCGCTGGCATGGCGAAACTCATCATTTATAGTTCCTAGCGTCAGTCGCTTTGCCTTGTGTTAGGCTCACCTGCAGCACACACAAAACTGTATAGCGCCTGATACCAGGATGGGAGTTTTGGTGGAACCGCAGGCTTCCATGGAGATGTGATCAAGTCCAACTGATGGTGGGATCTCCAGTGAGAAAGGTCTCACCCCCAATCCAAGACTCTTCTCCACCTGGACCTAGTGAGAGGTAAGTGGTAGTGTTTTGGGGAGATCAAGCCATGGGAAAGGAACCTCTTCCCCCAACATTCAGGTAGGCGTCTCTCTCCTGGAGACTCAGTTGACACATAGCACCTCAACTCTTGTTCTAACCATGTGGGAGATAACAGCTGTGCAAGCTGAAGGAGCTAAGCTGAGTTGTCTTCTTAGGTATCTGTTGTCAATATTTCTAAGGTACCCATCACCTGGGTGCCTAAGCGCTGACTTCCTTGGTATGATGGAATGGGGTGGGATGGAGGTTCCATCCGAGGCCATGTTTGTTGTTACAATACATGCGATGTTGCTCTGGTGATTGGTGACCACATACAGGTACCACAGTTATCAGCCATCCGCAGAAGTGCGGTATCTGTGAACGTTAGTTCAAAACCCACCTTCTCTGCTGGCACAGGGAGCAGAGGGAACGGAGGACCACTTTCCGATGCACTCATAGAATCATAGACTATCAGGGTTGGAAGGGACCTTAGGAGGTCATCTAGTCCCACCCCCTGCTCAAAGCAGGACCAATCCCCAACTGAATCATCCCAGCCAGGGCTTCGTCAAGCCTGACCTTAAAAACCTTATAAGTCAGTGAGGAGCATCTGGGCAGTGCAAATAAAGACGGGGCACATTTCAGCCTGGGAATTGCAGCCTCCAGGAGCTGAGAGACATTTATCCATCGGGGGAACTCTAAGTGACAAAGCGTGCATGTCCCAATGTCCTTCCAGGTACAGCATGTCCCAGCCACCCCTCATCAGCAGCTGCTCCTTGCTGCATTGGCTTTATGGGCATGGCCCATTTCCCATGCCCTCTGGGAGTGACTGGATGGTGCCCACAGCTCTGCGTCCAATGCACTACAGGACTTTGTGTCTGATTGGCACATGTCTGTCACTGCTGCCCCTCCCTCCTGTGACACAGTGGGTGGAGGGTGATCCCATTTCTCTCAGTAACGTTGCTCAGCCCATCATCTGATATTTATCATCCTTGTTACTGATCCACTTACAAAAGTCGATTGCCCAGCTGGGATCCAGTATCTCAGCTACCTCTCGCCCTGCCCAGCATCCCTGGTTTCCAAGAGGTGATGTGTAATTTATTCTGACTGGCTCCGATGGAGACACTAATTAATTTTCCTCATTTAAAAAAAATTAAACAAATGGTCGCAAATTCTAATACAAATTAATTCTTCACGGAGCACCAGGCATTTCACAAATCACTGGCAATAACTCTTCCTGGAAGCCTGAGTGCTCTGACTGGGTTAATATATTCCAACAAGCTGCATAGCGGCACTGCAGTTCTGTCACTCGGCTGATTTGCTAGCCAGCTTTCCACTCTTAACCCAGAGTCACGTCACCTTTAAAACATTCATTGTCTGCACTTGTGGTGTTAAAGAGCATTCTGTGTCCTTCAATATACAAATCTTGGGAAAGTACTGTGGAATTTAACTGAAACCACGTGTGCATCCCAGGTGAGGCATGTAAAACTCATCCATGCTACTGGAATGTGAATACCAGCCAATACCAATTAACCCACCCTGCCAGCAGGTATTAGAATCCTGCATAAACTGTGGCATGTTTAAAAACTGTGTTAAAATTACAAGCTACCACTTTAAGTTCTAAGGGGTTTCCTGGTCCTGCTTGCAGGGTAGGGGGCTCTTTAAGGAAGGGAGTAATCTGGGTTGGGCAGTGTGACAAAAGCCAGCCTGGAGCAAGGTGGGTTGAGTTGTGCCTCACTGCCTTAGGGAGCAGCCTGCTTTGTCTCTCTCTGTTCCGGGTTCTTACGGGTTAGAGTTCTGGGGTCTATGAAATAAAAGAATCTTCTGTGGCAACCCTCCTGCGAGCTCATGTAATGTCTTTTTTATCTAACTTTTCTGTGTTCATGCCGTGAATATAACAGCAACCTGCTGACTCACTCCACCAGGTATGGCTCATTAACTGTGTCTGGAATATACGCAAGGTGAGAGTATCTCTCCAGGCAGAAGAAACTAGCAAGCTAGGACATAGGTGCTGGAGGGAAACCCTACCTGGGGGATAGCCAGGAAACTGAGGCTGAAGTTTATGTTTTGTCCTTGTTTGTGTGTTACCAGCCCAACACAAGGAAGGGGATGATTTTTGAAGCTAACTCAGACTGACGATGGGGTGGAGTCTCATCATGTTCACACACTTCAGTGAGTGACTCGATTGTAGAGATGCGGAACATTCTCATTGCTCAGGGATGCCCAGGGCAATTGGAGGTGCTCAGCACGTCGGAAACCAGGCCACGGAAGTGCCCGATTTTCCCCAACCAACTTGAACTTGTTGGCCTACCTGCCCCTGGAAGCGCACCAGGCCTTCTACCCTGCCATGCAGTCTTCCTGCTTCAATTCTGATGAAGGCTCCGGTATGTGGTGAAGGCAGGACCGTAAGGAAAATGGCCACAGTGGCTGATTTTCAAGGGACTCTAACTGTCATTTTAGATTTCATTTTGCACATCATCTATTATAAGTTCAATCAAGTATTGCTTGCCTATTGAGCTCACTTTGCAATACCCATCAGATGGTATTTAACCTCCTGTTATCACCAGTGTAGTGCACCTTGGGGTTTGAAAGAGTTTTTACTAATCCACCGATCCACCTACCCTAATTCTTGCTTGTATTTCCTTAATCGCCCATCCGACTCAGGCAGATAATGCAGACAAATTCCAGCTGCCTTCGTTTGGTTCTTTGCCGTTAGATTTTTGATGGGTAAGAAGGGCAAATATATTCATCTAGCAAGTATATGCCTCCCAAAGTTCAATCCTTTCCGCATACTTCCTTGTAAATTGGTTTCAACAGCAGGGGGGGGAGAGTTCTATGAACAGAAGTTAAAAGGCCATTAAATAAAAGGGCAAAGAATATCTTTGTATCTCTCTATTAGCGATAAAGGCTGGGCTGGGCTGAGTCAAACTCCCAGCTCTGTGCAAACAGATTCCAAATAAAACAACTTTATTGCAGGTTAATGACGCCATAAAAATGTATTTCACTGTCCATTTAGCAGATGTTGATCATAAATATTTTGGATTAAAAATAAACTCTCCAATGTGCCACTGTATTGTGATTTCTGTCTCTCCTGCCTCCCCTTGAGTGCTTTATGGGCAGCCATGAATCACCCTGGGGGTTAGTTTAATCACAGTTTAAAATATGAAGGCGATAGAGTCTCCAACTTTCTAGGCATCGGTCTCAGATTCAGAGGCTCTTCCGTTCAGGTAGCAGCATGTAGCAATCATCATAACTGCCGCTCAGAGACAAATTTTGTCCCTGGTATTTGGTACTTCAGGGTAGGATTTAGTCCCCCTTTACTCACACTGAGTAATTCATAAAAACGCCCAGACTGGGTCAGACTAAAGGTCCATCTAGCCCAGTTTCCTGTCTTCTGACGGTGGCCAGTGCCAGATGCCCCAGAGGGAATGAACAGAACAGGGAATCATCAAGTGATCCATCCCCTGTCACCCATTCCCAGCTTCTGGCAAACAGAGGCTGGGGACATCATCCCTGTCCATCTTGGCTAATAGCCATTGATGGACCTATCCTCCATGAATTTATCTAGTTCTTTTTTGAAGCCTTTTATAGTCTTGGCCTTCACAACATCCTCTGGCAAAGAGTTCCACAGGCTGACTGTGTGTTGTGTGAAGAAATACTTCCTTTTGTTTGTTTTAAACCTGCTGCCTATTAATTTCATTTGGTGACCCCTAGTTCTTGTGTTATGAGAAGGAGTAAATAACACTTCCTTGTTTACTTTCTCCACACCAGTCACGAGCGATCATATCCCCCATTAGTCGTCTCTTTTCCAAGCTGAAAAGTCCCAGTTCCTCACAAGCTAGGCCCACTGAACCCTCTGTGCCTTGCAGCAAAGGTGTGGGAAGGCAGGGTTTGCTGGCTATGCACCAAATGGTGCACCCAGATTTCGTAGAATGAAAAGGTTACATGTAACGTACACTGGGAGCAATAGAGGAATGCCATTCACAGCACTGGCACGCCTTTCTTCCCCAAACCCCTGAACAGCCCAAAAAAGCCCAACCCCCAACCCCAAAACAAATCAATCTAACGCCCCCTCCCCCTGAAATAAATTAATATTTTAAATCCAAACAAAAACCCTCCCCCATGTACAGTTTTCACCCAAAAGAGGGAGATGTGCCAGAGACTCTCTGAAGGCCCCTAAGGTCTTCATTATGGCTGGTGCCTTTACATGGAAGGCACCCAGGTACTATAGCCATGGGCATCAGGCTACACTCCCCAGCAGATAGGTGTGCGTTATGACACATCTAATGACATAACATCTGCTATCCCCATAGAATCACAGGGCCAGACTCTGATACCTTTCCTCACAGTGAGTAGCACCTTAAGCTACTCCGTGTGATTTCAGTGGGACCACTCCAGAGAGCGGGAGGGTCAGATATAGAGCTGGATGGGCAACTATGCCCCGGCCTGCCTCAACCACTCAGGCAAATTTCTCCATTTCTTAATCGGTTCCTTTCCCCCAGTTTCTCCCCTGTGTATCCCATGACTAATTCCTCTCCCTCTTTGGTGTTTACATCCGAGCTCAGACTGCTCTCAGGGCTGGCTTAACCAAGCAGCACAGCTTCAGCTCTTTGGATAAGTCAGTGCCCTCCAGCACCTGGCTCCTTCTAGCTGCTCCTCCCTGATGTTCAAAGCTCTTTGCAAACATCAGCTCATTGAGCCCCCCAGCACGCCGGGGAGGGCAGTGCCTTCTTTCTGCATAGTGAACGGGCCATAAAAGAACTGGGGGGGTTTCTCCTCTGTGGGCTGAAGCCGGAAATACTTCATTTCAAGTCAGCATGTCCGTAGGCGGAACCCGCACTCAGCCCAGTAAGGGCTGTGTAAAACAGGAGAGAGTGCCTCTGGGTTTGGCCTACTGGACCTTTAGGCTGAGTGAGAGCTGCTGTTATGACCATCCACACTCAGGGGGTTGCATATCATAGTGCAGAGATGTGTCATACTTTTTTTTTTTTTCCCCTGAAAAGCTAGAACTCTGGCCGATGCTTCAGCTGAATGTTAAACTGCAGTGCAGGATAAAGGGGACTTTATCAGGGCTGCCCAGAGAATTTAGGGGGTCTGGGGGCCTGCCGCCAAATTGCCACCGAAGACCCAGCACTTCGGCGGCGGGTCCCGGGGCGGAATGACCCCCCCCCCGCCGCGGGTCTTCGGGGCACTTCGGCGGCAGGTCCCAGAGCAGAAGGACCCCCCACCATGGGTCTTCGGGGCACTTCGGCGACAGGTCCCGGAGCAGAAGGACCTCCTGCCGCCAAAGACCCGGAGCGGAAGAAGCTCCGGGGGTCTGGGCCCCGCAAGAGTTTTCCGAGGCCCCCCGAGCGAGTGAAGGACCCCACTCCAGGGGCCCCAAAAAACTCACATGGGGGCCCTTGTGGGGCCCAGGGCCTGGGGCAAATTGCCCCACTTGCCCCTCCCCCCCCCTGGGTGGCCCTGGACTTTATCAGCATGTTTTGTGTTCTCGCAGACCCTGTTACACACAGACCAGCACAGCCTGTTGCCTACGAATTCTCCTGGCTTTGGTGTATAGTATCCACGGTCAGGGTCTGATTCTGTCACCCTCATTCATGCTTTACTCACAAGAGCAATCCCAGTGAGCTCTTGTTTCAGGCTGTGGGATAGTCTCAGAGGGGAAGGCCTTCCTCTGGAAAACTAGACCCCTAAAACATCCTGCAAGGGCACAATGGTGCATTAGCCACAGGGAGATGGGCTGAGCCTTTGTATCTCTAACCTCTCTGATTCTGTGACAATGAAAAGTGCAAAGTCACTATGGGTTTGCTAACACGTACTGCGCGCAGGTGTCAAGTACATGCAGTAATAGATGGGAGTTTATTACAAAAGCTTGTGTGGATTTTTTAGTGTTAATGGTGGGGAGGCCCACACCTGCCTTCCCTTTCCCACACACCAGGTGCTGGGATGCTCAGCTTTGCAGAGGGGATCCCTGTGCAGAACCACAGACAGGTTGTGCACAGAGAGAACTATTATCGAGCCAGCCAAAATTGTCCAGCCCTTGAGCATTATCCATCCCTGTAGCCCATCTGTGCCTGATGAGCAGAGCAAGTTGTATTTTAATCGCGTTTCCAGAAAAATGGTACTTGCCCAGGACTGGGAGAATTTTGCAAATCTGCGCTTCCTGGAGCTCAAAAGCCAGCCTTCTGTGACGGCCGCACTCAGTTCGGAACAGGCCAACTCTCTTTTTATAGGTTTCAGAGTAGCAGCCGTGTTAGTCTGTATCTTTTTATAGTGTTTGTTGGTAGTTGTTATTCTCCATTAGCGTGTCCTCTTCGAGAGAGTAATTGACTGGACCTCTGCTGCACTGTACACACTTGACAAGCTCCTGCCTTTGATGTGGGAATGAGTCATTCATTAACTGCTGGGACAAGATGTGCATGCAAACACCAGAGCCGATTGTTCTGCAAAAGGGGAAAAGTCAGACATCAACAAACGGGTCTCCTTTGTTCCTGATGTAGGAATTAGGATTAATACAGCACCCCTCTACCCAAGGGAGGCCTTGATTTATTTCTTTTACAAGAGGCAACATCACATCACTGTAGGGAGAAGAGGGAGAGTAATATTTGGCCGTAAAGCAATACCAGCATCATTACATAATAGGCATGGAATCGCAGTGATACACAATTTTTCATTAAAGCCAGAGATCAAACTCCCTGCTGAATTGTTGTTTGAGTTTTCTGTCAAGGTAAAAACCGTTGCTGCTTGGGATTTCATTATATTCATAAAGATTAAAAATGAAGCTAATTAGAGAGAGGTTGGCAAGAAAAATTGCTCGCTGAGACCGGGAGGGGACGGAAGCCGTACATGAAGCATTTACAAATGACTCCACTTCAGAACTGATCG
The DNA here is from genome assembly GCF_016161935.1 of Mauremys reevesii. NCBI lineage: Eukaryota > Metazoa > Chordata > Testudines > Geoemydidae > Mauremys > Mauremys reevesii. The sequence continues at coordinate 79,066,333 of NC_052632.1, read as the reverse complement.
CACCCCCTAGCAAGTGACTAACCCTGACACCACATGTCGCTGCTATGGGGCAGATATCACAGTGCTGGTTTTAACGCTTCCCGTGGCCTGCTGATTTGAACAGTATCTTGACAAGGGCGAGGCTGTTGGTGTGCTGAGGTCACTGTCTGTCATGCTGATTGCTATTGTCTCCTCATACTCCTTCACCTGTCTGTACCCATCTGCTGATTCTTGGCTTGTACTTAGATTGGAAGCTCTTTGGGGAAGTGCTTGGCACAGTGGGGTCCTGGCTCGTGACTGGGGCTCTGAGGTACTATGACAACACAAATAATCAATACCAATAATTTGCTGGATCTCCGAGCTTGCTCTCAGCTAGCTCTGCTGTAGCTGGTGGACAAAACAGCCAGTTCTAATGAAAGGCCATCGCTTACGGCGACACCGCTATAGCTGTTTAGGAAATCTTTTCTTTTTCCCTGGGAAAAAAGTGGATTGAAAATGGAATTTCATTTTCTTTGACCTTTTTTGGGATTTTTGTTGGGGAAAAAAATGTTTTGGCTTCGGCAGCTGAAGATTGAGAAGAGGTTTCCAAACCTGGAAAATGTAGTTGAAAATTGATATTTCCTGTGGAAATGCCCATTTGGACACACCTGCTAGTTTCCACCAAAAAAACCACCCTTTTTCAATGGGAAATTCTCAACCAGGTCTAAGCACAACCCTCACAGCACATCTGCTCCCTCGCACAGCTGTAGCTGGATGTGCAAATGAGACCCATCCTGCCAAGTACTGGCAGCCGTTGGCTTCTAGTGAAGTGCTCAGCAACCCTGGATCAGACCCACATTGGGAAAAGGAGGCCCAGGTCCTTCAAGGGAGTTAGGTACTCGCTTGGAGGATTAGGGCCTAGGTGACTAACTCCTATTTGCACACCTGGTGCTTGGTTTCTCTCCATGCCATTGGGGGTATCTGCACATCCACATGGAAGGTTCACAATCTTTGCAGCACCTGTTATTACCACATGAAGCCTTCTGGAGTGGCAATCTCCTAAACGGGCAATAGAGAAGCACCAGCTGGGTCCCTCTGCTGCATAAAGAGCAACTCATGCCACAATTGGGCTGTGGAAGGAGTGATCCTAGCGTGCTGCCCGTCTTTCTCCAAACACTGCAGGTAAAGGAGGAGGCCAGCTGTGCCACCTGTCGAGACCATACGGGGGAGCCAGCAAGCCACTCTCCACCAAAACTCAACTCTCCCACCTTCACCTCCAGACAGAAGATGTTGGTTCAATCCCACAGAGGAGAGAGAACCAGGTAACTAATAGGTAATAATTGGAGATATATATCTCTAGAAAGGAAGGGGAAGAAGATCAAGATCATCTAGTCCCCCCCCACACTTCACTAGCAATTTTTTTTTTTGCCCAGATAAGTGGCCTCCTCAAGGATTGAACTCATAACCCTGGGTTTAGCAGGCTAATGCTCAAACCACTGAGCTATCCCTCCCCCTCAGGAGCCTCAGAACTGAGGCTCCTGAGGCCTGTGGGGAGGGCAGATCCAGGTGAGTGTCACTAATATGGGCCAATTACCAGGCCTTTGAGCCTCCAAAAGATTTTTTAAAAACTAACGGATACAACAGCCTACCCAAAATGCCATGTTTCTGAGCCTCCCATAGTCCAGAAACTGTTGCCTACACATGATCATTGCGGTAGGAGGGGAAAGGGAATCACAGCACACGCTTGCTTATATGGGCCTAACCCAAGCCCCCAGGCCTGATCACCCTGAAAGCAGGGAAAGTTTGGATCCAGATCAGAACTGCTGGGAATTAGGCACGAACCCAGCCCACATGCAAAGGATTCAACTGCTCAGAAAAGGCCAAGCACCTCTGAAGAGGAAAGTCACTAGAAATAAACTGCTGAACGATTTAGAGTGAAGCCAGCAACCTCTTCATTCAGGATCAATCTGACCCCATACAAGACAATGTAAAGTGCAAATCCCCACCAGACAGAGTAGAGGAGTGGTCTCCTGCAATGATAGGTAGCATATCATCTGGCAGCACAGGTGAAATGTACCCAACTGCCTTTAATTACAGCAGGTAAGAGCTGAGCAAATGTCCAGTTCCCTGAGAGCCAGCAGCCCTTCCAGAGAGAGTTTGGGGTCAAGACTCCATTCTGATTCCTCAATATTGCTTGCAACTACAGGCTGCTCTCTGGAGCTGTGGGGGCGGCTAGAGAGGTGAGACTCAGCAAGGGACTTGCTAGATCTTATTGGATTTCGACCGCAGTCGAAATTGCTAAGCCTCCCATTGTGTTCTGTGACATTTACACAGATACGAGCGTGGGAGTGAGGGATTCCCGTGGCTAAAGGCTGCATATGCATATTGCTGCTGGCATCACCAGTGCACAGAGCACTTGCCCATCCGAGCCCAGAGGCTGTGTTCAATTTTGTATGGCTATAGAGAAATGGTAAAAGCACAGCCGTGGTGCATAGATTTCAATAGGATTCATTCTTTAAAAGATTGCTTTACCTAAGAAATTAAAGCACACAGAATATCCATCAGAACGTCTCTTGGGGTTTATCTATATATTAAAGTTGTATGTCTTTAATTATCCTGCTATAATTAAAGTGGTACAATCCCCCCTAATATGGATGCAGGTATACCAGAATAAAACTGCTCATGCAGGTATTGCTTATTTCCTTATAGGAAGGGGCATAAGCTATACTGGTATAAGGCACCATTATACTGGTATAACTGCGCACACACTAGAGATTGTACCAGGATAACAATACAAATAAAAAGCAACAAAGAGTCCTGTGGCACAGATTCAGACTAACACGATACAATACAAATAAAACCCACACTCCTAACCAAAAGAGTTATACCAGTACAAAATTGCATGTGGATCAAACCTTAGACAGCCATAGGGGAGTCAATGCAGTGAGATCACCATGCACTAATACATTCCCACATGACATTTGCATAAGTACACTAGCAAAATGTGGTCCAGATGAAATCACAAAAAGGTGGGTGCAAAACTGGTTGAAAGAGTGTACTCAGAGTAGTTGTCAGTGGTTCACCGTCAAACTGGGAGGATGTATCTAGTGGGATCATTTCTGGTTCTGGTACTATTCAATATTTTCACTGACTTGGATAGTGGAAAGGAGGGTATGCTTATAAAATTTGCAGACGACGCCAATGTGGGAGGGGTTGAAAGTACTTTGGAGGTCAGAATTAGAATTCAAAACAACCTTGATAAATTAGAGAACTGGTCTGAAATTAACAAGATGAAATTCAGTAAAGAAAAGTGCAAATAGCTTCACTTAGGAAGGAAAAATCACATGCACAGTTACAAAATGGAGAATAACTGGCTAGGTGGTCGTACTGCTGAAAAGGATCCGGGGATTATAGTGGATCACAAATTGAATATGAGTCAGCCATGTGATGCAGGCGCAAAAAAGGCTAATGTCATTCCGGGGTGTATTAACAAGAGTATTTTATTTAAGAGCGGGAGGTAAATGTCCACTTGGCGCTGGTGAGGCCTCAGCTGGAGTATTTTGTCCATTCTGGGCCTCACACTTCAGGGGAGTTGTGGGCAAAGAGTCCAGAGGAAAGCAATAAAAATGCTGCAAGCTTTAGAAACTCTGACATGTGAGGAAAGGTTAAAAAACCCTTGTCATGTTTAGTCTTGAAAAAAGGAGGGGGGGGAGCAACACCTGATAAGAAACTTCAAATATGGTAAGGGCTGAGGTAAAGAGGATGGGGATCAGTTGTTCTGCATATCCAGTGAAGGTAGGACACAAAATAATGGGCTTAATCTGCAGCAAGGGAGGTTTAGGTTAAAACGTTCTAACTGTAAGGGTGGTTAAGCTCTGGACCAGGCTTCCATGGGAGGATGGGGAATTCCTGTCCCTGGAGGTTTTCAGGAACAGGTTGGACGTGCACTGATCTAGGTTTACTTGGTCCTGCCTAGTGCAGGGCGCTGAACTTGATAACATTCCTGCCTGACATTTCTATGATTCTGTGACTCCCACGATGAACCGATGCTCAAAGGCTTTTAAGCTCCTAACTCCCATTCAGAATGAGTTGCTGAGGCTCAAGTATAGATCTCGGTATTTATAGGTGCTCATCACCACTGATACCAATGAGAGGGCAGAGCAAAGGGTATTTGCACTGCACCGATTTGGGCCCCTGAGAAGCACTGCTTTAGGGATGGATAACGGCTCAGCCATGACAGGCTGTCCCATGCCCTGTCTGTGCAAGGCCCTATGTTAGGAGATCTTGGGTGAGACCTCAAAGCTAGTCTGCGCTCTATGGACATTAACAATCAGAGCAGTAGTTTTCCCTGGGGTGCTGCTGAAAGCCACTGATCAGGGTGTGTTGTATGTCCCCAGTCCACAGAAGATGTGGAGATGTTCCAACTCCCCTACAGCACATGGCTCTATAGCTCAGACTGTAAAGACTCAGGCTTTGTCTACATTAGAAAGGGTTTTCTGGTATAGTTATACCCATAACACTACAGCAGCAAACCCTCCTAGTGGAGACGCAGTTTATGCCGGCCAAAGAGTGCTTCTGCAAGCAGCTTATCCCAGGTCCCCAAATGAAATAAGCAATACCAGCAAAAGGACTTTTTTGCTGGGGTAACTGTCTATGCTCAGGTTTTTCTGGCAGAGCTGTTTTATGCCAGCAAAACTCTGACATATAGACCAGGCTTTTAGCACTGGATAATCCCAAATTCAGTCCCTGCTGTATCAGCCAAGCGGGCATGCCTCACCCTTAGGCAAAATTTCCCTCCTCCCCACAGTTCCAGGCTAGCTGGATACCCCACTACACCCCTAAGGTGGCTGTGTTGCAGTGGGATTGTAGGCAGAGCAATTGTGAAGCCATTTTAGCTTCTTTAGATGATAGGCCGTACATTAAATACTATCATTATGTTAATTTTATTATGCAGTAAAATGCACTGTAAACCCTTTCTTTATAATACTATGCACCTCGTCGTAATTCCCATTTTATAACACAACCTGCAAGAATGATCCTGTAATGACAGAGCTCCTTAGATATCATGAGCTTATGGGTTTAACAATTACTGTGCAGAAACTATATGGTTATTTTTGCCATGTAAAATATTGTGCTGCCTTTAAACTTTATTTCAACATTAGTGTTTAACATATTTCCTTTTAATGGGTCTGGCTGTTTGAATCTCACTTCTGTACTGCAACTGGTACAGCATTGGTGATATCTAGTGGCCATTAGCAGCGCTACATGTTTATAGAGTCATATAGTTTGATTTAAGTGCTGGAGGACCAACAGAGACAATTGTAGACTTTGATCATTTATATTTAATGTAAAAAGGAAGCAGAAGAATCTTTAGTTTGGAATAAAGCAAACTTTGAGGCTGTCTTTACAATTTTTTGTGTACAGTTTTTTTCATTTGCAATTCATCTGTACAATGACTGCTAGAATCTGCACCGTATATGTAAGATGATGTGAATAGTTCACTGTTTCGTGGATCTGGTTGTAGTGATTATTTGGATATTCAAGAATAAAATGGAATTTGCTTGGACTGGTTTTTGTACTGGGAATATACTCTATGGGTAATAAATATTTATGGTAAGCTTGGAATCTTGTCTTTCGCCAACAGAAGTCAGTCCAGTAAAAGATATGACCTTACCCACTTTGTCTCTCTAATATCCTGGGACCAACATGGCTCCAACAACACTGCAAATAATAAATAGAAGTCAGGCCCTGTCCCGCTTCTATTAAAGTCAATGGGAAAACTTCCATGCAAGTTGGGTTGGACCTGTGATACCTAAATGCGACTGTGATTCTACATACTGGGTAGGGTGACTAGCTGTCCTTTATTTTAAGGGACATCCTTTGACCATTTTAAACATTAAATTGAAGCTTGTGATAATTGCATAGTATACATGGGGGCAGAGGAAACGTACACTTGAGAGAAAATTCATGATATGCTAAGGGAAGTAGTATTTATCTAAAATGTCCCCTAAAATAAAATGTTGTCCCTTATTTTTCATGTGGTTTTCCCTTATTTCCATCCAAAAAGGTGGTCACCCTACTACAGGATAAATTAAATAAACTAAAATCAGAGCTGATTGGCACGTTCACATAGCTACATCGTTGGTCTAAGCACTCAGTGTAAGGGGTGAGGTCAATTTATTAAATGATCAGATTTCTACACATCAAATCCAGGCTGTCAAGCAGGAATCCTGGTGTACCAGGCTGTCAGTGGTTAATAGCAGGATGGATTTTGGGGGCCTGGTAAGATAAGGGTCACCTCACTTTCAAGCATGCCACATTTCCGATACCTGGGCCCCAACCTGCAAACTTTCTCTTTCTCCTCCTCCCCCAGTCGACATCCTCCCTCCCATGACACCCACTTTGGTCCGTCCCATGTGGTGCACCAGCTTGTTCGGGCTGGGGAAGATCTATTACCGCAGCATGGGGATGACCCCCAAACCTTCTTTTCTGACTAGCTTATGGATGGGACTAGACTGGCTGTACATGGAGAGGAGGAGACAATCCAACAACTACTGTGCTGATTCAACTTCTCCACTGGCCACCATGCAGCTCAAGAAGTGGGAAACCATTGCAGAGAACTGGTTTGGTTTACAGAACTAGAGAAAACACTTTTTTAAAAGTTCTGACCAAAAGGCTAAGACAGATCCCAGAAACCAAGAGATTCCCAGTTTTCTGGGGTCTCTAGAACAGCTCCTCAGTGCTTACCATGTATAAAATCACTCCATGAGCTTTGTAAATATTTTATATAGGGCTGAATATTTCTAAATGTCACAGGGTCTTTCCTGAAATGTTCAGCTGCAGAAAGTTTTGTTCAGATGAAGAATTAAGCCTCTTCCCTACCTCAGCTGTGATTTTTTTGGAGAAGAGGGAAGGCCAGGAACATCATAACTGCTATGCAGGATCAGATCCATACCCCACCTAACCCAGTATCCTGTCTCTGACAGTGCACCAGTACTAAATACTTCGCAACAATGTGTAAGAAACCCTGCAATGGATGATTATGGAATAAATCTCTTCCTAGCCCCTGACAGTGGCTGACTAATGCGTGGTTGGAATTTGCCCACACGTTGGCGTAAGGCAGTTTATGAGGTATAAAAAACAAAGTGCAGGTCAGTGATTTTAAAATCAGGTCATGCCCCTGATATCCTGAGGTTTGCATTTCAAACTTGTGTGGGGTAACCGTGACATCTAGTGGCCTCCAGGGCTCATCACACATGGGTGTCCCCGTGGCTCTGCTAGTCACCTGAGTGGAGCCAGGGTCCCAAGCAGGCTTGGTCAGCCCATGCTGCCTGGACTTCACTGCTATTGTTATTCAAGATAGCGAGAGATCAAAGCTAGTGCTGGTACGTCTACATAGGTTGCAGTCACACCTCTGACTGCGGCATACATATACTCTAACTCACTGTTGTGGAAATCGCTTGGCGGGAAGGTACCCTGTTGAATGAAATTTTCCTGGACAGAGAAGCACTGAACCCAGAGTCAGAAGTAAGAGAATGACAGGGACTCCGAGGTCCATGGAACACAAGGCCCTGGCTATGTTAGAGTAATTGGCACTAGCATAGTGAGGTGTATGGATACTGGTGCAAAATCTCCTGATGCAGATGTACCACACCCTTGTAAATGGGGTTGGAAGGATCAGATTTTTATCGGTAAAGGTCAGTACACATCAGTTTTACCAAACACACACAAACAAACCCATGAAAAATATTTCCATCGATAACAATCAAAATTTACACATAGGTAAAGTAAGAAAAACGCTGCTTGAGAATTTATCAGAGTTTGAGTTAAGAATATTTATATGTTGTATATTCTGACACGCAACGTTGACAATTTGCGGTTTTAACGGCTATAAAGCTTTAACCTTTTCAATCTCAGCATCTACCTCATTAAATAATTACTCTCTGTCCCCCCGATAATTTCCTGCAACTGTGAACATTTAAATAGATAAAAATAAACGCTTAAACCCCATAATTTTGTGCAACCATGAAAATTGAAATTGTTTAAAAATAGAAGAAAATGCTTAAAAAGAAACATCAATCTTATGAACCAAACAAAAAAAAATTCTGCCAAGTCAGCCTGTAGAGTAGGGGGTTGCACTGGGGTCCTTTTGGTGCGTTTGCAGCGGCGCTGTCACCGTGTGGGTCCCAGGATGTTAGACACAGTGGGTAAGATAATATCTTTTATTGGACTGACTTCTGCTAGTGAAACAGACACGCTTAAGCTGAGCTTGCCCTTGTGGGTGACAGCCAGGGGGGTGCATCAGTGCAGATTGCCCTGCTGTAGCCAGGGCCCCAGCCTGGCACCACCTTCCCCCCTGCACACACACACCCCCCCCTTCTGTTTGGGGTGAGGGACTGGGGGGGCCCTCTCCTTGTAGGGGTAGCACCCCTGTTCTCCTGGGGAGGGAACCCTCCCTTTGGGGAGTTATTGAGGTGGGGGATGGGAGACCCCCTTCCCCTTTCTGGAGAGGCAGGGTTCTACCCCTGGAGCCCCCCGCCCCCTTCGCGCTGCGCTCCGTGGCAGGAAGTTTGTCCCGGCCGCCCTGCCGTCCGCCGGGCCGGTATCCAAGGCGGGCCGGGAGAGCGGCCCCTAGCAACGGGCCGGGATCGGCCCCCGGCGCCATGGCAGCCGCCGCCGCAGCCCCCACCGTCTTCCTGCTCATGGTGAACGGGCAGATCGAAAGCGCCCAGGTAAGCGGGGGCCGGCCGGGCCCTCGGGGTCTCTGAGGCCCTTTCCCCCGGGCTAGGCTCAGCGCGCGTCGTGGCTCGGCCCCGCCCCGCTTCTCGCCCAGGGGCCACGGTGAGGGGCGCGCTGGAGAGGCCTCGAACCGGGGTCTCCGGGGGCCTTCTGGGGCATCCCCTCTCCCGGTGCCATTGCCCGGCGGCCGCCTCCCCTGGCTCTGCTCCGTGCCAGGGCGGGCCCGTGGCGAGTCCCCAGCACAGCGGCTCAGCAGGCTGCCAGAGCTGGGGCATTAGCCTCCCAGCCGGCCCGGGGTAGAGGGCAGCAGAAGGATGGGGCTCCCCCAGGCCAGTGACCCGCTCGTCCCTTTCTTCTCCAGTTCCCAGCGTTTGACGAGCTCTACTGCAAGTACTGCTTCGTCTACGGCCACGACTGGGCCCCCACCACGGTAAGTGCCCCTCTGGCGCCCGCTGCCTCTGCCCGTGGCTGGGCCTTGCCCCCTCCACCTCTCATGGAGCCGTGGCCCCAAATCCCGTACAACGCGGCTGCGTTGAGTTCAGTGGGTTAGGCTGGTGGGTGTTGGAAATGTAACCCCCCCTGGAGGCAGGGACTCTGTTCTGTGTTCTGTGTACAGCACCTAGCACAATGGGGTCTTGGTCCATGACTGGGGCTCCTAGCTGCCACACTAATACGAATAATGAAAATAACTCAGGAAATACACACAATAGGATTTGGGGGGAGAGGTGTCTTTCCCTTTATTGTCTTGGAAAGGTGGAGTGGTCTAGTGCAGGGGTTCTCAAACTCATTCTTTCTGAGACCCCCCAACATGTTATAAAAACTCCACGGCCCAGTTGTGCCTCAACTACTTTTTTTCTACATATAACAACCAGAGCCGGCATTAGGGGGTAGCAAGCAAGGCTGTTGCCCAGGGCCCCACAACACAGGGGGCCTCACAAAGCTAAGTTGCTCAGGCTTCAATTTCAGCCCCAGGTGGCAGGGTTCAGGGCCTTGGGCTTCAGCCCCACATGGCAGGGCTTTGGCTTTCTGATCTGGGCCCCAGCGAGTTTAACACTGGGCCAGCTTGGTGGACCCCTGAAACCTGTTCGCAGCCCTTTAGAACCACTGATCTAGTGAACTGAGCACAGCCCTGGGAATATATCCTAAACTCTAATACCATCTCTGCCACTCAATTTTGAGCAAGTCACTTCACTTTTCTGTATTTTATTATTCCCTCGTTTAGAAAATGAGATGAATTATTCCTTCCCCACTTCACAGGGGAAGTGCAGAGATCTATTAATGTTGGTACAGTGCTTTGAAAAACTAGAATGCTGTGTATGTGCTGTGTGTTGTTGGTTTAGTTATACTTATCCTCTGTTTTGTGGTTTACATAGTCAAAACACTTCTTTTAGTTATTATGAATGCAGTCAATGCTCTTCATAAATGTTGATAAGATTAGCTGCTTGCAAATTAGTAGGAATAAGGGTCAGATTTTAAATGGGTTTAATTTTGCATCAATTTGTTTGCCCAACCCTGCATTTTCACATGCAAAATAGTGTATGTACAAATTGAAGGTAAGGAGCTTTGGTTATTAAAAACGTAAGCTCTTTGGGGCAGGGACTGGAACTTGGCCCTGGTGGTCTGTCTGTAAACAGGCAAAGAAGTTTTATATTCGCTAATAGCATATGCACTTTCCACTCTGTAATGTGAGTAAATAGCAGCAGCTTGTATTTGTACAATATGTAAGCTCTTGTTTTAGGGTTTGGAAGAGGGAATATCTCAGATCACCTCTAAAAACAGAGATGCACAGCAAGCCCTTGTGTGGAATTTTCCAATTGACATCACCTTTAAAAGTACCAACCCCTCTGGCTGTAAGTAAACCACAGAGATGTATGGCTGAATACAGGTATTTGGTACATGAAGATTGTAGTTCTGGAATGGTAGGCTGAGAGTCCTTTGCATCTTCATAGCATATGCTGGTATGACCTTCTGGATAAGGGAGACTATGCCCAGCAATTGTTGGAGAGTCACAAATATGCATGGTTCTGCGTGTCACCTTTTGCCTTGTGAATGAAGGGAAGCCCAACATTACAGATTAATTTTTGACTTTTGTTCTGTTGAGTCCAGTTTATGTTTTCTCTTGATGGTACTTTTAGGCAATTCATTTTTTGAAGTTTCCCAAGATGAAATTACTGTGGGCTCCCCCTTCATCATTTCTGGCAATTAAACTTGCTTGGAATAGATTCGGTGCACTCTGAGGGGTACCGTATTTCTTTTAATCTTTTTAAATTACCTTTCCGGAATGAGATTATTTCTTAGAAACCAGAAAGCTTTACATTAATTCAATAATACAGATAGCACTGTTTGCTTTCTTATACCCACTGGCTTTTAGTTTCCTAATACAGGTAAATAAATACATTTTTGGACCTGCAGTTCTTGACACTTGCTTTCAGGTAATGTTAAATAACAGTAAATTAGCAATGAGCTTAAGAAATTATAGGGCCATATCCATCCCCTTCCTTGTCCTTGCCCTTATATTAACTCCTATTTTCTTTTTAAGGGCCACAAATAGTGGTAAGTGTCTATGGACCTGATCTTTTTGGAAATGATGTCGTCCGAGGTTATGGAGCTGTTCATGTTCCGTTCACACCTGGAAGGTGGGTTAATGATGGTTATTGTTTTGGTTTCAAATGTTCCTCCCAAATACAATTTGATCTCAGCTCCCGCTTTTCTAAAGTAAAATAATCAGAGCGAAAATAAGTGCCCCCCAAGTGTCTCTCTAACTTGCTTACACCACAGGTATGGAATCTATTGTCTGACACAAACCTTGGTCATTGGACCTGAGCCTTGTTGCTTTTTATTCAGTGCAGGTTTAGTTTTAATTTGTGGATGGGGGAGGGCAGTTGAACAAACTGGCCCAGATCCTCAAAGCAAGTGAGGCACCAAACCCGTATTGCTTTCAGTGGGAGCTAGGCACCTAAATGCCTTGGAGGATCTGGGCCTGCAAGTCTTCACTTCAGCACTGTCATGTCTGTCGGGGGGACTGCACCACTTCAGGTTTGAAGGTGCTCCCCTAGCTGGCCTCTCTTGTGCCTTTTGCAAGTTCCCCATGCAAGCTGCACATAGGAAAGTTTGAGTTCATTACTTACAAGTTACGTGTGAATGTCTCACATTTTTTAAATCTGTATTTGGACTTTCATTATCATAATAAATACAGGAGTATTGGAAATTGGCATTGGGTTTATTTCATCAATAAGTTCTCTCTCTGTATCAATTCTATTTCAGTCATAGAAGAACCATTCCTATGTTTGTTCCAGAATCCACGTCTAAGCTGCAAAAAATTACGAGGTAATAATCCAAAGGTGTTATTAGTAACATGGGAAAGGACATTTTTGTTTTAATTGATGGTGTCTCTGACTACTCAGTATGTGCACGCACTTGTGAGTTTTTGTAAAGTTAAAGACAGTCCTATGAGTTTCATGGACAATGTGGCTTTATCCATCAAAGCCTTACTCTAAAATTTAACATTAGCAATCTGCTTGGAGTAATGCTCTGTAACTTCATCCTTTTTGTTATCCATGGATTTGAAAGTGTGAATTTGAAAAGCACTTGCTGTATTGCTGCCAAGATAGAGCTATGTCTTTTTGAAAAGTAGCCACCAAATGATAGCAAAGGCAAACAACCACACATTCCCTTCTATTCGCTGAAGCTTCCAAAAGAAAAAACATTGACACTGATGAAATTGTGCGAGTAAGAGTTCAAAGCAAACTGGCTTCCTATGTAGAATTGAAGTAAACACATTCATTTCTTTCTAGAATAGATTTCACTAGTATTACACTTATTTTTCTTCATGTAATTCAGCAACATCTGCTGCAGGAATTACTCCATAATGAAAACAGTCATTATGAGGATGCAGAATGTTAAATACAGCATAATATGTTTTAAAAATATAATTGGACTGTTCCACAAGGGACATTTTTACATTCTAAGAATGAGGGTCTGAATTTATTGGTTGTAATCAGTTCTTTTTCTTGAACAGTAACTGCCTCTTTTACCTCTATACATGAATTTTTATTGTTTTTCTCCCTAATTTTTTTCCCTCCATCCTGTCATAAAATCTCAGTATTTAAGAACCAGAACTGATGGAGACCTTGGTCTTCACAGGAAATGCTTGTAGAAAATAGGACATCCCATATCCAACTGCAGTGGGCGCATGGTTAAGGAGTTAGTCCTGAAACCCATTGGGATGTCTTTGCGCACATCTGAGTCCTGTCCAAGTAGCTCTGGTTTAGGGAGCAGCGTGCCCTAGTGGGTAGAGCACTGGACTGGGACTCAGGAACCTGGGTTCTATTCCTGACTTGGTCACTGGAGTGCTGGGTGACCTTGGGCATAGGCACTGACTCCGTGGGTGCTGCGGGGCTGGAGCACCCACGGGGAAAAATTAGCAGGTGCTCCGCACCCACTGGCAGCCAACCTCCCCCAGCACCCACCTCCTCCTCGCCTCCTCTTCCCCTGAGTGCGCCGCGTCCCTGCTCCTCCCCCTCCCAGCACTTCCCTCCCACCACCTAACAGCTGTTTGGCAGCTCTTAGGGCTCTCCGGGGGCGGGAGGGGGGAGAGAGAAGTGGAGACGTGGCACGCTCAGGTGAGGAGGTGGTAAAGAGGTGGGGACTTGGGGGAAGGGGGTGGAATTGGGGCGAGGGTGGGGCAGGGGCGGGGGGAGTCGAGCACCCACAGGGCAGACGGGAAGTTGGCACCTATGACCTTGGGCAAGTCATTTCACCTCTGTGTCTCAATTTCCCCATCTGTAAAATTGGGGTAATGATGCTTATCTCCTTTGTAAAACACTTTTGAGATCTACTCATGACAAGTGGTGATAAAATTATGATGATGCAAACTAGGAATTATTATTTAATTGAAGGGGACCTGGGCATTGAAATCCATTAGGCAGCTATGGAAATCAGCCTTCATGTGTAAAGAACGGGTTGAATTTTAAAAAAACTCGTGAGTTACTTGGAAGTACAAGTCTCATTGACAGTCACTTACGTGCTTTTGAAAATTCCATGCAATGGCAATAATTTGCCCCATTTTACAGTTGTGGAAATCTAAGACACGGGGACTACAAGACTTGTCCTTCATCATGCAGCAAATTAGTGTCAAGACTGTCATTCGAATCCAAATTTTCTCTCTCCCAATGGGGGCTGCGAGAAGGGCGGGCCGAGGGATATGCTGGCCGCCTTTTCTGCAGCCCCCGTTGGCCTGGGACGGTGAACCGCGGCCAGTGGGAGCTGCGATCGGCTGAACCTGCGGATGCTGCAGGTAAACAAACCGGCCCGGCCTGCCAGTGGCTTTCCCTGGTGGGCCACATGCCAAAGGTTGCCAATCCCATGCTGTAACAATCTACAATATGCTTGGCTACTGTGCACCTTGTCCACTTAAAAATCTAATCTGTTTTAGTAACTATATTACATTTTGTGCAATAAAATCAGAAGGCAACATGCATTCAATCAGTAGCCATTAATCCTTGTGCTGCAGATGGCTCTTTTATTGGTTTTTAGTAAATTGTCAGGTGACATCCTGATAATGATGCATTGATTGCTGGAAAAACTCGTATTCACTCTCACTCCAACTGGTTAATTCTGAATTTGTGCTACTGACCAGCTGTGGTGGGTGGAAATTACACATTGAAACAAGCTGTAGATGGTTAGTACGTTGACAGAATTCGGCTTCTTGAAACTAGTGATGAAGTGGGATTGGTAGAGGTTTCTTGAGCCCCAATACTACTGCTCCTGTTATAAACTTTATCTGTTCTGATTAACGTATATTAACTATTGCATGATACATGCAATTTGGTATGGCTTTTTGCAACTCTCTAAAGGAATGGCTCCTTGAGGTTATGTATAGCTGATCTAGACACTGCATTGTAGAGTGAATCCAGATTTGGTCTGCCTGTTCTTCAGAATTGTTCTAAACTGAATTGTCCACTAGTCCCTTTCTCCTTGTGCGGGAAAGGGACACGCATATTGGTGGAATACCCTCTAGTCTTTCTTAGTGAAGATTCCATCATTCATGCTCCAGAAGTAACTGTTTTCTCTGAGCTAATTGAACATTTCAGACAGATCTGTCCATCTGTATTAAAAGCAGTGGTCCAGAGGGGAAACATTTTATAGAGTCCCAGAGTTTGTTTGTGAAATATCACAGGGTCCTGAGTTAAATTCAGCTGTTTTAATGTCTCTGACAATAGAGATTGAAATATACCAGCCATGCAGGATAGAAGCACCTTGTGGAATGATTTGGGCTATTTGTTGAATAGGTTAAGCAGTTTAGTAGTGCATAACGTGGAGTTGAGACGTAAAGTAGCAGGAATATAGCTGAGTTTAAAGAGAGAGAGTTGTAATCAGGTAAGGCAGGTTAGTCTCTGTATGTTTTAATAAACACATTGATGTAGTATAATCATGACAGCACTGCAACTACTTCTCTTTTTGCAGATAAAAACTTCTGGCACCAGAGAACAAACCGTACTGCTTCAGATATGTATATTAAAGAAAGAAAAACAGGAATTTTTCCCAAAGTCTGGGCAGCTTTTTAACCTTCTATTGGCCTATTATGGCACACTCAGTATATTGTGTTAGAAATTGCATTATGGTAGAGTAGCGTAGAAATGCGATAGATAATAGGGATTTTAAAATATGAGTGAAAGGATCGGGAGGGGAGGCAGGAAAGCGTTTCATAATATTTCAATGACTGTTTCCTTTATGGGGCAGCTAAAACAGAACCAGTGGTGTGAGGACTTATTTTAATTTGTGATCTGTGGGCAAATTTAAACCCTGGTTTACTGTGGTTATTCAAAGAACTTCCACTGAGAGTAAACACTTCCTAGTTTTAGCATGCTAATCTTTAATGATCAGATTGTGATAGAATCATAGACTCCTCAACGTTAGTGGTACCGTACTCCACATATAAGTAGTCCCATTCAATTCAATGAGACTTCTTGCAGCATAAGAGATTACTCAATGTATCTGATCCAATGCTCAGTGAAGCCAACAGAAGGACTTGCATTGCATTCAGTGTACAGTGTGAGCAGGTGTATCGCAATCTGTCCTTAAATTAGTCTTAAAATACTGCTGTAAATAAGTTAGCCAAAGGCTTTTATTTTCTGTAGGCCACCCACCCAAAGGACGATCTATAAAGGAATGGTGCAGCATATACTTGCACAAATTTCCTCCTGAATGAGGACTCATGGACATAACTTTTTCCCTGTCCAACGTGTATTTGTTATAGCTGTTAGGTCTCTTCCCCCTCCACCCCCCAGATCCTTAAAATTAGGTGTTATTAAAATATCTTTGACATAAACTGACCCTCCCTCACTCAGAAATAACTAAAACTTAACATCTGACAAAGTGGGTATTCGCCCACGAAAGCTCATGCTCCAATACGTCTGTTAGTCTATAAGGTGCCACAGGACTCTGTCGCTTTTTAAATTTAATAGAATGTAGGTGAAATTAGGAAAAAAGGAAAACTGGTCAATAATCCAGAGGTGACATTTATCGTTGATCAAAGTAGATAAGTAGCAAGGAAAAAAAATGTATCAAGCTTTAAAAATTCCTACTATGAACAGGGGGAAACATATTTATTTTATTTCTGTGCATACGATGAACCTTCCTTATAACAATTCTAAATGCTACCAAGTATGACACACCACTGAGTTGTTTTCTTTTCTCCTTCTCCAAGTTGGCTTATGGGAAGACATCCAGAGTTCACTGACCCCAAAGTGGTAGCGCAGGGAGAAGGCCGAGAAGGTAAATGATCAGGAATTACTGTCTCTAACTCCTCTATGACTATGGACCAGATCTTGGCCAGTCCGTTTCTTTGTTAATGCTTTAGGAGATTAATTGAGCATATTGAGAACAACCACGTCCTGGTATTCTGTGGGACATCTAATGACTGTTCAACCAGCTTTACTGGCTAATGGTGTTGTCCTCCTATTTCTAGTGATCACGGTGCGATCCCAAGGCTTTGTGACCATTTCCTTCAATGTGGTGACTAAAGACATGAAGAAACTGGGCTATGACGTAAGCCCGTCAGACATGCAGAACCCTTCAGTAGTGTCTCTTACAGATGGGATTCATAACCATTAAATGATTGCGGGGGAGGAATTTTCAAAGGCACACATGGGAGGCAAACACCATACTTGTACTGATTTTCTATTTTAATATGAAAGCTCAAGCCATAAGGTATGTTGCAAAATACCTTTCTATCATAACCTTTTGTACAATTTTTAGTTAACGAATAGCCAGTTTACATTTGTTTTTAAAAAATGGTTTCATATATTCCAAACATCAATGCAGGCCTAAAATTGTTTACTAATGATTTTGAAGTGGTAGTGGGAAATTCAAATTGCAATACCTTCCAAAAGGAAGGGAATCTGAGAATATTTCAGTGGTACATTCATGCGCGTTCTTCTGCAAAAGCAACCAAAAAATGTTTTTTTTTGGGGGGGGGGCGGGGGAAATTCACTGAGAGTTAGGTGTTTAATATCCCCTTGCTTCATGCATTTACCTCTCATTGGCACCATTGAGATTTAAGTGCAGCTATTGAGGGAGAAATAGATCTCGGTGTGAGGATCTGGAAAAGAGCACCCAGCCTGAGTAAACAGGACGTGCACTCAGCCATAAGCAATGGGGAATCCTCTGGCCCACCCTGTTACAGATCCCCTCTGCTGTAAGGAATTGCCAGGAGTAGCAGTCAGGGCCACCTCTTCCTGGTTATGCAACTTCCTGGAATTTGTGCATTTTCTTTGTTATTGCTGAAGGTACTTCTCCCCTGGTCCTCTTAGCCCAGCTCTTTCCTTTGCTTGATTCCACAGTAAGCTAAGTAATAACTCTGTGATGATGGCAATGAAATGAGTGTGCTCTCACAAATCCAGCATTCTAATGGCAGTCCAGGATAGGCTGTGAGGCAGGTAATTGTTTATATGGGTCCTATACCATGGCTTTCAGTAACCAACAAACACAGTAAGGAAAATAACGTGCTGAATTTCAAGTTTGATTTATGAAGGTTTTCCTCACTGTTTGGATAACCTTAGAAATTGTCATAATGTTGTTTCTTGTTACAGTACATGGCAACAGCTCCAAAGCTAACAGACTCTTCTCAGCGGGCTGCAGTTTGAGGGTACGAAGAAAGGCCTTCATTCCAAGGCTACGTCTACACTGCAGTAAAAGAGCAGTGGGCAAGGCCGCAGCTGGCCTAGGTCAGCTGACTTGTGCTGCGGGACTATACGATTGCTGCGTAGATGTTTGGGCTCGGGCTGGAGTCCTGGTTCTGAGACCCTGCAAGGGGGGTGGGTCTCAGAGCCCAGGTGCTGGACTGAGCTCAAACATCTACGCTGCCAATGTTAGCCCTGCAGCCCAAGCCTGAATCAGTCGACCCGGCCGCTGAGACTCAGTGCTGCGGGTTTTTTACTGCAGTGTAGACAAACCCTGAATGTCCTCCCTTCCCTGACCTGTCACGTGACTCTCGGCTAAGCTGATATTAGAGCTCTGCATTTGGGTTGAATAAACCCAAATAGCTCAATATTTATATTTTTTGTCTTTTGTGGGCTTTTTTTTCCTTAAGGGAACCATTTATTAGTCCAAAGTAACCCAAGCTCTAGTCTTCTTATGATCTTTCCACCATCCGTTGTGTCCAAACTACAGAACTTAAATCCATAGCGAGACGTGATTATTTAGTCAATTTGAGAGACTATATTTGGGTACGTGGTTTGCACATTTTGACTTCAAGTACCATGAGAAGACCAGACTTAATATTATTTCACCCTATTTATAAGTCACTGAGCTATTAAAAATCCTTTGGAAAAACAAGCACAAAGAAAAACAAATTTTGAACCACTGCACATCCATAGTAATAACGCATGCTATTTAGAGTACTAGCATTCCTTATGCACGTAAAGCTGTACACTATGAACACTGCGTTTTGTAAATATAAATGATGAAGATCTTGTAAAGCACCTTGGAATTTTGCTCTGTTCCTTAATCATTTTGTACTTTCATAAATGATTTTACAAATGTGTGGTGTACAAATTATTTTTCATACATTAGCTCTTGTTCTCTATCTTCGTTGTGCTTTTTGAATTATAACACTAACACCCATTATAATGAACTGTTCTACAACAAAGCCATAACTGAGCTCAAATTAATCAGACTATTTTTCCTGTTTATTGGCTGCTGTAGGAGAAAGAGAGATTGTTGGGTTTTTTTTAAATACCTAGTCGGTTACAATGGTGAGGGTAGCCATATAAGTACCTTGATAGACCAGATTTGAAACGTTTGAAAAGCAGAGATAAATAATGTAGCACAAGTAAAATATAATACACCGGAGATTTTTACTAACTTGAGATGATTTAACATCCCTGTCCAATCAGAGCAAAACTGCATGATGATTCCATGCATGGTACCCTATTAAACTGAGGAAAAAGTCCAAACTTCACTCCCCCAGTGATACAAGGAGTTTATTCACATCCAACACTATAGGGCATTGTGGATACATGAGCTTGTATAGTTACAAATTTTAAGGGGATTTCACATACAAATTTCACATAATAGTTTGAAGTTGCCATTTATGTTGTTCATTGTTCCTTCCTCCTATTTCCATCTTCCGCTGTCTTTTCTTGGCTGAGATTGGTGAGTGCTCCTTCGGCTCAGGCTCTAAGAACATGCCTTGCTGGCCACACTCTCCAAGTAAAATCATGACTTGATGGATTGAAATAATTCTCTCTTGGCATTAGTGACACGCAGGTGTTAACCACTCTAAACTGGCAGGGGGTGAGGGGAGAGAAATATTTTCCAATTCAATGTATTTTCAAAAAAATAATCTAATCACAGTACCTTAGAGACAATGTCTGCATTTTAGATGATACTGTGAGTGTCACATCTGTCAGCTATGTTTTTATAACATCGTTATATCTTTATATCTTTGTGCTTCTTGAGGGTCCCTCTTTAAGATCATCCCATTCTTTTAATCCTATCTTCAAAGTGTTGGTATCCTGTGCCTTTTAGTAGGTAAGCACTTCAGAGCACGGACGTTTCAATGTCTGGCGGTTTGCCTGTTGTGCAGCACCATGTATGTGTCTTGTGCTATCAAAATACCAAGTACAATGACTCCTGGCAGATCCTAGAACAGCTACTCCTGGGGGCGTTCTGCACCAAAAAAATAAAAATTCTGCACACACTATTTTAAAATTCTGCAACTTTTATTTGTCAATATAACATGACATAATCACACTAGTTTTCAGTTATTTTGGTAATTTATTTCAAGATACCTGTCAGCAAGTATGCCTGTAACAATACAGACACACACACAAATTCCCCCAGGAGTAGAGAGTTAAAGAAACACCTATGACAGCCCAGTTCCTGTTTCTCTGTCCCCTTCCCCCACCCCCAGAGCCCAGCTGGGGGGCCAGACACCCACAACACCTCTCCCCCCAGAGCCCAGCCACAGGGCCCTCCCTTGCCCAGATACCTGCACCCTCTCTCCCGCCACAAAGCCCAGACACCCTCCACGCCTTAGTCCTAGACACACAAGCGATATATTTAACAAGATACTTACAGTTTGTGAGAAATCTATTGAGATTTCATCTCTGCAACTAATACAAATTTACTAAATATTAAAGAAGTCTTGTTATAAGAAGGAGGTCACCGTACTATAATAGATACCTAAAGCCATTTCGTTCTGCTCCCTCCTCAGTGAGTTGGAACAATACCAGTGGTTTTATTTATTAGATCTGGCCCAATGGGCTGGTCACCTTACTACCACCAACTGTGCCTGTAACCCTAAGCTTACAGACTGATGTCATCCAGAAAGTCAATGTGCAGGATTGCCAATTGTGAACCACCCACAAGGTTAAAAATACACATAGCTCAAGCCAATCAGAAACCAGCATATCCAGCCTGCCACCAATGGGAACAGCATTAGAAAAATACGCTCTTCCCAAAGCCAGGTGAGTGTTCAATGAGCTTCAGCTCCACAGCAACAGAACCTTCAGCCATTGACTCAGCCAGGACACTTGTCAAGGCAGGTTTTAGTGGCAGTGACTCAAGCAATGGGGTTTCTAGTACATCCCTTACACAATTATCATCCCACCCTGGAGTAGCTCTCGCTGTAAGGAATTCTTTATAGTCAGCCTCAGTGACGTTCTCCTCCAGTTCACCCCATTACTCCTGGTTGTGTGCCTTAAGACAAGGCTAACCCCTTCTTTTTGTCTACAACCTCAAAAAGTTTTTACACCTATTTGTACCACCTAGCCATCACTCAGCTAAGTCATGCAGGTTACCGCTAAGGAACCATGACAGAGAGTGCGATACAGTTGTCTATATTATGAGCATATGTCATGCTAAGATAGGTCTCCTGATTTGGCCCAGGACTTATTTTCACGGAGGGACTGACTTTCCCAGTGGCGTGTCTGTCACCTCTTCTGGCCTGCTGTCCTGGGCAGATTGCCTTCACCAGGTTCCTTTGGAAAGTGTCACTCAACACAATGTATATGAATGGGTTGATGCAGCTGCTTGCGTAACCCAAGCTGATAGCTACGTTGTAGGCATAGAGGAACATAAGGGAGGGCTGGGTGACTTTGAGATGGACCAACTGCAGGATATAATAGGGCGCCCAGCAGATAAAAAAGGCAGAGCAGATGGTTATTGCCATCCGCATGATCTTCTTAGTCCTGGCTCGGAAGTTTCTCTGGGGCAGTGGCAGCACCCTGCATGAAATGTGCTTCTGTATCTTCAGGTACACAATGCAGATGACTGAGAGCGGGATGACAAACGCCAGGAAGAACTGGTACAGTGTGTACCAATAGATATCAACCGAGAGGTTGGGTAGGATGATGCCACACCCAGCTTTGCTGCCAGGCAGAGCAATGGGCTGGGTGTACATGAACACTGGTACAATGGTTAGGAGAGACAGCAGGTAGAGCAGCAAGATCACCAGGGCGGCTGTGCAGGGGGTGCGCATGTAGGCAGAGCGGATGGGGTGTACTGTGGCCAGGTAGCGGTCGATGGCCATTGCCGTGAGGATGTACGTGCTGGCGAACTGGCTGTTGGCATCTAAAGCAGTGATGATGGTGCACATGGTAGCCCCGAAAAGCCAGACCCCATTCCCTAGGAGCTGATGGATAAGCAAGGGCATGCCCAGCAGGAACAGGAGGTCTGTGATGGAGAGGCTCACGATGAAGACATCTGCAGTGTTGTGGTTTCTCTTGGGTCTTTTGGTGATGGTGTAGATCACAATGCTGTTCCCTACCGTGCCCACCAGGCAAATTATGCCAAAAATGACAGGGAGGACGATGCTACCGTGGTCTTTCGTTTCCTTGGTGCCTGCTGAGAAAAAGAACAACATATCATTTGGACACACACCTCACAGGTAGAAGATGGAAGGGGTTGTGAGCCATTCCTCTGTGGATCTGTCCCTCACCCGTCCCGCTAGACATACATTACTGGGAATTAACTAGCTAAATAATAATAGTAGAATAAATAACCAACCTCAGCTTCCCCCTGAGAATCAAACCAAAACTGCTTTGCGGTTGGAAAATGTTTAGGTAGCCTTTTAACATTATTATTTCTTAGCTGTATGGTATAGTAGGCCGAGAAGCATCAGATACTATTATTTTAGGGCCTCTCCAGCCCTATAGGAAGCAGGCCCTGTTGGCAATTGCATGAGAAAAATTGTTCTTCCTGTCTCCTGCCTGGAAAATGGACCTTTTCAAAGGTCACTGCAAGGCAGCTCTCCTGCCCTTCCCTCCCCGCCCCATGATCATCTGCCCAGCTCCCTAAGATACTAACTGTGAAAGCACTTTGGAAATACCTCTGCCCTGGCATAGAACTGCAAAAGTCTATGAGGGCTGTTGGTGAAGTTTCAGTATCGCGCCATGAGCCTCAGGGCTGGTGCTTCCATTAGGCGACCCTAGGCGGTCGCCTAGGGCGCCAGGATTCAGTGGGCGGCATTTTGTGTGCTCCCCACGGGGCGCACGGGAGCTTCTGGTTCCACTCCCGTTGCGCCGCCGAAGAAGGACCTTCTGCCGACGTGCCATGGAAAACAGCGGCAGGCAACTGAGCAGCTCAATGACTGCCGCTGTTGCCTGCGGCATTTCGGCGGAGGGTCCTTCTTTGGCGGCGCGATGGGAGTGGAACCGGAAGCTTCCACCCGCCCCGTGGGAAGTGCACAAAATGCCGCCGCCCGAATTCTGCCTAGGGCGCCAGAAACCCTGGCACTGCTTCTGATGAGCCTCCACGATAAATCTTCCAAGGATGTTCTCAAGGGAGAGAACTCAAGGTCAACTCCTCACCCTTCTAGCCTTAAATTGTTCCTCCTGTCCCGATTTCTGCTGGCAGGCAGCAGCAGCAGCAGTAACCTTAATGGATGGGCTTTTGTTCATCCCCCCATGCCACATGTTACTTGTTGGCCATGCTAAGCCTTCTCTGGCTTAGCACAGCAAACGCAAAGTGACTTCGTGGCCTGCAGACACAGGGCTAATTGGGCACACCAATGAGACGTCGCCTTTGAAAAATGAACTTTTGACCAGAGCCAAAATGTCAAGTTAATTAAAAATAAAATGCAAGCTGCATCTATCAGCGCAGACCAACCTCCAGCCCCATGTGCTCAGTGCAGGCGACACTTCCTGCTCATCAGCCTGACTCATCCTAATCAATCGCTGGTTATTCCAAAGGTGCATGATATCTTTGTGCCCAAAGGCCAGACCCAACTGCCATTGCTAGGAGCTGGATTGGGCTGTAAACCTGGGTTCTTTT
Organism: Mauremys reevesii; assembly: GCF_016161935.1. Classification (NCBI taxonomy): domain Eukaryota; kingdom Metazoa; phylum Chordata; order Testudines; family Geoemydidae; genus Mauremys; species Mauremys reevesii. The sequence continues at coordinate 79,042,858 of NC_052632.1, read as the reverse complement.
GGTCCTGGCTGATTAGCATCTCAAGAAGACTGCACTGTCATCATTTAATGCCTTTCACAGCATCCGTGTTTAATCAGCCAGCAATTATTCTCCATCTGAGACCATTGTTACTTCAGAATGGCTAAAGATCAAAACAAAACCATCGCTGCTTTTCCTTTTGAGGCGCAGGAGGTTAGTGTAAGATGGGCCATGAAGTACTCATTTGGGTTATTTTTTACTAGAAGAAACAAACTGTACGTTCCTTCCTAAGTCAAGTATAGTCCTCATTTAGATATGGCTTTGCTAATTGGGCAGATGATGTTCACAGAAGACAATAAGGAAGGGGAGTCAAGCAAAGGAAACAGAAGCTCAGGTTCATTGCAGAGCTTTGACGAAGATAAACCTAAGAAGCAGGAAAGGGGTGAGTTTATGAACCTGCCCTGTTTTATTAGCCACCCTGCACAGCATATCTGGAGCCGAATGTTCAAGCAAGCGCTAGCCCCTGTGCACTCAGATGACAAGCTTCTAACACCCATGCGATGACTTACACGTGCAAATTCACCTGGGATCAGTGCATGTCAATCCTATGTCCTGTGTGCACAGAAAGGTGTTACGGGGTCATCTGTTTTGGGCATAGGGATTAAGATGTCCCACTCTACTGCCACCAAGAGGTCATTAAAAAAAACAACTCAAGGGCCACTCTGACTGATGTGATGCACTTTAACAGGCCTGATCCAAAGCTCAGTAAAGTCAATGGCACTTCAGTGGGTTTGGGATTAGGCCCAAAATACAGAGTCAAATGCTCACGGGACATCCTGAAGCGGTTCCCCTTTAGCCTGCAGCAACTAAAACCATGACGCTGCCTCCTTCATTGAAAGCCTGGAGCTCACACCGGTAGGCGTGCAAAGCTAGCATTCTAATGCCAGGCGATCTGTCTCCCAGGGGCGCACCGTCTCCCTGCACCCCACAGCTTTCAAGGGCAACTCCTGCTTGCTGTGGTTCGAAGCCCTCCTGCCAATAAACAGCAGCTTTCTAACCCTTGTACCATCAGCCAGTTAAACGCCTTAATTGTGCCATGAAAAAAAGCCACCAACGCATGGATTTGTTCAGTGCTTGGGGATGGGGCAATCAGCTGGTAACTCATTGGCTACAACACTTTGCTTTTAAAGGGTCTTTTACACGTTAGCTGCCTGGCAGGGAGGAGAAGGGTACCCATGTTGGTACCGTCCCGTTAAAGTACAGTTCAGGCTGAGCTACAATGGCACTTTACATTGGCCTTGCGATGTCTAGCAGGGCGTGAAAAATCCACACCTGCCACATGTAGTTAAGCCAACCTAGCCCTGGGTGTAGACAGTACAGTGTAGACAGACTTCTTCCATCAACCTAGGGGCGGTGGATTAACTACAGCAATGGGAGAACCCCGCCCATCACTGTCACACGTGTCTATACTGCAGACCTCCAGTTCTGCAGCATCGAAACAAGCGCAGGGAGGGTAAGGACCAACTCTTCCAAAGTGGCACTCTTTGAAATTCTACCTTAGGTCTCCAAAGCTGAGTCCCCATCCCCCACCCCAAAAAGCCTGAGACACCCCCAAATTAAGGGCCACTTTGGAAAACATGGGCCTAGAGGACACTGCAAGTCAGTTCCAGAGCCAGATGCAGGACCCAGGAGTCCTGCTGCCCAGTCCTTATATGAGGGCACCGCCACCCAAAGCTCCCACTGGCTGCAGTTCCTGGCCAGGCCATGGTCGGGGCCGGCAGCCAGGGCTGCAGCCAGGTGCCGAGCCTCGGCCAGATTGGGGGCTGAGGCGTGGGCACACAGCTGCAGCTGGGAACTGAGGCCAGGGCCAGACCAGAGCTAGGACCTTCCACACTACCCCAGTGTGCCCCCTCCCACCCCACTGCTTTACTTCCTGGAGACTCCAGGACAAGCTTGGAGAGTTGGCAACCCTAGGTCTTCTTGCATAGGCCAATGGTAAGTCCACATTCAAGGGTCCAACCCAACGCTCATGCGGGTCAATGGGAAACTTTCCACTGACATCAATGGGTGTTGGCTCAGACTCTAAATGTTTAAGCCCAAGCTCAGAGACATGGAAAACCCCCCAGACAAGGCTGACGTCAGTCCAACACAAGCAAACTTGGCATCAGAACAGCTTTGCGGTTAGGGCACAAAGCGGGAAACGTACAGAAACCTCCGACCTCCCAGCTCTTAAGAGTCATTAAAGCAGGGCCCATTGTGCCTGGCCTCTGAAGGACGGGTGGTATGTGCAGTGCAGGCGTATTTTATGTTGAGCGAGAGAGAGAGAGAGAGAGTGTGTGTGTGTGTGTGTTGCTTTAATTCACAGTGCCTGGAGTAACATTTCTCTGCACATTTGTGGCCCAAATTCCCCTCACAGCAATTTAATTAGTGCAAGTGTTGATGGCATTAGGGAACTGGAACATGGACTTAGTTTCTGCTAACCAAGAAAAACAATTACGTAACGAGGGTGATTAATCATGTCACAGACAGCTGCCTGCCCCTCTGAAAATGCTCTGCCGCGTGGCCGGGGCACGGTGTTTGACACCACAAGTGAGCTCGTGGCCTTCCCAAGTGTCCTGGCTGAGATAATGACTGAAGGGAGGGGGATGGAGTGAGTGGGGCCTCGGAGAATGGGGGGAAAGGGGGCGGGTGGAGCGGGGGCTAAGGTGTTTGGGGGTGTGTGATTAGATAGTTGGCAACCCTACGCCCAGCCCCAGGCCCACCCCCAGCTGTGGCCCAACTCTCAGCCCCTGGCTCCCAACCCAGCCACGGCTCCAGTCCCAGCCTTGGTCCCCTTATCCCTGTCTGTGCCCTTTCTCGCCCCCCAGGAGCTGCGGCCCAGCACCCGGCCCCAGTTCCCGCCTGTGGCTCCTGGGGGTGCATTGTGAAAAGTTTGGGAACCACTGAATTAAAGTGGAAACTTTAGTTAAAGATTAGCTCATGTGACAAAACCTCCAGGAACAACAGCCGACCAAACCTGGCAACCCTGTGGGGAAGACGCTCTTGTCTGACCCCCTGGGAGGGGAAGGCAGCCCTGTGGCATGCAGCTCCCTGGAGTACAAGTTGTACTATCCTGTGGCACAGCATTTCCTACGGTGAGTAGCTGGCAGAACCACGCTAGGGTAACAGGTCAGACTCCGACTCCTGGAGCCAACCCACCCCCTCCAAAAAAAGGGGTGTTTGAAATCCGAGCCCACTTCCACCCTCCTTGATATTTCCGAAGGCTGCTACTGTGAATAGCGCTGGCGGCTGGGTCTGGGCGAATGGCTTGGCCAGGATATGTGCACGTTTCTAATGGCAAGCTAGGCCCCTGGCTTCGCCAACTAGGCAGAGGAGAAGAGCTGCATGGCAAGCTCAGGACTTGTTTAGCAGGGGGCTGCAGGGCAGGCTTGAGGGCCACCTGCAGAGCAGGATGTAGGGAGACCAGGGGGCTTCATGTCCGGGTTAAAGCGCTGGCAGGACTGCTGAGGTGGGGAGCCCAGCACAGGAAAACCAAGGGGTTCGGATTGAGGCGCATCAGCAGAGCTGTGTGTGGGGAGCCCAGAACTTGGCTCCTGGCCTTCCTGCAACACCCTTAACGATCAATCAACAGCCACATCAGAACAATGTTTCCATTCAGTCCCCTGCACTAGAACGAAACGGGAGCTGCAGGAAAATACATTACCCGAGCGTACGTCAGTAAAGCAACCGGTGCTGCAATTTCTATTGCTGGGTGCTTGTAACTGATGATTTTGCCAGCGGTAGCGTGTAACCCTTGGCTGAGCTGAGCTGCCCCATCTGGGTGCACAGCTTTCCTGCACCGCCAGGAGGCTTGTGGCTACTAGAGAAGGAGCAAACTGCCAAGCCAGTTGTTTCAGGTCAGGGTCTGTGACGTCCAACTTCCAACAGCAAAACAAGCCCTGATATTGCCGCATGAGAGTGGCAGCTGGTTGTAGTCAAAGGGTGAAATGCACTCCTGTGCAGAGGGCCTGCAGAAAGACTAGGCACCACTTCACTCCCGCTTTACTGCCCAGGACTAGCCCAAAAGTATAGGTTAGCTTAGATTGAAATAGCACGAGACCAAAGAACTACAGACAGATCAGGACCTTTGCCTGACATCCCAGGGTTACTGCTGAACGAGCTGCATTCACGATATTTCGCCGGTTGTTTTCCACTCCTCCAGCTGCCTCCACATTTCCTGTCTTTGGCAGGGGCTGCCATGAGAAGGTCTCAAACATTCCCCCTCACCATTGGGAGGTTTCAGGAGCATCTGATCATTTGGCCCTTCTCCCAACCAGCCCCATTTATTTAACTTCTCCGCGGTGTTTGGGCAAGGAAAGTCAGCACCTGTGTGATTTGCAAGCAACCCCTGCTTTTACCTGATTTACCTGGGGGGGGGACTCCATACCACTGAGTGTTGCAGTTAAATTACCCAAATTCCCATTGTAGACAGTGCTATGGCAGCGGGAGGGCTTCTCCCATCGCTATAGCTACCATCACTCATGGAGGTGGAGTACCTATGCTGCCAACAGGGGACGCTCTCCCGTCAGCGTCGATAGCATCTTCACTGGAACGCTACAGCGGGGCAGCTGCACCGGTGCAGGCGTGTAAGTGTAGACAAGCCCTACGTCTACGCCATCACATACAGATATTAGTTGTGGGTGTGTACCTAAGCTCATATAGGCCTCCTGGCTGCCCTCAAGCACGTCACTTCACTGCTCTGCGCCTCAGTTTCCCCAGCTGTAATATAGGGATAATGATACTGACCTGCTTTGGGACGTGCGGTGAGATCTCCTGATGAAAAGTGCTAGAGAAGAGCTGGGTCGTGATATCCAGGGACTCAATGGTGTTAAACGTGTGACTTAAAATGCCAAATTTCAGGCCACAAGAAGCGTTGAATACAGAACGTTAGTTCTGAGTCAACATTCTGGCACCAGTGATTGTGTGGCTGCAGGCAGAGTGTGGCTGTGCGTGGACAGAGCACGCGTGTGCAGATAACGGAGCGGATACACGGCAATCTCACTGGGACAGCAGGTAGCCGTGCGCGTGACAGGCCGCAGCACAACGTCCCGCACACGGTGACATGTCAGAGTGAGGGCTGGAGAGGAGACAGGAAAGGAAACAAACCCAAAGCGAAAGGAAGGCCCTTTACCTGCCCAAGGTGCAGCTGTCACGTTGGACTCATTCGAACCCCACAGGTTGCTGACGAAATCGCTCTTGGGCTCAGCCATCTCCCTAGGATTCAAGAACAAGCAGCCACAGGTCAGTCCTGGAGATGGGAGTCACTCTGTAACACGGCAGGCTGTGGGCTAACATAAGTGCCTGTTTCTTACACTTCATGCCACATTCCCCAGAGGATGCCAGACGACTCGGCTAGGATCAAGACACGCAGCGATAGTACCCGAGCCATGGTTGACAAGGTGAGCACACCATTCACTATGGCTTTGTCTACACTAGCACTTTTGTCACTCAGGGGGTGTGGAAAAAACACACACCCCGACTGACGTACGTTTCACCGACAAAAGCGCCGGTGTGGCCAGCACTATGTCGGCGGGAAATATACCTACCGGCGCTTGTCGGGGGTGGTTTAATTATGCCGGCAGGTGAGCTCGCGCCTGTCGGGCTACACAGGAGCCCTTTCCGCGGCATGTAACCACAGCCTAAAAGGCACTTACTTTGGCCTACCATCGCCATAGAAAAATCTAAGCACACTAGAGCAAGCCACCTACACAGAAAACACAGCCTTCTAATAATCCATTAGCTCGTTCATATGTAACTGTCTCGCTGTGCACCATTTAATCCTCTGTATGTGTGTGTGTTCGTTCTTACTCAGAGCTATTGGTTTAAGGTGCTTTGAGTCATCACATGCGCCCAGAAACATACTTAGTCATCTGTTCCAGTGATTAAAGGCTATTCTTCGGTATAAAATATATTTTCCGCACTAGGGAAGCTTATAAAAGATTCGGGGGGGGGGGTTTACTCACAAAGAAACCAAAGCCACAGTGATCTTTTCATTTAGAATAGAGCTTTTGTCTGCAGATCTATTTGCGCTGAGCCATGCTTTCAGTTAAACATACGTAAATAGCTGGAGAACTGATTGATCCGTCAGAAATGATTTGACATGGAATATACACTGTGTATCGGCGGTGTTTGGCGTCGGTGATGTAAATGGACTAGATGTTACGGTTGGCACGGGCTCTACATGATGGTTAGCACCAGTGCTTAACTGAACTGTGCATGGTGGTTAGCACTGGTGATGAAGGCGGGTGATTACAGGTGCTCTGCATCGTAGCTAGTGTCGGTGTTGGCGTGGGATGGCTGGCCCAGAGAGCAGCAGGCACAGGACAAAAGCAAAATGTTTCAAACTGCACTCGGAGCCCATCCTGTTCCTAATCTGCCCTCTCTACCGTTGGGCTAGTATCGGCGAGCAAGGCCTTGGCTGTAAAGAAAAGCAAGCAATTAGCAATACCTGTGAAGCTGCTTGGCGCGTCCTCCGTTTATTCTCATCAGTGGCCACGGCTGCTGATCCCCTCCCGATGCCTTGCGGGTCTTGCTGCTGAACTCAGCTGCTTTACTAGCACTCCAGCAGCCAAGAAAAAAACAGCTCAGCCGGCGTGATGCTAACACAAAACTGCACAAAGCTCCGTTCCCACTAGTGCGGCAGCAGTTGTCTCCCAGCTAAAACCTTTGGGCTTGAAACACCCACAGGATGGGGCTGTTGTCATTAGAAATCTTTAAGGCAACAGGAATAATTGCTGTACACAGTCGTCACCGGCAGATCTAGCTAGGACCATGTGATGCAGCCACTTTCTAGCCCTCCCAGGCTGCGCTCAGAGCCAGTGCGATACAGCAGCTGGGATGGGGTGAAAAGCCGTAGGACTGTGGTCAGTGCCAGGCAGGGCGACCAGCCTGCTGCTGCTGTGAACTGATGTACCAATACTGCCCGCTAACAGCGCCGGCTCCCCAAGGATGCAAACGTGCTTTAAGGGACAGCCCCATCGACATGTACTCGGGGGGGTGGGGGACACATGCTGCCCACAGCTGAATGCATCCAAACGAGCCCCACCCAGTGGTGCGTGGCGCCCTATGTGCCCTGGAGGGATGAAGGGACCCTCTAGATCTGGCTCTGGGATGGGGCGGCAAACTTTTTGGCCTGAGGGCTGCATCGGGTTTCGTAAATTGTATGGAGGGACGGTTAGGGGAGGGGGGGTCATGGCCTGGCCCCCCACCCCCTATCCACCACCACCCCGGGACTCCTGCCCCATCCAACCACCCCTTCTCCCTGTCCTCTGACTGCCTCGGGACCCCCTGCCCCTGACTGCCCCCCCGCCGGCCCATCCAACCCCACCTCTCATTCCTGATGCCCCCCCCCCGGGACCCCTGCCCCCATTCAACCCCCTGTTCTTCCCAATCGCCCTTACCCCTATCCACACCCCCGTCCCCTGACCACCACCCCAAATTCCCCTGCCCTCTATCCAACCCCCCCACCCACCACCGCAGCTCCCTGCCCCGTAACGGTGCTTCCTGGAGCACCGGTGCCTGCCCCGGAAATCCTCACTCTGTGCAGAGCCCAACCCGGGAAACGTGCTCTGTGACCACCTGCTGTGGAGCCAGGCAGCGGCGCAGCAGCTCGGAGAAGCCCAGCCGTGCGTAGCATGAGCTAGGGCGCCGAGCAGCTCGTTAGCGGCAGGGCGGCATCGGGCGGCTTTGCACGCTCCTGCCAGTGGAAACGGGCGCCGGGGGGGGGGGTGTCCCTTTAGGCACCGACAGGGCCAGGCAGCGGGTGAGCAAAGGGCTTGAGAACATCAGTGGCCCCTAAATGTTGGATTTAGACGCCTGATGAGGCTGTAGCCCTAGGAGACTGAAGGCTGCAGCCTTTCTCCCCACTGCGGGCCTGTGGCTGGCATGAGAAGAGGGCTGGTGTTCTGGTAGCCATCGTGAGAGGTCTATTTGTAAGCCCTCCAGCTCGCCGTCACCTGGCCGTGGAATCGCGCCCACAAGAGCTGATGCACGTCTCAGAATGAGCCCCGAGGAGCTGTAAGCAGAGGGGCCAGAACATGTGAGCGGCAGCTCAGCCCAAGCCACAGGTCACACACTTTGCCTCAGCAATAGTCTGGCCACATCTCACGCTGCAGGACAGTGCTTGTACGGCTCCAGTTAAGGCATGTGTATGTGCACGCCGGGGGGCTGGGGGGGGGGCTGTTTGAGAAGCCCCCGGCCTGGGACTCAGAGGGTATTGAAAGGAGACCGACAGTCCTTCCTGCTGCTCGTCGGGGTGGGTGTTGGTTCATTTCTATCGCTGTCCTCTCAAAGCCAGGGCAACCTGCCGGCTGGCGCAGTCCCCAGCGCCGGGCCTCAGCGAGCTCAGGTGCAGCAAACAGGGGTCTCCGCTAGTCTCACATTAGCTGCACCAGCCCCTGGCACTAGGTTTTATTCCATGTAATGGTAGGTGGAAGCAGGGGCTAGTAGTGAAAGCACGGGCCCAGGAGCCTGCGGTTGTGACTGATGCATTATGTGATTGTGGGCAAATCGTGTCCCCGTTCTCTGCGTAATGGGCCCGTGATAATTACCTGGTTCAGGATGATGCATTTAAAGCCCTGGGTGAGAGTTTCCTACCAGCCCCAGTAGCAGCCCCTCCCAGCAGAGGTTATGAATGTAAATACCTGTTCCGGTCTGGGTGCCCACAGCTGTTTGCAAACCTGCAGTTGGGCTCACCGTAAACCTCACCTTTGCCTCTTGCTGATCCAGCGGCTTTGCACCAGCCAGCAGCATAAAGCCGGCGTAGCTGGCTCAGCAGGACTTGCTGCCAGCCCCGGCTCACGCTGACCCTTGATTCCCTGTGCCAAGCAGTTTGGCTGGCCCTGAGTCTCCGGCCCATGGTACCCTCTGGATCCGCTAACCACGTCTTGCCAGGGCAGTGAGAACCCGCTGTGCTGAACGCTAGCTGGAGAATCCTCCAGCCACCTGAGTGGCCTTCGAAGGAGTGACGGGGCTCAGGGCAAACCACCAGTGTCTAGGACCTCTGCCCTGCCAAGCTGATGATGGCCTGTGAGAGGAACCAGAGACACTGATCCACCTCACACACACACACAGCTGCCAGAAAGACACGTCTCAGCCTGGGTCACGCGCACGCGCAACCTCGGCACATGTCTGTAACTGAGGCACTTCGCTGGCTACGACGTCCTTCTCCAAAAACGTCCAGATGACGTGTCAAGTGCTCCATAGGGCTACACGGGGCTTAGCGTCCTGCGTTCAATGGGGCCCGCTCACATGCTGCGTGTGCAAGGACGCACCTAGCTGGGATTTAAGTCTGAAGCTGGGCACTTGTCGGATACAGAGGGTGGCCAGGGCAGAGTTAAGGTTGGTTGGGTGACTTTAGCTGTACTTTGTACAATGGTTGATTTTTTAAGGGGAGCCTTGATTTTTAATTTCCTGTGTTTCTAACATGCTCGTTAACTACATGCCACATTTAAGGCAGTGCTTGCAAGCTGAACGCTGCATTAACGCCGGCACACAGAGCTGCCCTTAACCTGCACCTGCTGCTTCGCGAACGCACAGATTGAGGGCAAGCGAGGCCCTGGGGTCTTTGTAGTCCCAGCCAAACGCCATTACAGCTCCTCAGCCAGGCTTGTGTGGCAAGAGGCGGTGGGTGGTAATTTTTATTGACGGAGCGTCGTTAGTCTCACACGGCGCTGCCCAGACTCTGAGCTGCATGGAGACTCCAGACTCTGAGCTGCGGGGAGCCCTGGAGAGAGAGGCCATGAGCGCCCACCCAGAAGACAGCCCAGTTCCCAGGCTGGGTTTGCTAATTTTAATGTGTAGCAGGGCCTGAGACCCGGGGCATTTTCAGGTTTCTCTTGGGATGTTGGGTCAGTGTCCGAAGCTCGGTTCTTGACTTGGGCAGGGAAGTCAAAGGGAGTTTTGCCCGCACAAGGATGAATTGAAAACTGAGCAAGATCGTCAGGGCTTGACCCAATAAATATCAGTATTACTGGGACCGGGGGGGACATACATCATAGCAAGGGTTGGCCTAGCTCATTTCACACCCCAGGGGCTCCTTGCTTCCCCCCCATGGGATCTCTGGGTGCCACCCTCCCCTCTCCCTCTATTTCAGGGACTCTCTGCAATGTCTCCCCCCCCACCAGTGGCTCTGTGTGCACCCCCATTCCCGTACCCCCCATGGCTAGGGCTCTAGATGACTCTCTCCTTCCCCTATACCAAGTTCCCCCTATTTCCCTGCACCCTCCCATTCCTCCCCATAGCAGGGGCTCTTTGTTCACCCCCATACCAGGGTCCCCAGTTGTCTCCCCTGCCAGAGGTTCTGGCTGCACCAATCCCCCATTCTCCCCTCACCTCCATGCCAGGGGCTCTGCATGGTTGCCTGGCCCAAGGTCCCCAATTTTCCCTTCATGGCAGGGGCGCTGTGTGTGCCCTCATTTCCCCCCTGCTCTCCATATCAGGCTCCCCCATTCTCCTCACGCACACCCTGCTGCTGGGAGCTGTCTGCTGAGTTGCTAATAGAATTCAGGCCCCCTGAGGTGCAGTATCCTACCCACTAGGTCACGCTGCCTCTAGGATTAGCAGTGAGACCAGCTGGCGCAGTCATGGCAGCCCTGCATACAGACCCAAAAGCACCATGGTGACAAAGCTGGGTGCTGGGGGGCAGGAGTGTTGCCACCTGGCCACGTTCTCCTAGGATCAGCCTCTCTTTTGGGTAGCAGTCCTGGGAAATCTGAGAGGCTGCCCTGCCAGCCGCCCAGTTTGATGGGCTCAGGATCAACCCAGATGGCCTGGTTTTTTGTACCTCAGAGGTGGCAGCCCCATGCTACAGTTAGTTACTGAGAGCTCCTGGAAGCCGGGTCAGTAGCTGTCCGAAAGCCCAGCAGAGCACCAGATCCGTGGCACTTGTCTAACAGATGCCTGAAAGGGGCTCACAGCCCTGCCAAACATTAATGGACTGTCCCGTCAGCTCGGGCAGTAGGAGCAGAACACAGCTGTCCTGGCTCCTGGGCCTATGCTCCAGCCAGCCAGGGTGCTGCAGAAAGTGACGTGGGTGGCTCCGGAGGGGGCAGGCTTCCCGTGGAGACTCTGGGGGATGGGGCCCCACATGGTCTCTCTCTCTCTCTCCCCCCCGCCCCCCCCAGAACTAGTGTTTACTTGGCAGCTGATGAGCACTGTGCAGAACAGCTAAGACATCTCCGCGTCTTCCCCCAGTGCGCGGGGGCCTGGGCTTTGGCTCCTGCAATCAGCCTCCTTTGCAAACCCTCAGTGACCACAACAGAGCTGAGTTTTTAATGAATGGCTTCCCGGAGACACACTGGCCGGGGTCCCTTTCTTGCTGCTCCAATGCCCACGCAATGGACGGCTGGGGGAGTCCTCAGGGCTCCAGGGTACTTTGGCACAGGCCCCAGCACCATCTGTCTTGGGCAACCACCCAGCGACAGCATCAGTTGGAAAACTTCATCTCCCAGCAGCTGGTGTGGAGCAAGCCCTCCCCGTCTAGCCCCTGACCGAGGGACCAGGCAGTGGTGACTCCTGGGGGGAGCTGTTCAGCTGCCTTGGTTATTTCTATTCGGCAGGAACAAGGCCAATAGCACCCAGGCCGTTGCTGTTGGCGTCACACAGGCTTGGGACTGCTGATAAAGTGGCTTCCCGGCACAAGGGCACTTGCAAGCAGCTGCAGCTGGGTTTCAGACTAGCCAGAGATGGGGTGAGCTCAAGCTGCAAAGCACAGGCACCAGCGGTGAGTCTAGATTTCAAACCAAGCCAACTGCCAGGGCTGGTGGGCTCTGGGTCATTGGATCAATAACACAAAGGGGTCTGACCTAGGGGAAGGGGCTAGAAACAGATTCCAAAAATGGAGAGAGGCAGAGCGGAGGGCAGATCTGTGGCCATCTCCCCACGGGGAACATCACAGCAGTGGCAGGCTCCAGGATCCCAGGCCCCGAGTGCCTGAGCTGAAGGTGAATCACCATTAGCAGTACGGAGGCTGTGACACACAGCGGGGCAGCTCTGGTTCCATGCAGCAGGGGGCAGTGCTACACCTACCCCTGGCTAGATAATCGGACTCAGCAGCCCTCAAGGCTGTGGGTTTCCCACCCCACCTCTCTTTCACCTGCCTGTGCTTCCCCTCTTCACCAATCCATCCTCTTTGCGCGCTCTGCCCGCCTGGCCAGCACACACGGCTGGCTGTGTGTGCCCCCGTCGCTGCACCAGCGGGGCTGGTACTGGGGCTGTGTCGCTGCCCCGGTTGTGTCATTCCCTTGCTGCTTATGAAAAAGCCACCTGCTAACATTGTTCCAGACCATTCAATTATGCATGGCCCTAGCAACTCCTGTTTCCATGGTGAGGAGGACATCAGGGGGGCTGCTTGTTGATTTCAACCCTCGGCTCCATTCAGCTGATACCGCGCACCTGCTGCTCTGTGCCATGGGAGCCTGGGGACGGGGAGCGAGGGAGAAGGGCTCAGAGCGCTAGGGAGGGCTGCGGCCTGGCCCGTGCAGCGGGATCTGCCGGCAGGAACCGGGGTGAGTGCAGGCCAGGAGCAGAGCAAGGATGGGGCTGGCCCTTAGAGGTGAACCCGCTGTCCCTGAACTCACGCTACAGCCGGAGCGAAGAGCCCCAACCCAGAGCGCAGTCCTGTCCTCCAGCCGGGGGCCTGAGCTCTCCATAGCAACTAACTGCTCCCCCCTGCTCCGCCTGCAGCCAGCCCAGGGGCTGAGCACGTGTGTGCCGCAGGTGCAGCCCGGCTCCCGGCAAAGCCTCCTTCAGCGAGCGCCGCGGCCTCGTGCTCAGGGCCCTGCCTCTGTGGCCACACTCAGGTCAAGTTCTCGGGCCTGGGAGCAGCAAGGGGACAGAGCTGGGCTTAGCCGTCCGCTTGCAAAGCCCCTGAGGGAGGGCCCTGCCCGCAGCCGAGACAACAGTGTCCCATCCAGACACCTTCGCGGTAACACGTGACAGGCTCATGGGCAAGGCGGCTGCTTCTGAGTTAATCACTGGCTGGTGCTGCCTGGCCCGGCCTGGCCCCCCACCTACCGCCCAGCAGCTCCAGGCCTGAGAGGCACCCCGTGAAGCCACGAGCATGTCAGCTTCTCGGCGGGGAGGGAAGCGAGGGAGACGCTGGGGCGAAGAATTGAGAACCGAGCCGGAACTCGATTTGAATCTCAGCCCCTGAGAGTCCCAGCTACAGCTGCAGCTGGCCTCAAGCTACCCGGGCAAGCGTGCTAAGAACAGGCGGTGACTTGGGAGAGCCGCTCGGCACCTGTCCCCACCCCCAGACCCACTGGGTACACACGCAGGTGGCTACCCTGCCTCCACTGCTGTTCTTCGCATGCTCGCTTGAGCAAACTGGGACTCCGGCCTGCGGCTCCGGCGTGCGTGGGACCCAGCCTCCAGGCTTTGTACAGGACCATGCACATCTACACACTGGAAATATCTGCTTATGAATGGCAAAGGGCCCGATCCTGCTCAGGCCAGTATATAGACTCCCACCATGATCAACAGGAGCAATCTGTGCTACATTGAAATCCCACCTGAGCCCTTTCCTCTAGCTGCAGCCTTACCTGTCAAACCCCAGCCTGGAACTGACCGTCACTGCCCCGGGATAACCCTCCAGTCAGCTCTCCCTCTGGGAACCCTGCCAGGCCCTTTATGACTGGAGGGTTTTTCCTGCTTTGCGAGATTTCTGCCTCGCTTCCAAGCCAGCCACATTCGCCCTGCTCCAGTAACCAGCACAACAGCCTACAAAAGTGAAATTGAAAAACAAAGGGGCAGAGTAAAGTCCTTTTCAATGGCTTGAGTTCTATTCCTCTCCCGTATTGGAACCATTTCCTTAAAAGCTTGATGGCAGCTCTCTCCCCATGGATTGCAGCCAGTACTTTTATTATTCAGCATCAGATCGACATCACTTTGCCTTCTTGGGTGTCAAAGCACAGCAAAGTCAGGCTCCTTTTAGAGATCCCCTTGTTTGTGCAGGGTTGGATGGAGGGAGTTAGTTTTTGGTTCCTAGCTAGAATAGCACAAGGTATGGCCATGTAGGACTGGCCGCACTGTGCTAGAGCCTAGGTAAGAGGAAGTCCTGAAACATAAGGCTTTGTATCAGAGGCCTGGGCTAAAGTAATGGTCAAAACTTGCTAATATAAAGCAAAGTTAAGTTGTGAGCACGAGGCAGGCCCTGCTCACAGAATCTGGCAAGAATGGGACTGATATTGTAGAGAAACACGTTCCCAAGTAGTGCCAGGCATACGAATATATACACCAGGGGTCGGCGACCTTTCAGAAGTGCTGTGCCAAGTCTTCATTTATTCACTCTAATTTAAGGTTTCGCGTGCCAGTCATACATTTTAATGTTTTTAGAAGGTCTCTTTCTTTAAGTCTATAATATTTAAGTCTAAACTATTGTTGTATGTAAAGTAAATAAGGGTTTTAAAATGTTTAAGAAGCTTCATTTTAAAATTAAATTAAAATGCAGAGTCCCCCGGACTGGTGGCCAGGACCTGGGCAGTGTGAGTGCCACTGAAAATCAGCTTGCGTGCCGCCTTCGGCACCCGTGCCATAGGTTGCCTATGCCTGATATACGCAAACACACTGCAGAAAGGTGGTACCAGAACACCTGGATGCCAGCACATTCCTCAGTGGAAAGTCCCACCACTGACTGAGCTGCGTCCATTGTCACGGGCATACACGTGTTAGTGTCCCTGTAATCGCTGAGCGCCCAGGGCATTAGCCCCGTGCTTCGTCAGCAATAAATCTGACCAAGTGCCTTTGCACCTTAACGGATCTTATGGTCATTGGGTGGTTGGCTTGAGATCTGCTGTGCGGCTGTCTGCACGGAGCTGGGGCAGCACACAGGAAGAACAAACATCTGACGGCAGTTAGGAACTCACACCAAGCTTAATGCTCTCAAACTCTCTAAAGCCCTCGGGGCAGAAACAAAGAGAAAGGAACTTAGACACACAAGCTCTAACTAAAGCCTCATCCGCAGAACCTGCCAAGGCTTCTTGCTGATTATTTTAAATAACCAACATGACTAAAATGAAATTAATCCTTTTGGCTAAGACTTCTCAAAGGGGCAAGTGACGTGTTGCCCGGATAATGTTACAGTTAAATCCACCTTTCTAAGGCAGCTCTCGGCAGGAACTGGGTTCTGTCCCTACGTTATTTTCACATTTGATTTTGTTTTTAGGACGGTGGATTCTTTATGAAACGTAGAGCCCAACCATGCTGGAAAGGCTTCAGCTATTCTCATGTGCTCCACTAGGGGGAAATCG
Organism: Mauremys reevesii; assembly: GCF_016161935.1. Taxonomy (NCBI): domain Eukaryota; kingdom Metazoa; phylum Chordata; order Testudines; family Geoemydidae; genus Mauremys; species Mauremys reevesii. The sequence goes on along the minus strand of NC_052632.1, from coordinate 79,027,613 downwards.
TTGTCTCTGGAAAACAACACAGGACAGTTTTAGGGAAGTCTGTTGCAGTCTCAAGCCTTCAAAGCAAATTCAGCCACGTGGGTTAACAAATACCAGAAACTACTTAATTTAGGCCAAGATTTCCAAACCTTGGGGCCATAATCTTTATTCTGCACCCCCTCAGGAAGGCAATGCTATTTTCCCCATTTCACCGCTGGGGAACTAGAACACGAAGGCTCAGCCCTGGTCTGCACTGCAGAGTTAGGCCAACGTAAGGCAGCTTCCATCGACCTCTCTCTGTAAGCGTCTACACTAAAATGTCACCCATGTATCTCACCCACTACAGCGACTTAACTCCACCTCCACGAGAGGTGTAGAGTCAACGCGGACGCAGCTAGTTCAACGGACGCAGTGTCCGTCGAGACCAGCGGTTCTCAACCTATTTACCATCGTGGGCCGCATATGCAGCTGTGTGTGTGTGTTATGTGGGCCACATCCACACACACATATACACACTACCTGTAGGGCCCTGAGGCTGTCACCTGGGCGGCAGCTGTGTGCTGATTGGGCTGCAGGTTGAGAACCACGGCATTGCTTGCATTGACTGGCACTGCCTGGCAGAAGTCGTCCCACAATGCTCCACACTGAGAGTCCAAGCGCGCCCGGTGAGGACCCACACCGCCCACACAAGGAGCGCAGTGTGGAGCTGCACAACAATGTAATTACTGCGGCGGCCGTACGGCGACGTAACTTAAGTCGACAATCTTGCAGCATCGACTTGCCCTTCGGCCCAGCTGCTCAAAGGATTGACTCCAGTGGGAGTTAGGAGGCTGAACACCTTAGAGGACTGTGCCTAAGTGGCTTGCCCAAGGTCACACAGGAAATCTGTGGCGGAGCAGGGAACTGAGCCCTGGGGTCCCAACTCCCAGGCCAGCGCTCTAATCACCGGGCTGCGTTTCCTCTCCAGGAGCAGGTCTGGGTTCTGTTCCTAGCTCTGCCACAGATCTCCTGTGTAGCCCAAGCTATTCGGGCTTCTCTCTGCCTCAGTTTCCCCATCTGTAAAATAAGTTCTAGATTCTGGACTGAAGCAAAGGAGGGGCCCCCCTCCTATGCTGCAAACACAACAGCCAGGGTGCCTGGTTAAAACAAAGCTGTCCCTTGACCTCACAGACTTTAAGGTCAGAAGGGACCATTATGATCATCTAGTCTGACCTCCTACACAACACAGGCCACAGAATCTCACCCACCCACTCCTGTATCAACCCCGTAACCTATGTCTGAGCTACTGAAGTCCTCAAATCATGGTTTAAAAAGACTTCAAGGTGCAAAGAATCCTCCCGCAAGTGACCCGTGCCCCATGCTGCAGAGGAAGGCAAAAACCCCAGGGCCTCTGCCAATCTGCCCTGGAGGAAAATTCCTTCCCGACCCCAAATATGGTGATCAGCTAAACCCTGAGCATGTGGGCAAGACTCACCAGCCAGCACCCAGGAAAGAATTCTCTGTAGTAACTCAGATCCCTCCCCATCTAACATCCCATCACAGACCACTGGGCATACTTACCTGCTGATAATCAAAGATCAGTTGCCAAATTAATTGCCAGAATTAGGCTATCCCATCATACCATCCTTAAACTTATCAAGCTTAGTCTTGAAGCCAGATATGTCTTTTGCCCCCACTGCTCCCCTTGGAAGGCTGTTCCAGAACTTCACTCCTCTAATGGTTAGAAACCTTCGTCTAATTTCAAGTCTAAACTTCCTAGTGTCCAGTTTATATCCATTTGTTCTTGTGTCCACATTGGTACTAAGCTTAATAATTCCTCTCCCTCCCTGATATTTATCCCTCTGATATATTTATAGAGAGCAATCATATCCTCCCTCAGCCTTCTTTTGGTTAGGCTAAACAAGCCAAGCTCTTTGAGTCTCCTTTCATAAGACAGGTTTTCCATTCCTCAGATCATCCTAGTAGCCCTTTTCTGTATCTGTTCCAGTTTGAATTCATCCTTCTTAAACACGGGAGACCAGAATTGCACACAATATTCCAGATGAGGTCTCACCAGTGCCTTGTATAATGGTACTAACACCTCCTTATCTTAGCTGGAAATACGTCGCCTGATACATCCTAAAACCGCATTAGCTTTTTTAAACAGCCATATCACATTGGCGGCTCAGTCATCCTGTGATCAACCAATACTCCAAGGTCCTTCAGAGTTAATATCTCAAATCCGGACAGGACCCGGCCATGCTGCAAACAGGAACCATAACCAGGCACAAGGTATTGCCTAGTTACGGAGCACTGCTGAGGTCCCATTTGCACTGCAAATTTTTACATGTGCTCTAACTGGATCCCCAGGCTTGGCTGTTTTTGTAGTGCTGATGGGCACTGTCGCTAATCATATTATTCTGCACCATGAGGCACTAATAGCGAGTTCAAGACAGTCAACGCCTTGTAATATTGCTGGAGCATCATGTGCTTTATACCGTGTCTCAACATTATCCACAGAGGAAGGACAGTTTGTGGTTCTAATCCATGGATCCCAATCCTCTTTAGGCGTCTCTTTCTTTCTGAGCCAATATCCAAGCATGGCCCCAGGAGACACGGTCCTGCTAGACATACTAGACTTAGGTGAGTTTCAAAACCAAGGTCCTCACACAAAAGTTCAAGTTCCCAGAGCTTTATGGGTCAGAGCAGAGGTGCTAACACTGGTCACATTTCAGGTTGAGTTGGGCTGGGAGCCCACAATGCTAATCCTGACTCTAGCGCTGCCTTATTGCGGCCTTGTATAAATCAAATTCTCTGCCGATTTTTCCATCCGAGAATGGGAAATCACTCACCTCAAGCACTGAGAAATGTAATGTTTCCATAGTGCTTTTAAAATGCATAATGCTAAAATAGCATCGGGTAATTCTTTCCTGACTACCTGGTTTTCCCCTGCAGTTTCATCTGTACGCACTGCAATACTATTCTCCACTTCCTGCCCCAAACATGCTGTGCATTGGTAAATAGCTGCGGCATTCTACTCTAGAGGTGGACGTTACCATACTTCATTGCTTCTAAAGTGTGTGAGAATACGCCACTCAGATGTGCTATATAGAAGTGCAAAGCATTACACGGTTAGCCAAGATTTCAGTAATTCATTGGGTTTACAAGTGGAGTGAACCTGGCTCATTCACTTATGAGAGAGACGGTGGGCGAGGTAATAACTTTTATTGGACCAACTTCTGCTGGTGGAAAATACAGGCTTTGAGGTACACAGAGCTCTTCTTTAGGTCTGGGGAAGGAAGCAGCATGTCTGAGCTAAATACAAGTTGGCACAGATTATTAAGCAGAAGGAGTCGCGCACGTGGGAGGGGGGCACTTGAAATGAAGTATGATCGAGTTTGTACCATCGCAGCTTCAGTACACACACCCAGTAAAACTTTTTTCCTGCATCACTTAAAAGATCTGAAGTTACTCCTCAAACAGTCTCTTGAAACTGTGAGGCACAAGAAATCACAAATTGTTTTTTCATCAAATGAGATTTAAGGATTTATTTGGATAAAATATTACAAAACAGTTATAATTTTGAAGAGGTGGTCACTTGTGCCATGAAAGATGGTCCATAACACAGTTCTATTAAAATTATACCAGTGGGAGAAAATCATGTCAATTACTTCATTGCATATCTCTAGCAGTTCGTTTCTTCTAGCCTTCCTGGGCCCACCTCTGTTGAAGCTAGAAGATGCCCCATTCCAGTAGCCTCATCTCAGAACTGCTCCCACGTTCCCACTCAGGTAACTTGAGAGCAAAAAGTTAAAATTATATTATTGCATCTTTGTGATTATAATTGTTTTAAAAAACATCCTGGAATTGAAGATCTGCACAGCTTTTACATTCGTGTTATCAGAACCTGATTGCTCGGTACATGTCATTTCCAATTCCCCTAGCCACTTACAATTTACCATTTTGACCTTTGCAGAAAACTCAGCTGGATTACACTGGTTGATTGCCAATCCCCTATCGATCCCAGACTGCTGCCTATTAACCAATGTAATGGGTAATTGCCAGGGATTTTTAAAGCACCAAAGGGAATGGGGACAGGGTATTTAAATTCATTGAAACACCACGCCCCCAGCAATTACAGTTTATAATCGATTGACAGTCATGCATTACGAGCTGGGATCGTTACAACCATGTACAACGTTGGTGGTTAGCCATTTATAATCCTTCGCTCTAAAATAAACTTCCTGTATTTATTAGATCAATAGTGTCCAAATTCAAAGATGTGACAGTGAAATATACCTAGAAGGAGGCTGCCAGCCTACTTCAGAAGCAGCAGCTTTTAATCTCAGTGATGCATGTGAACTCGGTTCAATGGTCTCAAAGTAGATTGCAATCAGCTGTGAAAGTCTTGCCAAAGTATTAGCTCCCACAGTCCTAAGGCATTTGCGGTTAGCTCAATGCACACGGACTTAAGGATAGGATACCGAACACAGCAATGCGTCAAATGCAATTTTAAAACCAACAGAACAATGATGCTAATGTAACTGTGAGGGAGGAAGATATTTTAAGCAGAAGTGTTAATGAGGGGGGAGCTTTATGATAACCCCGGGTGTGCCCACACAGCAAAGGAAAACCCAGGGCTGGCCTGTGCCAGCCGACTCAGGTTTCATTGCTGGGTGGATTCCAGGCTCAGGGACTCTCCCATCCTGCAGGGTTCCACACAGCCCCCGTCAACTCGCACAGGCCATCTGCAGGTGTCTAGCTACTGTGTAGACAGACCCTCAGCGCTTTTCTTCCACTGATAAAAACATTTTTCATTGGCTTGGGCCGCCGAGGTGCTACCACAATACACATGATCACACACCCCCTTTTACAGAAGGAGAAATGGAAACAGCGGGTGAGTGCCTTGCCCATGGTCTAAGAGCTGGGAACAGAACAAAACCGACCTCCATTCCATTGCCCTAGCCACTCAGTCATGCTCTTCCCAGCAGCCCCTTTGGCTTGCAAAGGACTGTGGTGCTCCGTTGCTTTTTTTAAAATGCTATAAGCCGTCAAATTTCCAATTCAAGCCCTTCCTAAATAACTGGGACCTCTGGCCTGTTGTAGGAAAGATTTAACAAACAATGTAAATAGACCCAATTCCTAGCTGATGTGCATTGAAAATGTATTCCCACAGTAGAGCACATGACAGAAATATCAGGGGCTGGGATGGGCACCAAAGCAGAACAGCAAAGAGCATTCACAAGAAGGGGAAAATGGCCAGGGGAATTATGAACACACAGTAGAATCACTGTCCATAGGAGCAGAAGGTAAGTGACATGTGAGAACAAACAGCCCCAGAAGTGAAAGATATCTGGGCTGGCATCTTTGGTAGCAGATGGCTTGTTCATCGGTTCATTTCACATGCAGAGACTGAAGTCAAATGAATCAAAGAGGTGAGCAGAGGTGCCACAGGGGAATTGGAATGTCACTGTGGTGATGGATTTGTGGAATATTCACATCTACAGGCACAGGTGCCAGCAGCTTTTAAGGGCCTACCCTCTACAACGTGAGACAAGATGTTACATAGAAAACTGACATTTCTTCCTTCCCACCCCCGCTCCTTCCTAACAAGAGAATTCCTAACAGCAATTTTAACATTAGCTGATTGCTGATCAGCAGCAAGCAGCGACTACAGGAAACGTGGAGGGTTTCCTGCCAGAGAGCTCTTGAAACGGCCTGGTAATGAAGTACACTTCCATTTAGAACATCCTGCATTAGAAACTGAAGTCACCAGGCAAATGGAGGCAGGCTCGGGGCTAACAGGTCTGCTAGGCCACTTCAGTTAAGGTCATCAATGGGCAACGCCAACACTAAAGACAGGATCCATACAAAGGACTGTGAACATGGGGAGCGACAGCCGCCGATGTGAGTGCGCATCATGCCCATGCATTCCTTGCACGTCGCTGAGTCCAGTACAAAATTCTCCTTTGCAGCCTTCAAGATGCTGCATAGACTCATGCCAAACTTTCCCTCCCTCCTCTACATCCCTCTTGATCAGGGGGGTCTCAAACTGGGGATTGGGACCACTCAGGGGGTCACGAGGTCATTACATGGGGGGCCGCAAGTGGTCAACCTCCACCCCAAACTCCGCTTGCTTCCAGCATTTATAATGGTGTTAAATATATTAAACAGTGTGTTTAATTTATTGGGGGGGTCACACTCAGCGGCTTGAGATGTGAAAGGGGTCACCAGTAAAAAAGTTTGAGACTCACTGCTCTCAATCTTGCATCTATCTTTGCTTCAACATACACCCTTATTACCTGACCTCCTAGCCTGCTTGATAATACTCCTTTTAATCGCACATCGTGTGTACAGTGCAAGCACGGGGAGACTTGGAAAACGTTCTAGGCTATTATTCACTCTGAATTTTCTATCAGTAAAGTCTCCAACAAAGCCAGCACGTTGCCTTTCTAACTTACAGGCTCCATATCAAAGTCCCGCACCCATCCTCAGCCACAGGGGTATGGTACTGGCCACTGAGAAAGGGGCATGTTGTCCCATAGTGGACAAATTATGGACTAGCCTGCCCAGTTTTTTCCTACTGCATGTTGGAGAGTGGTTGGCTTCTGCCCCTGAACGATCCCTGGCCCCAATTCTGTGAAAACAGATGGCCCTGAACAAGGCTTCACCAGATTTTTAACATTTCACCCTTGGTATATTCAGGCCTCTTCTGATGTAACAGGTAAATATCCCTTTGAAAATGTTCTGTAAAAGATGGTGCAATTTAGAATAGCATTTTAGCCACATGGCTAGGGCCAGGCGACCAATATTTCTGTTTGACTGGATTACCAAGGACTCCACTGAATCTGAACTAAATGAGGATGGTCTCTTTAAAAAATACTCATTTTTCCCCAGGGCTTGCTGCTTCTGACCATGAAAGACACCAAAACCTGCAAGGGAAGCCAGACTCACAAATACGAGAACTGTTACTCTAAACCAGTGGTCCCCAACGCAGTGCCCGCGGGCGCCATGGCACCTGCCGGGGCACCTGCCTGCGCCTGTGTACTGGCCTGCGGACAAGCATCCGCCGAAATGCCGCCAAAAAGCAGCAACGTCAAGAGGCGTTGCCGCCGAAAAGCAGCGTCATGAAGAGGTGTCGCCCTTTTGACGTTTCCGCTCCTCGGCGGCATTTCGGCGGATGCTCGTCCACCGGCCACGGCCCTTGGTGGCTCGTCGTCCAGCGCCTGCCAGACAAAAAAGGTTGGGGACAACTGCTCTAAACCATTGTTAGCTTTAGCCTAGGATCTGGATTTTTACCTTAGGCTTTTCAAGGTCGGATCCAACCCATTGACTTCCATGAATACTGGACCACATCCTAAAATGACATCCTTTTAAAAATGTCTCCCTTTTAAATGGGATGCGAACGCTACACTTGAGTAGAAAAGGAACGCAACTCTAGGATATAAGCAATACAATTTTAATTCTGACCAGTCACCTACAAACCCCTTGTCATTCCACTGTTCTGATGGCATTATTAAATATCACATTTGTGTGACATCACTAGGGAAAAAAATGACAGATACAGAACATTATGATACAATAGTACAAATGATAAATTATATTTATACAGTAAATAATGTCAATAGTCAGCACAAATTCATAAAAAGCAGCCTGCTCCCAGTATTATGAAAACAGTTTGGTAAATATTTCAATTCTAACACTTGTAAAGGAAGCGAGTTTTGTGAGATTCTGCTGTGAAAAATAAATCGTCTATTTCTCCACAATTTGTGCAATATTAATACATACAGTACACAGTAGAAACGGCAACAGTAAAGGGAAGATGGATAACAAAAGCGGTCTTAGCTATGGGACTTCAAAGAGACTGTAAACAGCACAACCCACTATGGTCTCCCTTCCCGGTCCCCTCAAGACAGTTTAGTTTTTACATAGTATAAAACTGAATAAATAACTGAGCTTATTTTTGGGCTTAAAATTATACCAAGATGCTTTTACAAAATAATTAACACTATTTATCTTTGGTCAATTTGACCAGTAAGGCTATTTTGGGATACTAACATTTTAAATCAAAAGCACCGTATTATCTCGGAGAGAAGAGGGTGTCTGGAGAAATGGGAGTGTGAATGAGATCAGGTACACGTAATGTGCTCCATCAAAACAAAAAAGAAAAGAAAAGAAAAGAAAATCAGTTTAACCACTGATGACCATGAAATGGATTTAACATTCTGGACACAACTGATGCTTTGATTGGCTAGGGCAGAAACCACCTTTCATTGTTGTTTATATGCCACCGGTATGCATGAGATCTTTGCAGACACAGGGATGCCTGCTATCTAAGAAACAAAAAGATATTTACCAAACCATCTGCATGTTCTCATTTTTATTTGATTTCGTATCCCAACACACACTTCAGGCTGGGGATTGGCCAAGCGCTCTGTAGCACCATGAGACGTGCTTATCACGACTCAGACACAGGGTGCCTTGTCATGGTTTCCTGTGCAATGTATGTAAAAAGTAGTATCGCTCTTACAAAAGTGGGCTGGTAAAATCTACAATTTGCCACTCAGCAGCTTCATTCAACCAGGGCATGTAAGTTCCCTACCAGGCCAATAGTAAATTTTTATCACTCCTTGAGGATAGCTCATTACTCTGAGCTGCAGATGATTTTCAAAGAATTACAAAATATGACCAGCTCCATCCTGCCTCCAAATGAAGCTATCTAAAGTATTTCGGAGGTTGCAGTCAGAACCTGTTGGCTGATGGATAATGCCCTCATCTACACTTTGCACATACAAGCAACTGACTGACTAAAGCCTGGGAAAATATCAAATGAACTAACTCCATAGTTGAGAAAATTAAACTGAAAACAACATGGAGTGATCTTGCCACAGACCAATTGGAAATAATTTTTTTCATTTGCTTATATCACAACCTGTAAAAGTTCCTACTGCTAGCAATAATTATGCTCTTCCTGGCCTATATTGATTAATAACGTCCAAAAAGTCTTTTCTTCCTTATTTTGAAAGACAACATGAATGATTTGGTTTTTGAAGACTTTCTGGGTGTGGACAGTCGTTTTCCCTCCTATATAAAATGAGAGCAGGTTAATATTCTGAATCCTATTTGTAAACCCAATAGCAACAAGAGGATAGAACAATCCATGCACTTAGCTTTCCGTACACTGAGATCTACTCCAACCTACACATCTAAAATGTGTGACCGTACCCCAGTTAGGATGGATTTTCAGCCCGTTTTACTCTGGCAAAAGCATACAAATCCCGTTCCTTTCACACCAATCAGTCCTTCCTTTTTATGGCACACTAATGGGGCTGTTACAATCCACATAGTATAATTACACCAGAAAGTGGAGCTCTGCCATTAATTTGTTTCAGCTTTTTCGTAATCCAGGGAAAGGCCACCAAAAAGGACATCAGTTCATATGCAGAGATGCCCCAATTGAAGAAGTTACAAGCTCTAGGATATTCCCCTAAATGTGCCCGGTGTATGTTTGCATACCATGTGAAAGCAGCGCTTTTAAAATGTTGCCATCTTAGAGACGGCCGGATTTATACCAGTAACGCTGACTGAAACCTGCGCATAGTTTAGTGCTGATGAATCCAAGACATTTGAGTTAAAACTATATAGTTCAGTTTAAATTAACAGTTGTAAATGGAACCAGTCACTGACATGGAGTGCACCTTTAGTTTAAAAAAAAAAATCAGATTAATGAGCCACTTTCATAGATTTAGAATTTTGAAAATTTCCAGAAGTCACTATTACAAAAAGAAAAACAGCCTCATGATTTTCTTAAAGAGGCTAGCAGTTTGTTCATGTTGGTAATCATCAGAAAATGGCGAGTAAATTAAAGGAAAGGCAGCATTAGTGTTTTCTAAATGTAGTCTTAAGTCATATGTTCAAATTCATTTCCTCTAAAAAGTAATTAGTCATGAGAATTTGTTTTAAAATTTCATTACAAAGTCTTAATTCAAAAATAAAATATTTTAGTGTTAATCTTCCCTTTTACATTTTCTTTACAGAAACAAAGAGCTAAAAGCATAAATAAAAGGAGGGCATTCAACCATAAAAAATGACATTGGCCAATATCTTAATTTTTCAGCCTGACCTGATAAAAGTCTATCAAAACTAGACAGTTAAATAATAACCACATTATAAAAAATTAGCAAAAAAAAATGACTATTAGGTTATTCTGCAAACTCAAATATGAAACTGTACTAAAAACAAAATATGTGCAAAAGTGTAACTGCATATAGCAAGGTTAAGCCTGAATTAGTTTTAAAGCTTGCCCCGGTGAAACTGAATTCAAAGTTGTCCCACTGTATTGTGTTTTTCTTTCGTCTCACATTGTAAGTCAAATAAAAATAAAATACACACAAGCACTTCCAAACAAAGTCACTACTGGACAAGCACAGAGCAGAACACTCATTTAGCACGAGTGCAGCATGCCACTCACAGGAAGTTCCTTACAGTCCTTAGATAGTAGTGTACAAATGCAATACTGCATACAACAGCACACATTATACTTGACAACTTGACAATTTTCTTCAGCTTTTTTTCCTTTCGAGACAAGCCTGCTTTGTCAGTCAAACCGCCGAGAAAGTGGTGAGATTTTGTGTTGCAATGTTTAATGCGTAAAACCAGCCTTCTGGGCCCTCTTCTAAGAATAAGGACTATGGGTGAACCAACAGTCTAGAACTGTATATAGTTATGTGCAAAACCATTCACTAGCACTCCAAGTCTCAGGTCTATCATATGAACAGCTGTAGGTAATAGTAATTTTAGGATCCAGCACATCATCTGACATCTACAAAATAGCAAATGGAGTTTAAAATGGCAGGTTCTCCCTAGAAAGTGTATTGAAATGGTTAACAAAGTAACAAAATGGACATAATCTAACTTTGGCGAAAAGTCTGAACATTTCATGTAATGCTCAACAAGCCAAAGTAAGGTACCATCTGTAGCAAAGACTAGATTTAGATTAACTGGTAAGTATAGACAACTCTTCAAAGTTCGTAACTGTAAACTGCAAATCTACTTCCAAGTCGCTTACACGCCATTCAGTCCAAGCAGATCCTGTTCATTTTCCCCCAAAGACTTCAGCTTGGAAACATTATGAAAAGAAAGTTCCTTCGATTGGGTCTTTATAGGAGGAAAGGGTTAGTTGTATTTGTGGGCTGGGATGCCGATGGAGGGATTCCCGTACTATGAAGAGGCTGGGTCATTGATCCTGCAATGTTCATGTTCATCCCCTGGCCCATTCGAGTGATAGATGCCATGGTGCCCATAGCTGGTAACGGCGCCATTCCCACAGCCACTGGTGCCATGGAAGACAGAGGTATTGGCTCCATGTTCATTGCTGGCACAGCATTAAAAGAAGGACTTGTGCCCATCACTGGACTTGCTCTCATCTGATTTAGTGTGAGGGGCTGGGGCTGATTCACTTGGAAGGGGTTGATTGGAGTTGGTGCTGTAGCTGTCCCTAATTTGAAAAGAGAAAAAAAAAAGAATGCAGCTCCAAAAGAGGTCAAGGTTTTGCAGGCATGCCATGTATATTTACAGATAAGGTAGAGTTACACAATACTGCCCCCCCCCCACACAAAAAAACCAAAAGAACAAATGCCACTTCTAATGAAAATCTCTTTTACAATACCATTGACATATACTGGGCCACCTCTCTCTCAGTGGCACAAATTCCATTTACTTCAGTGGACATATAATTAGAATTTGTCCCACTATATCTTTATGAATGCCAGCAGGATACCACAACACCGATGAGTAGTTTTCAATTTTCTGTAAGATGAGTTGTACAAACAGATTCTGAATTCAATCAATCAGGAGTGTGTCTGAACATGACATCTGAGGCTATACTGCAACAGATAATTGCAGGTTATTTTTATTCATTTATTGCACTTAGGCTACTATAAATTTGTTCTCCCTTCCTCTGCTCCCAAGATTTCAGCCATTTCACTCAGTTTTAGAAGCTGTTCAGGTATTGGAGCCGAGATTTGTCAGGAATTCATAATGTAAACAAGCCGGTTCTGAATTACAGTAAAGCTGGAAAAAGCAAAGAATTTTCCCAGCATTCAAAGTCTTTGATCCACTGCCAACAATACACATTCTTTATACCATAGATGTTTAGACTTATTTGGATGGCCCAGTGACCCCTTGTAAACTTGACAGATATGTAGACTTCCTGTTGCTGAATAGTGCTAAACTGCTCAGAACCATTGTTCATTCTGTTTTCCCCAATATTTTAAGGAATTTCATAAACAAATATTTTTTAAAAAATATTTTAAGACAAATTACCACCATTTTAAATAATCTTAACACACCCCAGGTTACCATGTATAGAAATGTCAGTGCACATAAAGATACTAACGTAAGTGTTTATTCCCATTTGTTTACCGTGGCAACACCACTTAGTCTTTACCATAAATAAAGAGTCATAAATGCTACTACAGTACAAACCTTTTTGCAGGAGAGCTACGAGAGCAGATTAGTTTCCAAGTACACCAAGGGTTTCTTTTTGATCAGCTGAGGTTATTTCAGGGATGACCTATTTATGGCACTGTCTCATCCTACTAAAATGTGGACTGGAGTGAGCACGAAGGTTTTTTCCAGGCTTCGCCTCCCCTTACCAGTTTGCACTCTGTTACTGCTGGCAGCATTAATGAAAACAGTCATTTCCCAGGTCTTCAATAAAATTGCCTGGAGAATGGAACCAGGGCAGGGGGGGAGATACTGACGACAAAAACAGATTTTGTAGAGAGAAGGCTGATGGTGAACTCATCAGAAGAGCTTACAGTCAGGTCCACACTTAGAATACTGCTGCTATAGCGCTTCAGTGACAATGCTGCTACAGTAGAACCGCAGGAATGAAGGCTGTCCATAACTTGGAGATGTTTGTAACTCTGAACAAAAACACAGCGCCGGCAGTTCACACTTGAGACCAGGTTCCAGAGGCAGCCTACGCAGCTTCCCTGCAGGCAACTTATTTCAGAGCAAGCTTGTCCTCCTCCCAACTGGGGTGGGGATGGGGTGGAGGTGAAAACAGCATGTCCCCCTCCTGGAGGGGTGGGAGTGTGAAAAAACAGCCTCCCAACCTCCCCCCAGCCAGGGGAGGGGGAGTGAAAACAGTACCCACAGCTTACAGGAAAGCAGTGCCACCCCCAGTGCTGCTCCTGCTCCCGCTCCCACTGCCTTAGGCTGGCAGCAGGGACTCACAGCTTTGCCTGGAATCTCAGCATCTTCAACTCCTAGCTGTAAGTGGGTGCCCCGGGTGTGGTGTTCAGGGTAGGGGTGGGGACAGGCAGCTGAGATGTGCCTACCTTTAAGATATAATACAGGCACAGTACAGTATTTGCTTTTTTTTTTTTTTTGGTCTCCGCTGTTGCCTGATTGGTTATGTCCAGTTTCACATGGTGTCTGGTTGACCGGTCAGTCTGTAACTGTGGTGTTCGTATCTTTGAGGTTTTACTGTACGCCAAGAGGAGAGCTTCTCTTGTCAGCATAGTTGATCCACCTCCACGAGAGGCGGTACCTTTGTTGATGTGGGATGCCCTCCCACTGACGTAGTGCTGTCTACACCAGGGGTTAAATCTAGTCATTTTTCACATCTCTGAGAGATGCAGTTATACCAACGTAAGTCTATAGTGTAGATCTGGGCAAAGCAATGCAAGTTTCTAAGTCCCATTTTCAAAAGTGCCTTGGGAACTTTGGAACTTAAGGGCTTGTGATTTCTGAAGCGCACTAATGTGTTGTGCATTAATTGGTCTGTGTAAACCCTGTTGGTGTGCACTCGGAGCTACCTAGTGGGCTTTAACATAGTCTGTGCAATATAGTTTTGATATTTTAATGCAATTCAGAATTAAGGGGGCCACAGGCATATTCTGCGTGAAAGAGTCCAGGCTTTAGGTGGGATTTTTTGTTTGGTTTAATTTTTCTTTTGTTAGGTGTTGGGGGAGTGGGGGGAGAGAAAGGCTTTGGGCAGAATGTTTTCATACTTTTGACTGAATATATTATTTTTAGCATTTATGTTCATGTTTGAGAGGCAAGATGCACACATGGCTAGCCAATGCCTGCTCAACAGCTGCAACTCCCACTGAAGTTGATAGTTTCTCTCAGGGTCCAGCCCTACAGGACTAGACTAAGAATAGGAAAAGACTATGAAGGCTTAGGATGATACAAACAAAGGAGGGTACTAGTATTTATTATTTGTGTAACAGTAGCGCCTAGGTACCAACCAAGATGGGCCCCACTGGACTGGACAGCAAACAAACTCATAGAACAAGATTCACAGCCTCAAAGAGCTTCTGATGTAAACAAACAAGATGTTTGAGGGGAAACAGGCCAAAAAAATCATGGAACTACCATGCCATTTGCTGCCATCACATTGTTCACTATGCTTGTGTGTTCTACCGCTTCCCCCGCCCTATGTCCGTCTTGTCTATTTAAACAATATGGACTCATTGTTTCTTCGTATTCCCCCATTTGTACTCTCTTGTATTATAACTGGATTGTAAACGCTTATGGGTAGGGACTGTCTTGTTCTGGTTTGGTGTAACACCTAGCACAATGGGGTCCTAGTTCATGACTGGGGCTCGTAGGTGCTACAGTAATACAAAAATAAATAATAATGAGAGTTGAGGTCACTGCCCCCCACAAGAGCCAGGACTAGAACCCAAATCCTTCCATGTATCAGTCCATTACCTTTCCACAAGACCATGCTGCCTTTCCCTCCTAACTGCAACAGAGCAAATCCTGCTGGCCAAACTAGTCTAGGATGGCAAGCAAGCCAGGAAGTACAAGATTTAGATTGCGCTATGTGCACCAGAGGTGAGTAGAGTTTCTTCTACAAGAACAAATTTGGAAGACAGGATATAAACAAAGTTATATATTGGAAAAGGATGTATTGAGACATACCTGGCGCTAAGAACGGATTCAATGACGGAACAGGCTGCTGCGGCTTAGACACCAATGAATCCAAATTCACCAAGGCTGCATTGGGCCCCAAGAAAGACTCGGGGGTTTTCCGAGCTGCACTTTGTTTGCTTGATGTCATGTTCGTGGACTGAGAATCGAAGAGATCAGGACTTGTTGTACCACTATGCTGGGATGACAAAGTGGAACCCGACTCGGCTGTAACAAAAAGTCAAGAACAATCTGTTAGGTTCACAATGCTAAATGCTACAATTTACTAAAGCCAGTTATCTGTCTGTTCACTATGTATTATAATCATGCAAAAAAAAAGTCTGATGATGGAAGCAAGTGATTTCATTCTACTACTAAAAATATATCCTTAAATCTGATTTTATACTATAATTTTGTTTAAATTGCCAAGTATGTTTTACACTTTTAGCAGGCTGTTAAATATATTAAATCTTAAGTATCCCATAGAAGTGTAGAACAGTAGAATTACAACTGCAGTGTAAAATAAACAAAGCTTCTACACAACTGACCTTGATATCCTCCTTTAGTGTGCTGTGATATAGACACGAATGAATAGCCTCTATGGAGAAGATATTCATGAGCATCAGAACTGTGGCCTCTGAACTATCATCTTGGTATATTTTTTCATTCAGTGTTAGCCATTCATCAATTAACAGATTTCTTTTAAAAGAGGAACTTGGGCCAACAGTGAGCTACGTCATCAATCTTACAGAAGGTGCCCCTTATAAAGAGGTACACAGTCTCAAAGCATTTACATTTTTGAAGTCTAGCAGTTTCATTTTCATTGGGTGAAATACAAACTTCCACAACAGTGAACTTTCAGTAATTCTTTCCCTATTGTTGAATACAAGTGTTTACATGTCTATTTGACAAACCATCACTCAGGTTACTTTGTCTCCTTGCCTGCTACCACGGCCTTCACCCAGTCACCATGACTCAGACCCAAAACACGGGCTGAAGATATGGTCTAGTTAGGCATAAGCTATTGGGCTCAATACAGGGGCAACACAATGAAGTTGTATGCCCTGGGCTACCTGGAGGTCAGACTACATGATGGTAACAACTGGCTTTTATTGTTACATTAGCTATAAAAATGGCAACAAGTTCTAAGTACTCCCCCATTTGAATTTATCCATTGTGAAAGGTGGATCTTGTTTCTGTCATAAAAAGATTAAACAGCTGGTTTAAAAAAACCTGTTACTAAGATTACCAAAAAAACTGCCATTTGCCAAGTATTCATTTGATCCGTACCTGTCTTTTTGGAATTTCGAAGGTTGTCAAATTCAGAAAAGTCATCTTTAATGGTACCATTCAAATTACTGAAAAGGTCAAACGATGTGCTTCCTGTTCAGGAGAACAAACGAGACCTGTCATTAATAGATCTTCAACTGCATTATGTCCAGTGCTATTAAAAGCAATTTCAAAACCACTCACATTACTTGAGAAACATTTCCCTCTGTGTCCTATCATGGCCATTAAGGTTCAGCTGGGGTGATTCTACTGTCATTACCCCAGACCAAACTCTTTATGACTAGTAGCAGTGCATTTTCAGTATCTGGCCCTCACCTACGGTACAATCTTCCTCTGACTTATCAGTATGGAAGGCCTTCAAGGCACATGTGGTTATGTGTCTTTAGGTTGCAGTGGAGATGGTCAGTGATTTTACTGCCCAATATAGAAGGTAGCATATATATATTAACTAGCTGTGCAATCAAGTGGTGCATCCAGATGCTGTGGTGACGGGCATCACAAATTCTATGTAGTATTGGAATTAGAAGCATGGATAGAAGCCAGTGATAACAAGCAAAATGGAATGTAAGTGTGGCCATACTTGGGGTAAGAATTGGATTCCCAAATTCAGCTTCTTGTTTCACAGATTAAAGGGACTGGGAGGGCAACAGAAAAGATGTGCTCAGTACCTGGCGTAGATAAGGCGCTAGAGTGCTAAGCAAAGGGGAGCCTAGCTTTACTCTGCAATCAGTGAAGAAGACACATTCACTAGATGTGGAAACACCTTTAGCAAAAAGGAAGGGAAAAAAACCTATGTAAATAAAGAGTAAGCATATTACCCCAAACCTAACAGGGTTGGCATCTGAAAGTCACTTTTTAAACAATCAGTTAGCATTAAGCTTCATTACATTTTGAATCATTACAATGACACTTAGAGGCAATTAACTCTCAGAAGTAAAATATGAAGACAGAATGCAAGTAAAGATTCTGTATTGCAACTGTTATTTATCTCCAGCAAAAAAAGAGAAAGTTATAAAATATCTTTAGTCTCATGAATTTTACAGAATCATTTCTAAAACATTCCATTTTCCTTTGCCCATATAAAGCTAGATTAGACATGATCTTGACATCATTCCACATACACATCCTTAGTTTATTATAAAATGTACAGAGATGAATGATTGCAAAAAATTCATTTAGCACAGAAAGTCATGGCACATATCCAAAACCACCCTGCTATTAAGAGTCACAAGGCATAAGGCAAGGAGTTGCAGCAGCACCTTCTGCACTTCGTTACATAAAAATTTACAGAGGGAGCTTTTCAAAGGCAGGTAAGCATCGAACTCCCATTTGCGTCTTGAAAACCTCCTCCTCAGAACACCAGATGCTGATCAAACTCTGAAGAGTTTACATCTACAGAGACACCTTTCTGCACAGCAAGTCACCACATTGAAAATGTCAGTAGTTTTGAAGCTTTCAAATTGTTTTAATACTCTGTTTTTTGGAAATTAAATGCTTAGGTAATTAAAGAGAGGGCCAGTGGCAGCAGTGCAGTCACAGGTGCATGGCTGAACTGGGTGGCAGGTGTACCTAAAGTAAAGACTGGAGAGGATGTGGAAGGGAGTCTGGAGGAAAGAGCCACACGAATGCAATGCTCTGACTCAAAATAATAGCACTGAAATGTCTGTTCTAAAGTCTGCTATATACGCCTGAGGGCATTCTGTGCCAAAAAATTAAAAATTCTGCACACAATATTTTAGAATTCTGCAAATTTTGTCAGATAAATGTGAAGGCTCCGGCCTGGCACTGGGGAGCACAGGGCACCAGCTACACAGAGGTGGGAGATCACTGTGCAGCTTCGCCCTGGGACATAGACTCAGTGGTGAGGCTGCACCCAACCCTGACACAGCGCAAGGCCTGTTCCTGACCCAGAAACACCCCAGGGCCCTGCCCCTCCATGCCAGGTGTGGGCAGGCAGGCTCAGCAAGGCAGGATCCAAGTGTGGAGGGGCTTAGTGTGGGGGGATCTAGGTGCGGGTTCAGAGGATTCTGTGTAGGGCAATCTGGGTGTGGGCGGCTCAGTGGGTGATCTGGGTGTGGGGGTGCATCTGGATGCACAGGGGCTTGTTGGTGGATTCTGGGTCCAAAGGTAATGGGACTCTGGGGAGGGGGGGGTTCAGGTGAAGGTGGTTGGGGCTCAGTGGGGGTGTCCAGATGGTGGGAGACTGGGGCTTAGTGGGGTTGGGATCCAAGTACAACTGGTTGGGGCTTGGTTGATAGGGTTCTGGGGAGGGGGGAGGCTCGGCAGGCAGGTCGGGGTATATGGGGATCCAGATGCATAAGGATTGGACGGATGCGGGAGCATCTCCCTATATAGTGACCCCTCCCCCCCTGCAGCTGAGAAGTGATGGATGCAGGAAGTGCGGGGGGGGGGGGAGGGAGGGGAGGGAAGGAGGAGTTTGCAGAGCTTCCTACAGCCAGGGGAGAAATCTGGAGGTGGGTCTGACCCAGCCCCAGATGCCGTGCAGGGGAAGAGGAAGTCCCTGGACTAGCAGCTAAGCCTGACACAGGGTAGGAGCCACCAGCCGTGTCTTCCCCAGTCCCGCCTGCACCCCACAATGATTTACCTCTGCCCTGGGCACCCAAAATATACTGCTGGGAAGGGTCACATGACCACGTTAGTGGCTTCCCTTTGCTTCCATGTCAGAAAGTCATTTTTCTGCAGGGAAACAAAGAAATCTGCGGGGGACATAAATTCTGCGCACGCACAGTGACGAAGAATTCCCCCAGGAGTAATTATAGGTCTTATTTATTTTGAAATCCAGTACTACAAGTCCTTCAGTGCAACTGTTTCTTTTACCTGCTCCATTTAGCAATTGCCCACATCTCACCTTAAGTTAGTCAATGAAGAGAGGCTGAAAAAAATAACTCCCCTCAGTACAAAAAACAAACAAACACCTTTAAAGGGATGCACACTTACACCACAGGTTCAGTACAGCCTATTTACTGGAAAGGATGTCAAACGTAAACAGTCTCTTACCAGAAGTGGAAATAGGTTTGTTTGCAGCTGCTGGTCCCCACGGATCTACAGTAGCTTTTGTTGCTACAGAGGATGACTGGGAAGGAGCCCAAGGGTCTACATTTTTGGAGAGAGACTGAGTAGTGGATCCAGTTGGTGCTCCCCATGGATCAACAGAAGTAGCTGGCTTGGCACCTGCAACAAGAGACAGTTGAACCACAGATCAGAAAGTCACTTTGAAAAGCTTTTCTAGGAAATTAATTGTAGTAAGTTATAAATACTACCCCTGCAAAGTAAGCACTAAGAGAAAATTGTGAAAAATTAGATGCTGTGTTACATCAATTTTGCCATGCTATATGTACAGACAACTAATTTGTGGAAGACTCTTGAAGAATAAAAATAAGCTCCCACTTGAAGATTTAATTAAACTTGCAGCAATTTGCTTTCATGGCAAACTGTCATTCACCATGGCACAGAATTATTGTTCAGATTGAAAGTGACATATTAAATCACAGGTTACATTTAAAATAAACTCAAGGGAAAGATGGTTTCTATAAGCCATTATCTAAAAGAAACCAAGAACTCCATGTAAAAACTCAAAGTGTTCAGGGGAAAACCTATTTAAAGGCTTAAAATGAGCCATTTTAAAACTCTCTCCTGTTTCCACCATATTTTAATTTTGTAAAACAAATCCTTCAACTTTCTCTGAGCTACAATTTTTCCTCCTGATTTGTGATTATTCCTGCCATAGGTCTTCTCTAAATTGTCCCCCATCTGTTTCCAAATCATCCTCTCTGTTCTTTTCCCTATTTTAATGACTACTATTGGCTGTAATTATCCAACACATCAACACATATCCCTTCTTTAAGGTTTTCTTCATATGATCTGCAAGTTCAGGGCTCTTCTTATTAAAGAAGGATACCGATACAGCATGTTTGATCCATCCTATTTCAGTACATTATGATTCAAGCCTGATTCTTCACTCCCACAGAACAAAACCCCCAAATTATTTATATTTAAGTAAAACCTAAAGACCCCAACCAGGGGTTGAATCGAAGGCAGTCTCTCTGCCCTAAAGAGGTTATGATCTGACAAAACAGACACAAACAACAAAATAGCAACGCATCCAAAGCAAAGTCAGATTTCTTGATAGTTTCATCCTCACATGAACCCCTTTCCCTGCCAACCTCCCTTGTGATCAAATGCCAGTCAAACTTCTTCACAATCTTTGCTCAGCCCAAGTGTCCTCCTTCCACCCTCCCCCACCATCATACGAAAACACCCAGGCTCAAATGCAGGCCCCACTGAAGAAGCCAAACTTGGGACTTCAGTGAGGCTGGGGCTTCACCCTCAGGTGAGGGCTACACTTTACAGCTCTACTGTACCAGAAAAGCACTTCTCGTGTACACATAGCTTATACCAGCAAAACTGCACTTGTGTCAGCATAGCATATTCCAGTCCTCTCCCCAAAAGAGAAATAAGCTATACTGGCAAAAGCAGTTTTGCTTGTTTAATTGTGTCTGCATTGGAGGTTTTTGCTCTATGCTATGTCGGTCAGAGGCCCCATCTCGTCAAATGCCTGACTGACATAGCTATGCCAGCAGAAGTCTGTAGTGTGAACCTGGCCTCAGACTCATTCTAGGAGGCAAAAACCCAAACTGCCAAAAGTCTGAAAGGCCTGCTCTTGGCTGTGTCCCCTCCCCCATAACAGGGGGTGTGGGGAATTGGGAGATTCTGCTCAGCCCTAGAAAGAGCAGTATTTCCCCACTACCAACATCACCTCTCTCCTCCCACAAAACAACTCAATTCCACCTCTCACTTGCCCAGATCCAGTACTTGCTGCAGACCTCCTACCTGTCTGCAACAAGCAGTAGCAATCAGAAAGAGCATCCCCAGCCCTACCTTTGGTGTTTCCTTTTGGAGAGGCATTACTACAGTTTCACACAGTTTTTAACAATGTTCTCTGAAAGCGTATACAAGCATCACAAAGAGAGCAGTATTTACGATGCAGCCACCTACTCAACAGAAGCACTTCGGTACCTATCTTTATAGTCTGAAGATTCCAAGGAGCATCTTTAATGAAGCAACACTCGGCAGCAAGTGTATCAGATACATGCCTGCACTCAGCATGCAAGTGAGCGAATGGGAACTCCAAACCGAGAAAATTCTACTTACCAACCCAAAATAATAAAAGCAATAATTTTGCTTTTATAGCACATATCCACATAACCCTTTAAAGTGATCAACTATTTCCAAGTTAGAATGTGTGTTCACATACACCCTTTTTCCGAAAACTAGATTTCAACAGAGACCAAGATATAGTTGGCAACAGGAAATAAGTATAAA
This sequence comes from Mauremys reevesii, assembly GCF_016161935.1. Taxonomy (NCBI): domain Eukaryota; kingdom Metazoa; phylum Chordata; order Testudines; family Geoemydidae; genus Mauremys; species Mauremys reevesii. The sequence goes on along the minus strand of NC_052632.1, from coordinate 79,006,094 downwards.
AAAGAAACTAATGCTTTAATACAAGAACAGGACAGAGCCACTCTTGTAGTAGACAGCTGTATCACCTCAGTTCACCTTGCTGTTTCAGTTTACAACCAAATCCTCAGTTTAAAGAGCAGCACCATGAAAGCCAACTAGGAAACTAGGAGATAAGCATACTAGCACAAGTTCCGATTTGCAGAGTTGTTAGCTCACTTTCATCAACAGGTGGCATCTTTTTGTTCCATCTACAGAACAGGAAATGCTGATGGGCTCTATTTGAATATGGCTACTCTCATTCCAGCACATACACTTCCTTCATCTGCATTGTGTGTTGAGTTACGATTGATGATGCCATGCAAGAAATGCTAATGACACTACTCCGGATAAACGGAAGCTTTCAAAAATGTCTTTTGTTCTTTCATAAGATAGATCACAAATTAGAACAGTTGTAACTAAGAGCATTGAGGAAGATACCTTCCCCCACCCTCCTTCCCTCTATTGAAATGTCAAAGCAGAGTTAGGCAGGATTAAAATCCTCTATTTTAATGAGTCACTGTTTTACTAGCAGTCAAGATTCATAAACCTGACATCTTCAAGACTATCCTTGGGAGCCAAGTAGCTGGAAAGCAAGAACAAGGAGTTGTTATACATGGCATTAATAAAGTTGGGAGCCAAGGACAGGAAACTCAACAGCTGCAGCTAATACCATCCATTGACAAGTTTTTGCTTGTGTTTTAAATACAAGGTTGATGTAATTTTCCCTATAAAAAAAAATAAAAACAGTTTCAAAACCCCAGAACTTTAACCTTTTCTAATCTCATGTTTTACTGCTCATCATAGATGAAGATGCAAACTCTGTTTAAAACAAAACAATGACCCAGTGGGTAAGCAGCTGCACACAGTGCTAAAATCAATTCTTCAATACTAAGCACTTTGCAACATGTAGATCAGCTAGAGACAATTGCTATCAGAACTTCCTGATCATAGGGAAGGGAAGAATGAGGAGAAAAGGAAGTGATTTTTCCTACCTGTCAATCAGGTTTTGTCTACCATCATTGAGGTCATATAACCTTCTGTGGGATCTTGATCACTGTGGCAGGATGGGAAGGGGAGACTTTGGCCAACAGGGATATCCTGGGGGATTTTCATATGGAATCTAGCCAACTGGAGAATCTATACATGGGACCATAATCCCTATAAGGTTCACAAGGGCCTGGACCCAGGTTTCCCAAGTTGCTGATGGACCTCCTGAATGAAGCATTTCCTTCAACTTATTTTACCTCTCTTCTGAGGCACTGTTGTATGGTGTCCATTTGAACCCCCAGACACAAAATGGAACTAGTGGTATCTGGCTCCTGTTCCAGATGATCACGACTTGTACCCATATGTTTGAAAGATCTGTTGGCTAATTCACCACCACCCTGGCGGGGGCCCTGATCAGCAAGGTATCTATGAAGGGGTAAACATGAACTTCCTCATGCCTGAGTGCCCCTATCAGGACTACCAGAACCTTGGCAGGTGGCTCTTTTTCCATGAGCATGAGCCAGACTTGTCCTGCTTTGCCCCTTTCGATTTTTAATTGCGTTTCTTAGGAGTCCTGTGTCTCACATAAGCCAGGGAATAAGAGGGATGGTCTTTTCACTTCTTTTTTTTAAATTTACAGTGGCACTGGGCATTGCCTTTTTCCCTACCCCCAGTAGCTGAGTCTTCTGGGTCACATTCAGAATGAGATATGACACTGCTGGCTTTTTAGGGAGTCTTGATATTTTTGCTTTTATTTTGTTGGCACTTAGACTCATAGAATATCAGGGTTGGAAGGGACCTCAGGAGCTATCTAGTCCAACCCCCTGCTCAAAGCAGGACCAATCCCTAACTAAATCATCCCAGCCAGGACTTTGTCAAGCCTGACCTTAAAAACCTCTAAGGAAGGAGATTCCACCACCTCCCTAGGTAACCCATTCCAGTGCTTCACCACCCTCCTAGTGAAAAAGTTTTTCCTAATATCCAACCTAAACCTCCCCCACTGCAACTTGAGACCATTACTCCTTGTTCGGTCATCTGATACCACTGAGAACAGTCTAGAGCCATCCTCTTTGGAACCCCCTTTCAGGTAAATTGAAAGCAGCTATCAAATCCCCCCTCATTCTTCTCTTCTGAAGACTAAATAATCCCAGTCGCCTCAGCCTCTTCTCATAAGTCATGTGCTCCAGCCCCCTAGTCATTTTTGGTGCCCTCCACTGGACTCTCTCCAATTTTTCCACATCCTTCTTGTAGTGTAGGGCCCAACACTGGACACAGTCCTCCAGATGAGGCCTCACCAATGCCAAATAGAGGGGAAATCATCACGTCCCTCGATCTGCTGGCAATGCTCCTACTTATACAGCTCAAAATGTCATTAGCCTTCTTGGCAACAAGGGCACACTGTTGACTCATAGCCAGCTTCTCGTCCACTGCAATCCCCAGGTCCTTTTCTGCAGAACTGCTTCCTAGCCATTCGGTCCCTAGTCTGTAGCAGTGCAGGGGATTCTTCCGTCCTAAGTGCAGAACTCTGCACTTGTCCTTGTTGAACCTCATCAGATATATTTTGGCCCAATCCTCTAATTTGTCTAGGTCCCTCTGTATCCTATCCCTACCCTCCAGCATATCTATCACTCCTCCCAGTTTAGTGTCATCTGCAAACTTGCTGAGGGTGCAATCTACGCCATCCTCCAGATCATTAATGAAGATATTGAACAAAACCGGCCCCAGGACCGATCCTTGGGACACTCCGCTTGATACCGGCTGCCAACTAGACATGCCAAGTAGACTTCAGAGTCTACTGTCTTGTCCTAATGGAGACAGAGGGGCCTGAGGCCTGTAAAAGGGGATAAGGAGGGACTCTAGCCCATGAATGGAGATGCCAGAAGTTAGAACTCAGACCTTTGGTTTCAGGTTGGAGAAAAAAAGACAACAGATTATGGCTACTGAAGCTGGCTGCAGGTGGTAGACCATCTGAATAAGAGCCAGCTGAGTAAAACATCTGGTTAACGGCTGATATTGGAAGAACAGAAGTAGGAGTATAATGGCAGAAGGAGATACCTAACACGTCCCTTACTGGTACTTGGGATTTTTGATGGGTTTGAGCTGTTTAGTTACCAGTTGGTCTGAGAAGCAGAGGGAGTGGAATAGACAGTGGGTTAGGACTGCAGCCAGGAGCAGTGGCTGTTACGATGTGGCCCTCAGCAGTTTTACATCCTTTCACAAATTGTCTGCTTCCTTCATGCCCAGGGGAAAGAGGATGAGGGACAGGAGCACCTATAGCTGACTCTCCTGGATCTCTGAGCTAGACTAATTTGGTTCCTGCCCGAGTCATTCCTGGCTGGATTGAAACCACCTAGCTGTCTCTGGCTGCAGATTACAGAAAACGCAGAGGCCCCCCCATCAATGCATTCAGTGATGAGGGATTTCAAAAGAAGCAATCCTTGGCCTTCCCCTGCTTTCAGGGCTTTTCTGCCATTCCCACACATCTCTCTATTTCTGAACCTCAGTGAACAAATCCCATCCAGAAAGCTTCTAGGAAATACATCTTCCACCCAACTACATAGCTCAGCAAATCAACCCAGATGATATGCGTCAGAATTTCAACTAGTAATTTTTGAGGGTCATTTGTTTTAATTAATTCCCCCTCCCCCCAATGTTTATAGAATGGGATCCTGTAAACGACTGCCTACAGCTGAGGAGGCAGAACTAAACTGTCAGGCACTTCAAGGAAAGGAGAAGCTTCTCTCTGCCCATGCTGTCTGGATCTGTCCCCAAAGATGAAGAGGTTTGAAGACTCACTGTAAGAGCTGTGGACTTTCTGATATAACAAACACAGCTTGTGTGGTGTGTGTCTATAAGCAGATGGCAAAAACACAACAGCAAATGCAAAAAAAAAAAAGACTTTTGCTGGGAGGACACAGACAGAGGCAGTAGAAAGAGAAAGAGAAAGAGAAAAAAAAATATGTAGTCCTCTAACATGTGCAGATTTGGACTGTCCACATCAAATACATATGCATTGGATTTAGCACTCAAGTCAAGAAATCTTCATTGTTTCATAAAGGATTAAAATTAAAATAGATTTAAAAGTTAGATTTCACCCAGTATAGTTTTGTTGATAAAAAAACAACTAATTTAGACAATTCAACTGATTTACTGTTGACTGTATGTCAGTATAAACACACTTTTTCATTAAGAACAGTAATAACACATTGTAATTCACTGCTAGTGCATTGCTAATTACAGCAACCTGACTTGGATGTCTGTCACTGCCTAATATAGTTTCTTAATCTATGATGCTGAGCATAACTACAAGTCAGAGTCTGAGTATCTCCACCATGAGACAAGCAGTTTCTGCTGCCAAGGGAAAAATGGAAAATCAGTTACCACTTCCCTACCTTTGGGGTACAAAGCCTCACTACAATGGCATAAAAACAAACTAAATGGATTAAAATTTCCATTACAGTTTTCTCTTGATGAAATAAGCTAGCCAAAAAATTAACCACATTAGATCAAAATACTTACGTTATGGAGTATGTCAGTCCGCCCACGTACAGAAAATCTTGGACAGAGTCAGCACCATGAAAGTGTTTTTCAGCACTACTTCTGGCAGTGTTTATTCTTACCAAATGATTGCCATGGGTCAGAGGTGGTAGCTGTAGCTGCAGATCCTCCCCAGGGGTCTGTTTGTTTTGCTCCAGCTGTGGGTCCCCAGGTTTCGGTTTTCGGAGGGGCTGGTGCTGATGAGGGCAGTGCATCCATGAGATCCAACAAAGTTGTGTGCTGTGGGAAGAAATGTTTTTTAAGCTTTAATAAAGAGGAGTACACTACCCTGAAGTAACATGCCCATCATGTCACAAAGCAATATTTTGTTCTGTTACACACCCTGCTTGATCAGCTGCATGGTCTTTAACCTGCACGGATGAATTTTATCTACCACAACAAAATCCCAAAAGCATATACAGGCCCAGATTAAGCTATATTTGACTGTATTTCATCATTTTGCAGCATAACCAGGAATTTCTTAATTGAAGGCACTACCTCCTTCTTTTTGGGAATTTTAATTGTGTCTCTGCGACTCTCCTCCAGAGCCATCTGTAATCTCAGATCATCTCCACGTCGGAGGCGCTCCTCCTGCAAAGGAAATCAACACTGTTGATACTGACTGTTGGGCTAGACTGTGCCTTTAAAATGGTGCAGTTTGCTCCCTCCATGTGCCTAGCCCACTTGGCAGGCCAGTGCAGGGAGAAGCCTGCTATAGCCTCAACGCTTGCCAGCCCCTTTGGAGCAATTTGCACCAAAGAGGTGTGCAGTGGGTTACAAAGGACAGATTGTCCCTTGCCCGTGATGTGATGAGGGTTCTTTGGGTATATCTCCCCACTTATGCACAAGCCAAAACAACCTGACCCTAGTTCACTAATCTTAAAGATGAGATCATTAAACCTATATACACAGTCCACTTAAAATCTTTGTTGAAAGATTGGTTTTTTTTTTATACCTTTCGCAGAATGAGTAAAACAAAGATGGCTTAAATAATGAACTAACAAAGACGAGGGAATGTAAAGAAAGTAGATATTCCATCTTCAAATTATTATAAACCATTTCCCCTTTAAAACATTGAAGATTGAGACATCTGCTTTAACTTCAGATTTCCTGGCTTTTGTCAGTCTCTCTCAACATTTGATAGAATTGTTAGGTCTACAAGGAACCAAAAGTCGTTCTTCTAGTGAACTGTGCACTTTTTTGTGGGATTCTAAAATTTCTAGGCCATCTCTAATATGTTTATGTCAAACTGACTTTATTTCAAATGATTTTGATTCCATCACCACTTTCTGAATTTCATCTTATTCCCCAATAGTTATATCTTTTCCACTTTTAGTTTAAGTTAATTATTTCCAGCTTTACTGCTAAATGAGAAAAAAATCCTCTTCCTTATGGTATCCATTTGCAGACAGAAGGACTTTCGTATTTAATGTACAGTTATAAACTGATGCTTGTTGTAAAAAGATTGAAGATCATTATGGAAGTGCCCGGCATGATTCCATAATTAAGGGTGAGTTTTGAATGTATAGCTGAGATGCAACCCCTTTGTTATGTATTAAGAATATAATATAATCTCCCCAATATTACAGCATTTACTGTGAATACAGAATGAATTTTCTGTGAAGTTACAAAAAATACAGTAGACTAGCTTGAGTTAAAATTAATTAAAAATGAGTGATTTAGGAAAATGAGCATTCCAGGTCAGACCATTTTTTCATTTTTTTTTTTTGTCCCAAATGATGGTAACAGAATAAAACGCTGTTCAATCTTAGTAGTTTATAGTTACAAATCACTGAAATTTTGTACGCTTTTTTTTAAAAGGATTTAATTTTTTTTGCAATAATTTTTCATAACTGAAAGTTCAGGAGGGACTGATGAATAATGTTCCTCCACAGAAGATGGCTCATTTCAAAATGGCTGCCATGTCTTATTCTCAATGGGTCTGAAGCCACAGCTGCCCTCATCCAAAATGGCTATTGCTTCACAGAGCTCCCCAACTGGAGTGAAACCAAATTGCGTTCATGGAAGATGGTGTTCCCCTTTGCAGTTAGAGCACAGACAGAGAATGATTATAATACACAGGAAACTCACCTGCTCCGCAACTTCTCTGCTCATTGCTAATGCAAGCTGCAGTTGGAGCTCTTCCTCTCCACTTGTCTGAGGTCGTGCTTGCTCTAGCTCTGAAGAAACTCGAGGGGATGTAGCTGTTGAAGGAACAGAAACATATCGAACATAAGAGTATATATGAAGCTTTATGAACCTCTTAACATGCCTGATCAAATTCACTCTTTGCACTGTGTTTCACTTCTATACAGTTGCTCTTGCAAGCCAAGAATTACAAACATTGGGCCTTATCCTGAGAGGTGCCAAGGACTCACCACGCCCATTGACGTCAAATGAGAGTAGAACATGCTCAGCTTCCTGAAAGATCAGACCACTTCCATGATGTCAACAAACAAGATGACAGAAGTTATAAAGAGAGACTTCTGGAAGAATTTGATAGCTTAGAGGAAAACCGTGCTTGAAAAACAAGGGATTAATTTATTAACAAGGATTATAATATCAAGGAATACTGAGTATCTGACTACAACGGCTGCTAGATATAAAAATGGCACAGCAAATCAGAGCTTTAGAGATGAGGTTGCTGGTTTCATAAACTGTGTGGTTAATCATTCAAGAGATTCTTACTGTACTGTAATAACTTTGCTGAGAGCTAGCCAGTATGTAGGTAAAAAGGGATACCACCCACATTTTTATAAGCTAATGCTGACAGATAAGTAATCTATTCACACATACAGTTTATAAAATAGTAATATTCTCTGCAAAAACATTTCATTCAAACAGATTGGTAATTTAAAAAAAAGATTAAAAGTCTGGTATTAAGGAATATCTTAAAGGTAGGATGCAATATTTCATAAGCAGCCTTGTTTAAAGAAAATGATAGCAGGTATAGATATTTGTATTATAACTACTATGGAAGGCTTCGTCTAAAAGTCAAGAATTTATCTGCTGAGAATTAGTTGCAAACCTATGCTGTCATGTCATTATACAGCAATGAAAAGCAATCAAAGATGAAAGACTACATGCTAAAAAATGCTTGTGTGTGTTAAAGCTGCCTTTTTACAACTGTAACATTTGTATTACAATAGCAACCAGACACTCCTTTGGAACTCCACTATGTTCACTGAACAACTATTAACTAGCTTTTGTGCTCTGTCACGGATTATTCTGTGTACACTGAAACATTGTTTTACCAAGGCATGACAGTTGCTGTTTAACGTTTGAAATATGAATTGTGATCTTGCATAATCCACTAACAATTTATTAAAAAAAGGTAAAAATTCATTTACATTGAAAGCTAGATTACCCAGGTAGTAGGAAAAATGAATGTTTCTTCTAAATAGCACAGCTTAGTGTTTAAAAGTTAAATTGCTAAATGGTCATTTTAAACACAGTTTTTAATCACCTTTTATAAGTGTATTACCCCTCCACCTAATTCTAGCCAATAACATTTCCTGAATTGGTATAAATTTTGACTTTTCACCAACCCTTCTTTCTGGCTGGAAAGTCACCTTAAAGGAAGTCTATGCTGCAAGGAAAAGTTAGCTCCAGAGCAACATGAGGCAGTTCCCTTTCCTCCCTACTCTTAGACCCAGCATGCCATTTCCACTGCATTCCAAATCGAAAGGAGTGATGGATGAATTTAATACCTGAACTATGTACTCTGACACTGTACTGATCCTTCGACTTCCAAACCAGCCAGCCTGGCCCACTACTTTGAATTCTAACCATATCTACATTATTTAACTACTGCAACCTCTGCCAAGCTTACTACTTTCTCAGACCTCTTCTCCATATAATCCAAGTTTTGTCTACTTCAAAAGTACTCTTTACTCCCAAAAAACAAGGCCAAAAGAATCTTACACATGGGAAGAACCTCCAGGTCTTCTACAGATCTTAGCATGCCAATCACTAATCGAGATCTCCACTCTTCATTTACACATTTCAACACTCAGTTATATATGTACTCAGCTGAATTTCAGGGGAGTTGTATACTTACATCCCTACTTTTGGAGATAAGAACATAATTCCTCAAGATCACTGGTTTTCAACCCTTTTTCATTTGCGGGTGCCTAAAAGGTTTCAAATGGAAGTGCAGCTCTCTTTGGAAATCTTAGGCATAGTCTGCAGATCTCCAGAGGCCTATGGGCCACAGGTTGAAAACCAATGCTCTAGATAGAAAAGCCAAAAGATCTGAAGTGCTCTGAAAATATAAAAGGCTCCAAAATGTTGCCAAGTGAATGAATGGCAAAGGGGAAGCAAAAAAGATACTAAGTAAATAACCAGCTTCATTCTTAATTGCAACGTCATTCTTGCTTTTTTCTTTAGCTCTCAGCTTCTGCCTTTTGATGCGCTGCCTGCGCTTTTCTTTGGTTCTCTGGGGATGCTTTGGTAAAGAAGCGAGTCATGCACTGCAACCTCTGCCGCCCTCAAGTATATATTTGGGCTCTGTTAAATATAGCATGCCAAACAATTGCAGCTGCCATGGAAGATCCTGACAAAAGAAGCAGTCTGAGATAACAGGATAGGCCCATGCTAAGGGCTTTGCTGCCCAGTACCAGTATCCTACCAGTGGCTTTGGTGACAAGCAGGGAAACCTGTGAGTAGCATTACTGTACTGTGTCGTCTTAAGATAATTTTTTTAAAATGTAATACAAGGAAGCTGCAGCTTCCTTGTAAACTTCTAATACAATCACAGGTAGCGCAAATTACAATAGTCAGCCTGCAGTAGATGGATACTGTCGCAGCAGGCTCAGGGGAAATGGAGTGTTCTGGCTGCCAAAGATGGAAAGCCACTCTTGATGACCAACATCAGTACAGAGCCCAGCAAGGTTAGGCGGCACGCTGTCTTGAACTTGGACAGCATCATATGCCCATGGATAGTCCTCAAAATGCTTCTCTTCCAAATAGCATCAGTCCAGCCTATTCTGTGATCATTTTAAACCAGCTGTTAGAAGACAGTTCTGTCTAGGCTGCAGGTAAAGGACAAAAAATGCTGAGTGCTGCTGATTTCATAGCCCTACATAGCTCATGTCTTGTCTTCTCACAACTGCCTCCAAAGGCGGAATATAGGTGTTAAACAGCAGCAGTGACAGGGGCATCAACATGGCTCTGGGATCCGAAGGAATGAATGTAGGCAGATTACTAGTACAGGAAAGTGACAAGGAAAATACAATTTTTTTTCTCCATACTACAAAGACTATTAAACCCTTTCTACATTGCAGATGAAAGTATACAAGCAATGACTGCTGTCAGCAAGAATCTAGCTGGGCTTCCCTGAATATTGTGCACAATGATTTTTCCCCTCCACAAGTGATCTGAATCTGTGCTATTGAATATCGGGGATGAGGGGGAAGCTGTTGCTAGCATAGCTTCAAAATTATGTGGATGGGGCTCGTTACTCCTTTATTATTCTCCCCATTTCCCCTAGGAAAGGGATTCTTAGAGCTTGTGTTCATTGTAATTCCAGCTTGTAGGGGCATACATGTCGCAATATCCCAACTATTTCCAAAGTAAAAGCTTCAAGAACGAGTCGAAGAAATTCACTCAACTCTCCCCCTCCTCCCATTTCCTCCTATCTCTGAAAAAATGTGCTAAAGAATGACAATCTTGCCTTATACCTCACTGTTCCCAATGGTGACCAGTATTCAGCAGTGCCAAGAACTGAACACAGCTCTTAACAAGAGTAAGCCATATAAAATGGCCTAAACATCTTTTAGAAGTTTCAGTAATTCAGCATATTTGCTTTTATTATTTTTAAATTAAAATTGCATTTTGGAGGTCCCAAATTTATTTTGTCTAATTGAAATTCTCAGCTGTGCTTTCTATTAAACACTGATGGAAATTTAACATCTTTAATTAACCCATGTGAGGTGCTTATAAAACTGCATTTGCACTAATGTGGCCATCAGCACATTTTTCATGAAAGAATTAAAATAAAGTGCACCAGTGTTATTTAGTATTGACTTTTTTTTCCAGCAACTCCACTTTTAAATTCCCGCATTATCAGAACTGTCCCTGTATATCGGCCGGTTACTGCATAATATGTTTTCATTGCAAGGATCCAATATAAAGGTTATTGCCTTAGTAACAGTATCTCTGCCACACAAAGAATCTCTTATACCAAAGCACATGACCATTAACTCAGATGTTTATGTAAGATGGAACTGAATAGATCAATTCTGACCTGTTAAGCTCTGCTTTGTTACTGCTTTGAGCATTTTCAGATTCAGGCATCTCTAGGCCACATGGAAACAACTGTGTGGGATATTTGCGGTTACAGTGATAAATGCCATTGTCCTGCTTTCTCACCAAGACTATCTACAGTATAAAGAAATAATTTCCAACTTCAGTTAATCACTGAAGCAGGATTCTGTTCTAGCATCTGTATTTATTACCATTCATATGTATTTACTGATCATTTATTATATTTTGGCTATACCTAAAAGCCAGCTGAAGAACCTCAAAGATTTCAGTTAATATATTAGAGTAAACAGACAGACATTGATGTAAACAATAACACTGCTGACACTAGTAGAAAATCAGCCACAGCATAAAAATAGGTCTAGCATTTTCACCCAAATACTTAGACTACAATTTTTGGAAAGCATCTCTATACCAAGCCATTTTATATGCTATGGGGAAGAGAGTCTGGTCTCTACCCCACTGCCCCAGGCACTCACTTCACGGTCTAGCTTGATTGTAAAGTCAATGGTATCTTCTGTGACAGGCATTGCTATGATGTGTAGATCATAGAAACTATCATGTAAAGAAAGGAGAAGAGAACTAATGCAAGACTAAAAATTTTATAATACCACCTGTGCATCATCCTACAAACGGACACCAATCCAGTAGTAACCATTCACAGATACTGTATGCTAGTCTAATTAGAGAGCAATCAGGTAAACAGAATAAAGAAGAAGTGATACTTCCAAAGAACCAATATCTAATCTCTCCAACTGTGAAATGTAGCATACAAATAGTACGTTCTACGAGTTAATTTATATTCCATGAGTATATTGGTATAAAAGGGTATTTCGATGCCAGGAGGGGAATTATGGCATGTAATAAAGTAATGTGTGAAGAAGTCAGATTTACTGCACAGTGTCTTCATAATCAACTTTGGAATGTCTCATTCCAGTCAGTGATTGATAGGAGAATAACTGATTTTATGGGTTAACCTTGAAACTTCTCTCATTCAGTATTCAATTTAGTTTTTGATCACTAAAAAAAGATTCAATCACCAAATAGCTCAAACCTGAGACCAGTTCACACCCGTCAGACTTTTTTCAGTTACTGTGGCTCATGAAATACTAACATCCCATCTTTTTTTGTAAAAATACACCTACGTGGATAAACAGTACATGGATACATAGATTTAAAGTGTCACTTCTCGGCTTTGCAAAAAAATTAACAGTGTTATCTGGTCCATTCTGAGAAACTGGTAACAAAGTGCATTTTGAAAATCATCTAATATTGAACAGATCTCTACAACTTGTTTCAATTAAGTAGTGATTTTTATATCAGTTCTTTAATCCTCCCTTAGCCATATCTTGAGAAAGGGATTTAAAGCATTTATTGTTATTGAAAAGTTTGATTACAGTAACAATATTCATCTTTGGTTTTAGTCCTTGTGGTACACGAAGTAATATATAAGGGATAATTAAATCAAGTTATCTGTTAGGCATCACTTTTTAAGACTACACACTACATAATGAGTGGGGTTCCACAGGGATAAGTTCTGGTCCGGTTCTGTTCAATATCTTCATCAATGATTTAGATAGTGGCATACAGAGTACACTTATAAAGTTTGCAGATGATACTGAGGTAGGAGAGGTTGCAAGTGCTTTGGACGATAGGATTAAAATTCAAAATGATTTGGACAAACTGGAGAAATGGTCTGAAGTAAATAAATAAGATGAAATTCAATAAGGACAAATACAAAGTACTCCACTTTGGAAGGAACAAATCAGTGCACACATACAAAATGGGAAATGACTGCCTAGGAAGGAGCACTGCAGAAAAGGATCTGGGGGTCATAGTGGATCACAAGCTAAATATGAGTCAACAATGTAACACTGTTGCAAAAAAGCAAACATCATTCTGGGATGTATTAGCAGGACTGTTGTAAGCAAGACATGAGAAGTAATTCTTCCGCTCTACTCTGTGCTGATACAGCCTCACTTAGAGAACTGTGTCCAGTTCTGGGCACCACATTTCAGGAAAGATGTGGACAAGTTGGAGAAAGTCCAGAGAAGAACAAAAATTATTAAAGGTCTAGAAACATGACCTATGAGGGAAGACTGAAAAAACTGGGTTTGGTTGGGCTGGAGAAGAAAAGCCTGAGAGGGGACATAATAGTTTTCAAGAACATAAAAGGTCGCTACAAGGAGGAGAGAGAAAAATTGTTCTCCTTAATTTCTGGAGATAGGACAAGAAGCAATGGGATTAAATTGCAGCAAGCGTGGTTTAGGCTGGACATTAGGAAAAAATTCCTGACTGTCAGGGTTGTTAAGCACTGGAATAAATTGCCCAGGGAGGTTGTGGGATCTCCATCATTGCAGATTTTTAAGAGCAGGTTAGACAAACACCTGTCAGGGATGGTCTAGATTGGTGGCTTTCAAACTTTTTTACTGGTGACCCCTTTCACACAGCAAGCCTCTGAGTGCGACCCCCCCGCCTAATAAATTAAAAACACTTTTTATATATTTACCACCATTATAAATGCTGGAGGCAAAGCAGGGTTTGGGGTGGAGGCTGACAGCTCGTGACCCCCCATGTAATAACCTTGTGACCCCGTGTGGGGTCCCAACCCCCAGTTTGAGAACCTCTGGTCTAGATAATCCTTAGCCCTGCCATGAGTGCAGAGGAGTGGACTAGATGACCTCTCGAAGTCCCTTCCAGTCCTGCGATTCTATGACATGGCAATGGAGACACATAGCCCAAGAAAATAAATGAGCTCTTCACACTCCCTTGGACTAATTAGAGTTGTTCGCATGCTGGTCCATTTTCCTCACTACTGTATACGCTCTGACTTTGCTAGAACACCAGGGATGAATTTGGCCTGGTGATGCTTTAGCATAGACACAGGAAAAAACCTTACAAACAGGAGTATTCTGAATTTCCTTTGGTGAGAAGTCCAGTTAACTAATTCTATTGACATTGTCTCTAGATTGAGTCAGAGAGAAAAGGCTGAAGTAGAAGAGCAAAAACTGAAAATCAAAACTTTTCATATGACTAACAGGCAATGTTAAAACTAAACAGATTTCAGACTTAAACACACATCTAAGATTACTTAGGAAAACTCTTAAAACAACCTTAAGACAGCTCCAAATTTTGCAAACTGTAGAAATGCTCTTTTTAGGACATCTTTCCTGTCACACTCTCTTCATTAAAAATTGGACTGTAAAACAGAATTCTAAATTCTCATCTAGGAGACCCCTTTACTGCCTCAAAGCGAGAGGATTCTTTGCAACCGGGGCACCATGTGCACATCATGTTGTGCATCTAGTCTGCTCTGTTCACATAGGCCGTGCCAGGGTGTTAAAACATGTAAGAATCCTGCTCTGCAAGTGCTTCGGAGAGCAGGATTTTTGTCCATTGTGACACACTGCCTAGTACAGATACCATCAAAATAAAGCAGGGTACACCTTGTTTTGGGCCTAACAGTTGTGTCCTTTAAAAGCAAGACAAAGTTTATTTCATTCATGGGGCAAGATGGGAAAGGAAAGAAAGAGAAGCTTTGTTTCAGAGTTCCTTTTGGCTACCAGCCCAACTAAATATCATATAGATATAATATTCTCATAAAAATCAAGCAATTGACTTCTCTACTCTGTTTCTTCACTCCAATTCTATGAATTTTCCGAGGTCTCTTAAAACATTTCACACACACCTGATCATGCCTTCGTACCTCCTGCTGCAGCCTACTGTGCTTCCTGAGTAGCCACAGCAGATTGACAATGGCAATCCTGGGAAGCTGTGAAGATGATAAAACAATGTGATTCTCAGTTGCTGCTGGGAGTGGGAGGGAAGGAAAAGGGGGCTAGTTTGAGACAAAAGAAAGGTCTGACTCCCTAAACACCTATGCAACTTCTTGAGTCCTTCAGCAGCAGCTGGAGTGCCACACTGAAACATACCAACATTGTTTCACTCTCATTCTGTTGAGGACTGGTTGACACCAGTGCAATCCCAGAATAATGCAGGATTCCTGCAGTCTGATGTCTAATGTAGGCTCCTGTTCAAGATGAACATTAAAAACATTGCTACATTGGAACAGTTGGTGGTTTCAGTCAAATTCTTAGAGAATAGATTTCCATGTCAAACACCATTGCCACTGACACTCATAATTGTGTTTTGTATTAGGAACACTGTTTCATTTATCAGCAAGAAAGCTATGTACTGAACTGATCAGTACATTTCTCACAGAAATTTTAAAATGACATACCTAAATTGGGCACCCAGATCCATGGTCACCATAAAAAACTGAACTGATTTTCACACACAGCTTCCAATCACTTCAATTTCCCAGACTAAACTTTCCTTCTCATCCCTAGAGGTGGCCCACTGGGTCAGGAATGAGGCACATTGGTGGGTGAGGTGTTACAGGTAATTGTGCGTCAAGATGCAGCTTTGGTTTCCAGTGCTATCAATCCAACACTAAAGCAAAAGTATTAAATTAACTTGAAATAAAGTAAAATTTTGATACAAGATTTCACATAACTCACTTCAGCATATATATAAGATTTTAATGTTTACCATTTTTTAAGCAACTGCCCAAAACCTGAAAATTATTAGATGATTTAAAACCAGAAGGCAGCAAATCATCTTCGGTATCAAGGCAGGATCTGTCAACATAATTGCCTTTTTTTTTTTTTTAAACACACACACACACTAACTACATTGCTGGGCTTAATTTGCAGGTGACTTTACTAGGAAATAAAGCAGCAAAAATGTTCATACTAACTGCTGTTGCAAATACGAACATATGGATACTGCTACTATAATACATCCCCAGCTAGGATTACTCCAGCTTTACAACATAATAGTACAACAGCCCCTGAAGATATCTAAAGTAAAGCTTTGGGGAAAGGATTTTATTTGAAATAGTGGATTGTTACGGATCAGCTGAATATACTTGCAGGGAGTTGGGAAATAAAGCCTTTATAAAACATTCTCAGAAAGGTGAAGTATCATCGTCTTTCATATTATGGAGACAACTCAAATTCTCACCATGCTATTCATTTCCTTTGGAAATAGTATTTAACATACAAAATCTCAGCTCAATATTGAATATAATATACCACTCAAACGACTCACTAAAATACCACCCTACAAGTCTGTGTAAGAAATAAGTACACATTAAAAATTGGGAATCATGATAAAAGTAATTTGACTGGCTCAAAAAAGGTAATGATATATCAAGCATCAGAGTTTTCCCATTTTCAAATCATAGTATTGGTCCAATGAGAGAAAATACTTTGTGGCTTAAGACTTGTCTACACTTGAAACACTATAGCAGCACAGATGCAGCTGCGCCACCGTGGTGCTTCAATGTAGACGCTACCTACACGCTGATGGGAGAGGTTCTCCTGTCGGCACAGGTACCCTGAGAGGCAGTAGCTAGGTTGATGGAAAAATTCTTCTACAGTAGAACCTGAGAGTTATGAACACCAGAGTTATGAACTGACCGGTCAACCATGCACTTCATTTGGAACCAGAAGTACACAATCAGGCAGAAGCAGAGACAAAAAAAGCAAAAAAGCAAATACAGTACTGTGTTAAATGTACACTACTAAAAAAATTAAGGGAAAGTTTAGAAAAAGACTTGACAAAGTAAGGAAATGGTTTCTGTGCTTGTTTCATTTAAATTAAAATGGTTAAAAGCAGCATTCTTTCTTCTGCTTAGTAAAGTTTCAAAGAAGTTTCAAAGTCAATGTTCAGTTGTAAACTTTTGAAAGAACTTAAAATGTTTTGTTCCGAGTTATGAACATTTCAGAGTTATGAACAACCTCCATTTCCGAGGTGTTCATAAGGCCGAGGTTCTACTGTTCTGATGTAACACAGTCTACACCAGGGGTTAGATCAGCTGAACTATGTCACACAGGGGTGGGGATTTTTCTCACTCTTGACTGACAAAGCTGGGTCGACCTAACTTTTTAATCTAGACTAGACCTTGGAGCACTTTTCATCAGACCATCTACAAGCCCTTTACAAAGCTTTGTATTATCTCCATTTAAAGATGGGAAAAAAGAGGCACAGGGTTTGTATCCACTGGGGATTTTTGTACATGCTATAGCCACAAGTGTAAAAAGTGACCTTCCCCAGAGCATCTTACCCACATTGGAAACTGGAGGGGGAGGGGGAAAGGAGGGGCTCTTCAGATTAATCCTGACCAGCTAACATTTTGGAACACTTCTTGTCTGCACTAGATAACATCACCAAGTCGGGTTTAACATGTTAGTTAACATGTTCTCCCAACACGGTGCACTTTCTTAGTTTAGACAAACCCTTAGTGATATTTCCCCCAAGCACTAGTGTGGGGTCAGCAAACTAGAGAGGAAAAATTTGAATCTCTGGGAATCCTAGGCATTGCTATGAGATTTTGTGAGTATAAAAAAGTCTAGATTGTCTAATTTGGGGTCTGATTTAACTTCCAAAATCAATGAGAATCCAGCCAATAATTTCAAAATCCCATCAATCTGGCTCATAAGTACTTCCAAGGTGCCTATCACTGTGGTATAATTTCTAAGCACTGATTAAAGAGTGCATGAGATTGTCTTATATTGGGCAGACACCCATCTAATGGCAAAAGAGACATCACAAAACGTAAACATCCTCAAAGAAGGACTAAAGCTTTTTTGGAAGAAACGATCAAGTTCACATGCTGTTAACTTGATGTTAATAGGAACATATGTTAGCAATATCAGATAAAGAGCTGAGAATGGTAGATTCAGAATTATTTTAGTGTGAAGTACAATCATTTAAATGTCAGTATCTCCACAGGGCTGGGAAGTAGAGCTCAAGTCTGGTGTTATTTTAAAACTCGGAATTTGAGCTACAATTAAATAGTTCAGAGTTTAAACAGACGTCAGCAATTTTCCAAGAAATGGAAATGTTACAGATGGTAAGTAGAGAAGCATTAACAGTGACTGCAAAATAAGACTACATTTTCAACACAAAATGTTCTTGCAAAATCTTCCAATTATAAATTTCCAATTACAAATACAAATATTTGAACATCTGTCCTTTGGTGCCACGTAATCCCACCACTGTAACCCTGAGGCAGCACCTCACAGATGCCATGCTTACTCGACCTTTTCCATCCCATTCCCATTGCTGCTATTGCTATTCCACCGCCTGTCAGTCTACTGCCAGTCAAGCAATTTTATTTATTCACCACCACACATTTCACATCAAAGTACTAAGCTCTTGCTGTTTACCATTTGTAGATCACCTAATGCTTTACAACTATGGCTAAGCATCATCATCCCAGTTTTACATATGGAGAAACTGAGGCAGGAAGGTTAAGTGACCAACCCAAAGTCATATATTAAGTCAACAACAGAACTGAGAATAGAACCCTGGTTTCCAATACCAGATCTGGAGCACTGTCCACTGGACCCCACCGCCCCTGTTTTCATGACTACTCCCACATAAAACTGTCAAGTGAGCCCTTTTAGGATCACTTTCATGAAACTCATCTCTCACAAAACCAGAATTATAGGTGTACAAGCCCCATCACAATAAACTTCATCTCAAGTAAAAGGAATGTACACAAAAAGCATCTGATTAAAAATTCAGAGGTATTACCCAGAATTCCTATATGTTGTCTAGCAAGAATGAAGCAAAATATTATCTACAAATTCTCCAAGCCAATTACTCAAGGAACAAATCCCAAATATCTGTTTACACTAACATGGCTAGATAGAAGAACAAACGCACAAACTTCAAAAGTACAAAATATTTTGAACAGCAAAAAATGAAAATACTAGTAATAAATATATGAAGAAGTGATGTAGCTAGCTGTCTACCTGCACCTAAGTAGCTATGGTGGCCTTAAGCAGAAGTTTGGAACCATATAAAAATCCACCCATAGATTAATTGGCTATGTTGATGTGACCTTGCATTAAATTTTTGGAGGGATGTAACACATAAAAGTATAAGCAGCAAAGAGTCGGATTCACCCACGAAAGCTCATGCTCATGCTCCAATATGTCTGTTAGTCTATAAGGTGCCACCGGACTCTTTGCTGCTTTTACAGATCCAGACTAACAAGGCTACCCCTCTGATACTAAATAAAAGCATGATATTTGCATTGGGGTGGGAAGGGAGAGGAAAGAAGCGTTTAGTAGTATGGAGAAGTAAAATATCCTATGGCTAGATATAAGGAAAGGTGTTGTATAGTTTTGGGGTCCCCTAGGTGCTACTACAGTATACAAAATTAAAAACAACCACTGTGCAAATTTTTATAATATAGCACTATTTAATCAAAATGTTATTAACATGACTTAATAATTTAGTAATATTTAGTGAATGTGTAGATAAACTGTAAATGACACACA
This sequence comes from Mauremys reevesii, assembly GCF_016161935.1. NCBI lineage: Eukaryota > Metazoa > Chordata > Testudines > Geoemydidae > Mauremys > Mauremys reevesii. The sequence continues at coordinate 78,986,931 of NC_052632.1, read as the reverse complement.
TTTTTCTAGAGGTAAGCTTCACATGCTACAGGGTGAGAAAATGCCTTCCAATTAAATTGGTTGCCCCTGTAGTCATCTCAAGCAGAGACTAGGCAGCGGGGAAAAAAGATTATTTTCCTATTGGAATAGATAGTTCAGTGACTTCCTCCTAAACCTCCTTTCAAAGAAATTTCTCAATGGCTTGCAAAGTGAAACGTTTACTCTTTCAATGTAGTTTGCTAGAGCTACATGCTCAGACCATATGAGAAGAAAGGATAATACGATAGACATGACTCATCTTCCTTTGAATGGTCTAAACATGGAAACCAGGATTTTCCATTATCTTGTATTTATTTATTTTAAAGCCTAAATTAATTCTACACTAACAGGGAAGACGTTAAATTTCTGGGGGTTTGGTTTTTTTGCTCACAATATAATACTCTGTGCCCCACCATACAATCTCCCACTCCCCTGGTAACAGAACTGCTGCTTTGAAATAGTTTCTGGTTCTCTGGTCATCTGTAGATGTTGCTTTGGTCTATTAAGTTGAAAGGTCTGCTCAATAAAATGCAACAGATTTGTTATTTGGATTGTTTCAAAAAAATATTTTTAATACCCAGCAAAATGTTTGATGATTAGCATGAAAGTGTTGGGGATGCTATAGCCAGAAGCTCCGGAGCTTCTAAAACGTCCTTACTAGAGGAGCTCAATAAATCCTTGCTGCACAAGTGGTTCTGCAAATAAAGATGTGGAGCACTCAGCTGCACAAGTACGAGACAAATAATGATACACGGGACACTAATATTTTGTTTTGAAAGAATGGCCTGAACATGGTTCTGCTATCTAGCACACAATAAAATTCCTAAAACATAAAAGGAATAAGAATTCAGCAGGATACTTTCTCCTGCGGCATGAATATAGCAAAAGAAAGTTTGAACATCTGATACCTGGTTTAGTATGGCAAATAAAAATGTTTAAATATACCAACTAATGTATCATTTGTTGAAGAATAGAACCATTATTAACATACCATGGTGAGGATCAATTCAATAAATCAATCAAAGTTAAGAGCCATGATACTTCATCTTAATCTCCTAGCCAAGTATGTTTCAATTAGATTAGTACTCTGAAGGGAGACCTCAAAAGAAAACCTAATATCCTAGTGACACAATAAAGATGCTCTTCTTTCAGAGTCAATACTGAAACAATGCTCCAGCATGATAAAAAGAGGTACTCAGTATTTGGATGTTCCATGTTTTGTTTTGTTTTGTTTTTTAATAAGAGGTAAAACAGAGGTTCTGAGTACTTGGGATCATTTAAGAGCCCATGGTAGTTTTCACAAGAAAAAAGTATTAGTTTGGTGCCTGATAAAATTCCAGTTTGGATAATGACACTTAACGTGCTTTTCTCTGCAACTTTAAATAGATAAAGTATTTTTCGTTGCCTATCCTAAACTGTTGTGTAATATTGCTATGTGCTGCTAAATTGCTGCTGCCTTCCACACAACAAGCTGGTGGCACATCACTGGCTGTTAAGGCAATTCCTGAATTTATAACTTGAGAGGTGGTAATAATTTAGGGATGAAGGGCCCGACAAATGTAAGATTATTGTTATAATTGACACATTCAATTCACCATTGACTCCTGTTACAGCACTTCAGATACTGTAAGTGTTCATTTTTAAAAAAAAAAATGAGTTTTCCTTTAGCATTATACCACAACTACTGAGATTTCAGCCAAAGCAGCCTTCAGCAGATCATTACTTATGTTAAGAAGTGCCAAACCAGACTTCATAACACAAGTGGGCCCAAGCAGCCATACAAAGAACCCATTCCCTTGGCATTGTATTCTCATTAATTTTTAGAATGAAACAGTATTTAGTACTAATATTTGTACACCAAACATTGATACTATAAATGTGCAGAGTGGAGAATTAAGCACTGAAGTATTGAACTGTTACAACAGTATTTGTTTAAAAGAATGGTTGAGCAATGAAGTAAACTGTCATGCTCATACTAAAATAAAATAGCAACAAAATAAAAGGAAGTCTGGTCAAACTGATGGATGCAAGGGAATTTCCTGTGCTGATTTTATTAAAGTAGTATTCTAGAAAGAAACCTAAAAGGATAAAGTGTAAAACAAAACACACTTTTCATCACACACCCCTCTCAAAATTGGAAACGTATGGAGAACATTAACTGAAAGAATCCCCTTTGCTGCTCTGCCCCAGTCAGATGTGTCATATTAAACATTGGAATCCATTCATGGAAATGGCTGGATTTCACCACCTTTGGGACAAGGTAAGTAAAAATTGTATTATAAATCAATTTAAATCAACATATTCATCCTTTCCCCGACTAGCAATTAAGCCTAGTAATTTGTAAAGGCATTAGTACTTCCCAGAAGACCTATAGAGTTTCAGTCACTGCAAAAACCCCTTGTGATCTGTACACTAATATTCTAGAAAGCTCCTCTTACTCTCTCATCCAACTGCAAATCAGAATCTGAAAGCTCTGGAACAGATGTAGATTTACAGAACAAAACCACCCTCATTTTTACATGCATTTGATTATTTGTACTTACAGCCATGGTAAGATGCAGGAGAGCCTCCAGATTTGCCATATTCTTGCTCTGAATAGCTAGTGGATAGATTAGGCTGACTGGAACCTCGGCCAAATGTGATCTGGTTACTACCAACTCCAGTGGCCACCTGAGCCATACGCTCTTTGGTCTTCAGTGCTTGGGCCCTCTCTGTCTTGAGTCGCTCATCATCCTTCAGAAGAGAGACCAGCTGCTTGGACTTCTCCCTTACATTGATGCCCTGGTCTTTACCATCTCGATCGATATATTGGAAGTCCTTCAGTGTTTGAATAGCAAAAATATTCTCTTTACATTGCTGTGCCACCCTCTCAGAGCCTGTTTTAATCAGGTAATCTAACAGAGTAAGGGCCTTATACACATGCCGCCAGTTTTTGCCATGGTCATTCAGCCGTTTCCAGATCATGCTCATAATTTCAGAAAAGGCTACCACATTGTAAGTCAGATCTGCTATTTCAGTCATTAAGGAACTAGAAGGACCCCAGGGGTCATTGGAAGTTGCTTCCCGAACTTTTATTTCGGCCTCTGAATAATTGTTCACAATGTTTTTCATTTGCCGTCTAATAGACGAAGTCGTCATTTTCCCCCCCTTTTAATAGGACAAACTTAAAAAAACCTTCGAAGAGATTAATTTTTTTCTCCCAATGCACGTTTCTGGACTGTGAAGACTCTATCAGTGATCAATTTGAAACATGTTCTGCTAAGATCATTTCCTCCCTTCAAAAAAAAGGTCCAAGACACAGGAAACCATAACCTAAAAAGAAAAAGAAAAAAAATTAGTTGTAGCTTTAATTTTTCTTTTGTGAATAAAAACATCCAACAAAATTGTCCAAATCTTTTAAGTCAACTGAAGGTGCTTTCAAGGTCCCTACTGTATTTTATGTGAAGAAACCCACTTTTGCTCCTTATCTCAAGACTAAGGTAAGATTAATTTCTGGAAATTCACACTAAGTAAAAAAGCATTAGAATATACAATAAAAAGAGCATGATTATTACTATACTCTGATTAGTTTATAGGTTGTTTTGTCACAAGCATGCACATTGACAATGAGAGAAAGCTAAGCCAAAGAAATTAGTTGTGAATTTAGTTTTGTTGTGAGGTCTATAGTAATTATCTCATGGGAACAAATTCCAGAGTCAGGTCCAGGTCCTTCAAAAGTTCTGTTTCCTGCACTCATGAGCCTCCCTCTGATGGTTAACAATTTCAATGTTCTAGTGTAACATACTGTTGTGGGAACTCATGGTCATGGAGCATGTGTATTTCCTATAAACTAATCACACTATTTCTAAGGTATCCAGGCACAAATTCATGGGGGGCTCTGAATATTAGGGCAGACACCTTGAACTGGGTTCTATATTCAACTGGGAGCCACTGAAGAGGGGCAGCAGAAGGATGCATTCAAGGCAACATGCAAAGCTAAGCAGATCAGAGGGAAAACAGTTTGCTTATTTTGTATATTTGACAGCACTGTGTGTCTACCAGAGTCACAGTTTCTGCTGCTTGGGAGCATATTTCACATAGCACTGAGGAAGGATGTGTTTTAAATTATACAAAAATGGAACTGTAAATCCAAAATATTGTCAGGGGAACTCAAGTGTAAGCTTTATAAATGCAAAACCTTTTTAACTTTTTTTGAAGATGATTAGATTTCAAATGGGCACAGGTCCATTTAAGCTTTAGAATGCATTACTCAAGTGAACATTCAGATATTTACGCTGTATGTTTACTATGTTAATTATATCCTTTTATTTTCAAATTTAAAAAAAAAATCATTGCAATGTTTTACAAATAAAACCAGTTCAAATACTTAAAAAACACTGATTCCATAAGGGAAAAGTTACCACACTGGCTGAACAAGGATTGTACTTTTAAAAATGTTCTCCAGACTTGTACAAGAAACTGCACTATCAGTAACAAAAGGCGTGGGTGAGAATTAACACACTGATTGCAAGCTTAACATTACCATCATTCTTCAAATTACTATCATGCCATTTTGAATGAAGGCAGAATTAAGTTTCTACTGAGGAAGACAATTTTTCTAAGTCAGTAATAAACATACAACTTTATAACAGTGAAAGAACAGTACAAAAGAATATGTCCTTTCAAGATTACAATTCTCAGCAAATAAGATCACTAACAAGATTAAGACAGATTCAAAAAAATCTGTAATAATATTTATTCTTGGAAGAATTAAGATAAAAACTATTATAGTTTAAGTATTTCAGAAAGTTGGCCATAAGACCAGACCTGTGTAAGTTTGAAAGCTTGTCTTTCTCCAACAAAAGTTGGTCCAATAAGGATATTACCTCACCCACTTTGTCTCTCTAATAAAAGTTAAAAACAGACTTCAAATAAAATGCACCAGCATAGTGTATTCCTTTTCATTTATTTAAATCCAACTCATAGGAAAAGAATTTTGATCTATCATCAGACAAATACCAGAAGGAACAGAGCTTGGTAGCAGCCTCTGGATAGGAAATAGAGTTTACACTGCTCCTAGAGGAGGCTCGTCAGCTTTGCAGCCCCAGAGTATGGCAGAGGAATCCCCATCTAAACATCTGAATTCCACTCCCTCCATAACTAGGAAAAAAACTGGTGAAGTTTTTTTGGGGGAAGGTTTGCCAGAAGATATCAATGAAGCCAATAGCTTAGCAGCATTCAGAAAAGGCTTGGATATTTACATGGATAACAAGAACATTCAGAATGATAACAGTAGGCATAAAAAAATAAATGAGATACTGCAATACCTGGATATAAACCACACAGGAAGTACAGGTTAGGTTAGAGGAGGGAATAGTACTATACTAAAAAAATCTATAGAATGAGAGACAATTCTGAGTGGAGAGGATGGATACAGCAGAGTCTGTATGGATACTAATCCTAAATCAGGAATAAAAGTATACTAATAGGATTAAATGACTGGCCATCTGATCAGGAAAAGGCTATTGGGTGCCCAATGTTATGTAAAAATCAAAGAGGTAAGTAATAAAACAGCAACAAGCAGCAACTTCAACTACCTACATATAAACTGGTAGTGTCACAATGGTTTGGAAAAATAATGTCAACATCCATAGCTGAACTACTAAGAGCAAACATAATTAAATTCAAGACCCTTGGAGGAGGATTCTTATAAAAAACTAGCATTGCTCCACTAAGCTTTAGAAAGGAGCATTTCAAAGTGAAGTAGCCTTTGAAAAGACTCTTAATTATTGCTTGACTTTTATCATGTGCATAAGAAACCATGCATCTTGCACTCAAGAATGTGCCCTAGACTGAAGTACCTATTTTAACGGAGAGGAAACCAAACAGTCCATCCATCCTATGCCCTGAAACAGGCCAAGAGCAGAGCTTCCTCTGTTGAGTCACCAAGTGCTTGAACCCCAGCATAGAAGTAAAGTGTATATGATGGTCAATCATACTAGCAGATGGACTGAATTAGCCCCACCGTGGCCATATCTACACTAAGAACATAAGAATGGCCGTACCAGGTCAGACCAAAGGTCCATCTAGCCCAGTATCTGTCTACCGACAGTGGCCAATGCCAGGTGCCCCAGAGGGAGTGAACCTAACAGGCAATGATCAAGTGATCTCTCTCCTGCCATCCATCTCCATCCTCTGACAAACAGAGGCTAGGGACACTAGAAAAAAAAACATTTCTTTTTGTAGAGAAGACAAAGCCCAAGATACAATTGGGATTTGAAGCCTCTGTCAGTAAAGAGGTGGTTTTCAGGGAATCCAAAGTTTGGGGGGAAAGTTGAGGCTGAGGCTTATGTTTTGTTTATTTTTGAGTATCAGAGGGGTAGCCATGTTAGTCTGGATCTGTAAAAAGCAACAAGTCCTGACGAAGTGGGTATTCACCCGCAAAAGCTTATGCTCCAATACATCTGTTAGTCTTTAAGGTGCCACAGGACTCATTGTTGCATTTATTTTTGAAAAAGCAGCAGAGTCCTGTGGCACCTTAAAGACTATTTTTGAGTTACCAATAAAGCCAAACACTGGAAATGAGTGACTTTGCACTATGTGTATACATTCTGGAATGTGAGGGGAACTCTATTTGATTATAGAGTAATGCTCCCAGTTTGAAGGATGTGCTGCAGTAGCAATAGAAAGTGACACGTTACAGGCACAAGGGATACACCTGCAGTAGACAGAATAGAATAAAGGGATCTAAAGAGAAACACACACTTTGAAAAATATGAAATTGTTTGCTATATTAATAAGTGAGCACACTGAATTAGGAGCAACAGAAACAAAGGTGTTCTTAGCACTTCAACAAAATTAAAGACTTCATTTGATTATCTGTACTTCTATAGCAATTATAAGATTGCTACAAAGTGCAAACTCTAGCATTCAGATACTTTACATATTCATACCTTGCTAATTAAATAGCTTAGGGCTAGTCTACACTCACCAGCCGGGTCGACGCGGTGAGTTCGACTTCTCGGAGTTCGAACTATCGCGTCTAATCTGGACGCGATAGTTCGAACTCCGGAAGCGCCGCGGTCGACTCCGGTACTCCACCACTGCAAAAGACGGTGGCGGAGTCGACTCTGGAGCCGCGGACTTCGATTCCGCGGCGTCTGGACGGGTGAGTAGTTCGAACTAGGGTACTTCGAATTCAGCTACGCTATTCATGTAGCTGAATTTGCGTACCCTAGTTCGACCCCGCTTCTTAGTGTGGACCAGCCCTTAGTTTGATGTGAGTCAGCAGAACAGTGCTGAGTCCAGTCATTAACATGGTACCTTTTTTGACCCAAGAAACATTTTGTCTCCCTGGTACAGCTATTCCATTTTTTGCTATTAAAAAGCAAACTACAGTATTTTGAGAGACTTTCATTTTATCCTATTAAAAATAGCAAAGAAGGGCTTGGGGGAACGATCACCTTCTGTTAATGATTTTTACCTAAAATAAAAATTTGCCAAGAGTTTAATTTCATTTTTACAGCTATTTTGGCACTAGCAATAAATCAAGTTCTTGGGCGCTTCCTAAAGCAAACACTAAAAGATACACAACTCATCTGCTTCACCATTCCTATGAAATTAATATTTTACTTGACCTTAACATTTGGAGAATATGAGAACAGCCTTTGAGGTAAAAGTTAAATATCGCCATTTGATAAAGTAAGAAAACATTTTTAATGCATGATTAGTTGGTTTCACAGAAACTTATTTTAATAGAAAATGTAGGATTCTTTTAAGGGGCCTTAGTGAAATAGCATCTCACCAATGAACCAATACAAAGTACAATATACTTGCAACTTCAGCAGAAATCAGCATCCCCATTGTAAACGGTACAATTGCAACTGCAGCACAAAGTAAAACTAATTACAGTTACTGCTCTTTGCAAAAAGCAGCTGCAGGGACCACCAACTTGAACAGATTTCTTAAAAGGGATAGCCAAGGTTTTTTGTTGGTGGTCGTTTCTTTCTTTTCACCTGAGGCCTCCAAAATTTCATCCACCTAATATTGCTGCCTATCACTTTGGGCCACTTTTTCCTCTGTTTTCTAATAATTTTGTCACCTTTTGTACAAATAGGAATGGAATATGCAATTCTGCAGAGAGAAAAACTAATGTTTACCTGTAAAGTCAGGCGTAATCTTGGGGGTGGGGTGATGAGAATATCTAATTTCTCAATTTCCTCTATGTCTTATTCAAACATTTTCATGATATGTAAAACCCTGAAGAATTCTCCTCATGACAGTTAGTCAGATACCGAATGCAGATGGAAGGACACTTGACTATTTCTGCCTATTAGATCTCTACCAAGAGACTAAATGAAATTCACAAGACATAAACCATCGTCTTTAGTTTGCTAAGACAAACACAGAAATGAGGCCAACCCACACAGACATTAATAAAATTTAATTCAGAAGAGAAGCAATATAAATCGATCTAATGTACAGATTTCAGCAGAATCCATTGAGTTATCTGAAATGTAAAGCCACACATTGAAGTATGTCTACACTGATAAAAATAGCCTTCATTCAAAGCAAGAAACTCAATAAGAAAATTTGAACAGGGTCAGGTTGAATATGCAACTAAAACTGAAAAAAAATACAGGTGTGAATATCTCTTTCATATCAAGAGGACGTTAGTGTCAATGTTTTAAATATTACTAAAACAGCCAGAACACAGACACTAGATTTTAGCTGGAGGACATATTGGGAAGAAGAAATACACGAACAAGCTAGATTAGTCATTACTATCAGTACATATGAGAAAAAAATTACTTTTTTGAACTGCTGGTACTAATTATCACATTACTTCAGGAGAGAGTTATCAAACTGGTTAAATTGCACACATTCCTACAAACAAGATATTTTAACCCATATACAAAAATATCCAATTTGCCCACCCCTTTTCCTACAAGAAAGAGATCTGCAAATTTTCTCACAAGATTCAGATTACATTTATAAAAAGGGATTCAGCCAGACATAGCTAAAAATGTGTTCATATTCTAGAAAAGTGAAATACACAATGAATTAATGCAAGATCTGTACAGTGGTGTGTGTGCAGTTTCAAGTAGTGGTTTACACAACTATACAAGACAAAACAAATTTTATTAGTAATATCAGAGATCCTCAAACCCCAGCCCCATTCATTCATTACATGACTAACTCTTAATGTGGAAATACTGTATTTGTATTACTGTAGAACCTAGAGGCCACAGCCAAGATCCCTGTTGTACTATGCGCTGTACTCGCAGTGACAGTCTTCGCCCCAAAGAGTTTACAAACTAACTAGATAAGACAGAGGGTGCAAGGGGAAACAGAGGCACAGTGAACTGACTTGCCCAAGGTCACACAGCAGGCAAGTGGAAGAGATAAAAACAGACCCCAGGTCTCCCAACTCTCAGTCCAATTGTTTCATCCACATGCTACATCCCGTAAGATATGCCTTATGCCACAAATTTTAACATCAAGCTAGCTGAGTCAAATATAGACCCTAATGTAAGCAGGAGCAACTCTACTGAAGTTAATGCTTATCTGTTATTATATTATTCCTAAAGTTTCACACACAAAATTAGGAATATTACAGTTCCCAAGTAAATTTGCAGCGTTATTGTAGCTGTGTTGGTCCCAGGATACGAGAAAGGCAAGGTAGATGAGGTAACTTTTTATTGGACCAACCGCTGTTGGTGGAAAGTACATGCTTTTTGAGCTAAACATAGCTGAAGAACTCTGTGTAGCTCAAAAGCTTGTACCTTCCACACCGACCCACCCATTTGTGTTTTATAACTTGAAGTAGCAACCTGGTAATACCAAACTGGAAGGACTAGTGATAACATCCACTATGGCAAATCCTATACTGCTATATTAAAATCCATTTTATAAATCTTCATGACAAGCCATGTTATTACACACAATTGCTTAATAAAGCTATTAACATCAGTTGCCAAATTTTGGAACATTGTTTTGCTTACATTTTAATGCTCCCTGGAAGATGCAAGCAAGTTGTCTTATAATTTAGTAGCTACGCTGTGTGAAAAGTCCTCACTTTCCACAGAGAAAAAAAGACTATCTTTACTTAATACATTAATATGTGCCGTGAAGGAGTTTAGTCAGAATTCACTAATAAGCAGGGTGGATAAAAATCAATTATTTAAAAACTAAAAAAACAAAACAAAAAAAATCTATTTTTTAATTTAAATCTAAAAATAGTTTTAATTAAGATGTATTATAGCTCAAAGATATCTCATCATGGAATAGAGATTATAAATTCTAATTCTGTAGTATGACAATATATTAATGTAATGTTTAAGAAAATTTTTGCAAATGAGTTCCAATAGTTCACGGATTAGGGACCCAATCTTATGGGGTTCCAGGAGCATCTGTATAGATTATTTAGATTAATCTTTCTATCTACTCAAATGGGACTCAGTGCTCAGTCTAGAACAGTGGTTCTCAAACTGGGACTGCCGCTTGTGTGGGGACCTGCCGGGTCCGCAGGTTCGGCCGATTGCGGCTCCCACTGGCCGCGGTTTGCCGCTCCAGGCCAATGGAGGCTGCAGGAAGCGACGCAGGACATGAGATTTGCTGGCCACTGCTTCCCACTGCCCCCATTGGCCTGGAGCAGCAAACTGCGGCCAGTGGAGACGCAATCGGCCAAACCTGCGGACGCGGCAGGTAAACAAACCGTCCCAGCTCACTAGGGGTTTTCCCTACACAAGCGGTTGCCCCAGTTTGAGAACCACTGGTCTAGAAGATGCATCAGAGATGCTTAGTTTTGCAGTTCTCAAACTGTGGATTTGGGTCTCCAGAGATAACATGCTTGTTAACAGCAAAAATGTTTTTTAAATAAAATAATAAATAAATAATATACAGAGGTAAGAAATAACTGACCTCAACCTCTATCTCTGAGTTGAGAAGAATATGTATTAAGGTTATAACAACCAACAAGAATGCACTTTTATGTAGAAATCCATGATTAAATCAAGTCTTCCTGACAAGTGATTTAAATCGATTTGATTTAAATCAAATCCACCCTGCTAATAAGACAGTCCAGAAAAATGACGGCATGCAAATAATTTTCTAATACTGGATATATGCTTGTAAGTTCTATATGGCTTCAAATATTTTAGATTTCATTCTCTAACCCCACAGCACTTTGAAAGATATCCTCAGGCTCGAACTGATTCTGTTTCACAGATTTGCCTTATTCATAACAATTCTTACAGAATGAATAGATACAATGATACCCATTTGGTTATTTCCTAGTCCACATTAAAGTACTTTAACACAAACACTTGTTTCCACAACCAAACAGGAAAAGGAGCAACTGTACTTTGTAATGCCTCAGAGAAGAATATTAAAAGATGCTATGAAGCTTAGCACAATGCATAAAAGGCAATAAGGAGTACATATTAGCTTTCCAGTGCTATTGTACAGCAGAAGAAACCTTCCTGATTCATGAGACTAAAGCAATATAATGAAGACACTGAAATTACTGCCAACCCCGCATCCTTCTTCAATCTCTCTCACACATTATTTAAGAAAGCTAATTAGAGACAGGGGTTGACCAAGGGCTCAATTAGAGAGAAAAATCAGTCCCCCTTTTCTGAAATCTAAACATGGGTCTTCTTTAAACTTTTAATTTTGGGGGGAGAGGAGAGAGACTCAAAAGTTACATTTTGGAAGCTTTCCACTCCCCTTTCACGAACAAGGGGACAAAGCCAGCTTTCATGAAGGACAGGTGGCCAAAGAGTTTCTTTAAAGAAAGAGTTAATGCACAAAGATATGCTTCTCCAAATGTATGCATATTCATGTTTTACAAGATTGTTAGATTCCACACTGATTTTTCAGCAGTGCCTGAGGCTTCAAGGGATAAATTAAATCTTTAATTTTTATCAGTGTATGGAGATCCATTGTGTAGCTAAATCCCTGCCCACATTAATCAGATATTTTATCAAACCCACTTTTTATTACATGTAATTTTAAAGGACCTATCATCTGTTATAATATCTGAGTCCTCTATGTACAGTATCTCTACATACCTGTATAGTTTACTGAAAGGGAAAAAATGAATGGGAAGTTTTGCTTTGTGACTGAAAATAAATGAATCACTTGGCCACTTCCATTCAGGACTTGCAAAGTGAAACTTGCCAATGATTTGTATGTTTCATTCTGCAGCCTGTAACACAACTGGGATTATTGAAAAGAAAAGCAACTGTGTTCCAGAATGAATACAGTGCAACACTCTCTGGAAGAGTAGAGCAGATCAGGACAAATGATCCAAGTCACAGCTACACAGTAGGTCTAATTTTAGACTTACAAGCTTTGGCAGAGTCTCTTTAAAAATAACACATTCCTTTGCCTATGGCTAGGTCAATTGTCACTGACAGTACACAAGCTTCATTTCATGTCTCGCTTTATTTCTCACTAGTAATACAGAGACTACTAGACAGGCAATGAATAATAGAATAAGGTAGAACTGTGGAAGAATATAGGTCAAGCCATTATGCACTGAGCCAAATATTCTAAATGCAGATTAATGCAATACTAATAGTACAATAGAAAATACCTACCTGAAGGAGAGCACTTCCGTTTCTCTTTAGTAAAGGGTAAGGAAAATCATCAACATTATACTGTGTACTCCAAAATTACAAAAAAGTGTAGCAATGTGAAATAAATGCAGATTACCATGTCTACTTGGGTGTTACTTGAGACTGAAATAAAGGTGGAGGAAGACTTTCAAAAGAACACAGGGAGAGAAAATTAAGGCATTATACCTGCAAGAGGACATTTCCTTTAGAATATATTACTGGTTAATGAAGTGTGCCTGTCATTTCAGACATTAAGAAGCCTGCAAAGCAATGGTAAATCTCCTATCAAAAGAAACTGTGAATTAAAATGTAAACACATTTATCTGAAGTATTCAGTGTGATCGCATCATATAATTAGCTCAAAATTTTAGTCACTGGAAAGTATGTATATTTTCTGCTATACATTGGGCTTTCACCATAAAACTATTACTGTTATTTCGAATTGCAGCTACATCTGTGCATACTGAGGCCTTAATCCAGACAAAAACCAGTTTTTCTTTCTAGATAGGAAAGATGCTAGAACACTAAAGGAGCCTGTGGGTCAAACTTACAACTTCTGATAGTTTCAAGGCAGATTTTGGTTACAGAATTAATGATTCACTTGTCTTGAAATTCCAAATGAAAACAAGGCAGATGTTTGTACACTACCTAGCATAATGGGGTCCTGGACCAAAAGTAGGGCTCCCAGGCATTACAGTGATACAAATAATTAAATAATAAATGTTGCAGTGGAATATTCAGAGGTTTAAAAAAGGCTTTACCACACTGAGTGAAAAGATTTCTTTTCATGCACTTCAGTGATATTTTGCAAAACCTGTACATCATGCCTCAGCTACCTGAAAGTGTCCCTTTAAATGGGTAAGAGACAGAAGGAGACCCCAAATGGTTAGTTTTCTCATCACTTATGAGGCAGGAAACTTTCCCTGGCAAAGGGTGGTGGGGATGCTAACACATTTTCTGGAGATTTTTTTTTAAGTTACATTTCTAACCTTTATAGCTGCTGAGAGAGACTTCTGAATTTGAATGGAATTAACCCAATTCAGCGATCCCAAATGTGCAGAGATCCAGTGATGCAACTGCTCAGTTCTGTCAAGACAGTGCATAGTGAAATTAACAAAATCCAGTCCGTTTCACTGCTGATATTCAGAAGCCTGTGGAGGCCAGAATGTGAATTGCAAGAATGCCAATTTCATGCTGCTATTGCTTGAGAAACCTGTAGTAGCAGCAGAGGCAGACACTGCTGGGCTTCTTAAACTGAGTGGTGGCCAAGAGCTGAATGGAACCTGCTCTCCAACTCTAGGTTTTAATATATTAGCTTGGCTACATGCAGGAAGCTTGCATTGCTACATCCCACCCTGATCAAAGTTTTCAAAGGTGAAGAGAGATTTTGGGAGCCCAACTTGACACTATAAAGGGGCCCCATTTTCAGAAAGTACCTAGCACTGAGAATCAGATTCCTTTTAAGGCACCCAAAACTTGAGACACCCCAAAATCACTAGTCACTTTTGAAATATCTTGTCTTGTGTATACTGGGGACTACAATCTCCTGGGTTTACAATCTAATATCTTTCACAAGCACAAAATTCAATTAAAAATCCAGCAGGAATCAATTCAGCCTGTCTAACTATACACTCTGAGTTTTAGATTTCCTTCACCCAGTTCAACTGCTTCATACCATACAGGTATGGAGAAGAGCAGCAGCTTTTATTCGTCAAAGTAACTCCTTCTGACCTGGCCCATCCTAAAATGCAGAGCATAAAGCACTACCAAACTCAAGCCAGAGGACTGTATTTGTGAGCAGGAGTTGGGTTGGCAGCAGCACCTGCGTAAAAGCCCAGGCTGACTCTGTAGTGAAGATAAGGCCTGGTCTACACCTAAAAATTAGATCAGCCTAGCTACATCACTCAGCTGTGAAAAATGTTGTGCCCCATGTAACATAGATAGGTTGACCTAACCCCCCACAGTAGGCGTGGGTAGGTCAATGATGTCAACTTAGAGGACTCCTTTGACAAGAAAGCTTAGGCATGAAGAACAAGAGCTGCTGACCACAACTGACAGGATAAGGAGGAAGAGTAAGGAATGGAAAAGCATGAAGCCTTTTTTATTTTAAAAAAAAAAAGTTCTCTTTCACTCTCTTCCTCTTGTTCTGGAGACTCTCCCAGAGTGTTAATTATTCTCTTAATCACAGATTTGTCAGATTCCTCTTTCTCTGAATGAGCTCTGCCCCTTCCTCAGCTGAGGAAGGGGTAGTCAAGCTTGCTCTTGTGCTTTTTGGACATTTTACTCTTTTGCTTAGAGACCCCTCCCACACGAGCATTCCATTACAGTTAGTCAAATCGCACAGGAGACTAACCCAGTTATTCTCAACTTATTTACCACTGCGGGCCACATACGCAGCTGTGTGTTATGTGGGTCACATCCACACATATATATATATATATACTACTTCTATGACCCTGAGGATGCCACATGGGCCACAGTTGTGCGCTGATTGGGCTGCAGGTTGAGAAGCACTGCTCTCACCTATTGATGTCCATCTACTGGCAGAGGGGCTATGAATCAGTCAATACTGCCCCTAAATGTGTGGGTACAAAAACATTGTGCTGAACCTGTTATTGACTGCATTTTAAGCTGGTAAAATTCCAGCATCTCTGAATTAAGCTGACAGCAACCATTTCATTAAAGGAGGGGGAATGGGTGTATTAAGATCACCCTCAATTTTGTTATCCCCTTTGAAGTGCTTGGTAGTGTTTCCATGCCAATCAAATCCTTGAAAGAGCTGCAGCAGATGACATCTTTTACCTTAGTAGGGTCATCAGCCTGCTCTTAAGAAGCTGCCATTGTCCATTTACCTGCAAAGGGTATGGGGGACCATGCCTTTCCCTGCTTGTCAATGTTTAAATTGGATATTGTTAAATATTGAAGTGAGGTTTCAGTTTGTAAACAAGAACTCCATTGTTTCCTTAATACAAGGCTGTTGCAAATGTTACAGTGCCTTGGATTTTGACTCAACCTTCTCAGATCTGTCCGTGTTATCCATCTTACAGAGCTATGAACTGACAATCTCCTTGCTATACCACGAGGAGAGTATTTCCTAAATGCTAATAATGTTCTAAACACAAGAGAGCAGCTAAACTTAACAAAATAAACACTTACTTGCTGATGTTTCATAACCTAGCATCACAGAAAGGTAGAAGTACTTTAAATTCACTGTTGCTCTGTCCATACAAGTGGAACATTAGGATGGGAATAGGAAGGACAGGTTGTCAAAGATGGAAAACTGCCACTGTCTTAAAGGTGATGTGAAAGGGGTCGGGGGGGGGGGGGGAAATAGAGAGGAGTAATTGGAATTCTGTGTTTCTTCAGGATGTATAAAGATTACCTGACAGGTCTTCCAACAAAAGCACGGAAGAGAGGCTATTCTGTTTTTTTAAAACCTTACAGATGTCAGGAATGTCAAGTCTGATCTTCCCTGGTTTTGACAGAGTACTTCTTGCAGGTCAACCTCAAGAATTAACTATAGTTTCCAAAGCAGTGCTCAGCAGAGCTTATTTCTGTTTACTCTTACTGATATCAGCACCAGTTCAGCTTATGCACAAAAGATTCAGCACCACTTATTCAATAAATAATAGCTTAGGACACATCTATAGCCTTGTGTAGAGTAAAACCTTGTCTACACGAGGGAAGTTCTTGGGGGAAAAACTGGAAGTACTAAAGTAGTCAGCCAGTGGCTGCTGGCATCATTTTCAGCACCATGCCATCTAACTCAGCTCACAAGATGACCAATCAACATGGTACTGCAAATGGTGTCAGAAACCAACAGGCTGATTACATTAGCACTCCCAGTGTCAAAACAGCTAAAACTGAACCAATATTAGCATGAATGGTTAAATTTTCAAGAACTTCTCTGGCACAGACAATGCCTCAGTGTATGAGAGTATGTCTACACTGGCAGAGTTACAGCGCCGCTGTCAGCTGCCTGCACAATAGCGTGTTCACACTTGCAGCAGTATTCGGAGCGGTGCACTCTGGGCAGCTATCCCACAAAGCATCTCTTCCTCTTCTGCCGCTAAGAGTTGTGGGAAGGCAGAGGGGGCCATGGGGCATCCTGGGTCCTGTCCCAATGCCCCATAATGCATTGCTTCGTATCCCAGCAAACCCTGTCTTTCCATCCATATTTGGAACCATCTTTCAACAGTTTGCGTACTGCGCACTCTGTCTCTTTAGTCTGCAGGAATGGATCCCGCACTGTTGACCAGTATGCTGCTCACTCTAACACATCATGAGTGGCAGTGGAATTATTCCTTAAACTACAAAGGCAAGAGGAATGCAACATTGATCTCACCGCACGTAGTAGCTACAACACAAGATTGCTTGTGGCATTCACGGGAGGTGCTGACCACAATGGAACGCCGCTTTTGGGCTTAGGAAACAAGCACTGAGTGGTGGGAACACATCGTCATGCATGTCTGGGATGATGAGCAGTGGCTGCAGAACTTTTGGATGAGGAAAGCCACATTCATGGGACTGTGATGAGCTCGCCCCAGCCCTGTGGCGCAAGGACACGAGAATGAGAGCTGCCCTGTTGTTGGAGAAGTGCGTGGCGATTGCACTGTGGAAGCTGGCTACTCCAGACTGCTACCCATCAGTCGCTAACCAGTTCATAGTGGGAAAGTCGACCATTGCACGTGTGTTGACGGAAGCATGCAGGGACATTAATCACATCTTGCTCCAGAAGACCGTAACTCTGGGCAACATGCATAACATTATGGATGGCTCTGCACAAATGGGCTTCCCTAACTACAGAGAGGCGATAGATGGAATATATATTCCAATTCTGGCACTAGGCCACCTAGTCACTGAGTGTAATCAGAAGGGATATTTCTCAATGGTTCTCCAGGCCCTTGTGGATCACCGTGGGTGTTTCATGGACATTAATGCAGGCTGGTCTGGAAAGGTGCATGACGCAAGCATCTTTCAGAACACTGGCCTGTTCAGGAAGCTGCAAGCAGGGACTTTCTTCTCGGACCAGAAGATCACCATAGGGGAAGTCGAAATGACCACTGAGATCCTGGGACCCTGCTTACCCCTTAATGCCGTGGCTTATGAACCATACACAGGGCACCTTGACAGCAGCAAGGAGTGGTTCAACAACAGGCTGAGCAAGTGCAGAATGGCTGCTGAGAGTGCTTTTGGCCGTTTAAAGGCCCACTGGCATTACCTATATGGGAGGTTGGACCTGGCCAATGACAATATTCCTATGCTTATAGCCGCGTGCTGTACGCACCATAATATTTGTGAAGGGAAGAGTGAAAGCTTTACTCAGGGATGGACTGCTGAGGCTCAGCACCTGGAGGCTGAATTTGAACAGCCAGAGACCAGTGCTATTAGAGGGGCGCAGCATGGGGCCAAAAGGATCAGGGATGCCTTGAGAAAGCAATCTGAAGCTGAAAGCCACTAATATTTGTTGCTATGTTTGGGAGTGCAGTGCTTGTAATGCTAGGAGGTGATTGTGATTGGTGCAGACAATGCACTATGAAGGTGTAATAAAATTGCCTGTTGCTTTGAAGGGCTCTGTTTGCTTTCAATTAATGGAATAAAGATTGCTTTCAAACCAAAACAATTATTTTATTAAAAACAACAACCGGAGGAGAGAGAGAAACAAAAACAAAAAAAAACCCATATCAGCACTGAGGACAGGGTGAAAAATTGGGACAGGGGTGGGAGGGAATAAGAAAAAGCCCCAAATATCAGGACTGTCCCTATAAAATCAGGACATCTGGTCACCCTACCAGAGAGGTTTGGGGGAAGGGAGGGTCTCAGGATGGTTAAAGATTTGTGTATGTCCAGGTATCATATTCAACCTTCTCCTTTGGAGCACAGTGCAACCACGGTGTCTACACTGGCACCACGGCGCTGTACTCCCAGCACAGAAAGCTGCACGCCTCTCGTTGGGGGGTTTTCTTTTTTTAAACAGCGCTGCAACTGTGCAGTTTCTGCGCACTAAGTGGCTTGGCAGTGTGTTCACCTCAGGAGTTACAATGCAGAAAGCTGCTTTACTGCGCAGAAACTTGCCGGAGTAGACAGACTGCGTTGGTCACATCTTGAGCTCCCACATCTTAACTGAATAACGTGTTTAAAGGTGACATCCAACACTTTTTAAATTTTTAACAGCTCTTATATGTAAGCATGTATGTCTTTAAATCCCTCTAATATTTTTAAATACTTTTCTTCTGACTTTCATTCCTCCTTGATGTTTGCCTTTCTGACACACCCCTATTACCTCAGCAGCTCTTGAAACTGTTTTCTGTGAAACAGTGACATTACAAATGCCACAAATATGTTAAACACCAAGCTGTAATGAGTTTTTTCCTCTCCCTTGCCCTCTAGGCTGGGAGTAGCAATGTAACAGCTTTAATCAAAACAATGTAGCAACCTGTAAGTAAAGAAGGTGTGATTGAGAGGGGAATGCTATTACATCTGCTTAGCATGAAAACAGTGGTTGTGTCAGCAGGGGGTGGAGCTTAAATCCCTCCTATTTGGGTATTCCATGAAGAGAAATCCATACAAGTGTCACTATTTTTAATAAAAATAATTAAAACAGGTATTTTTGTCAAAACCCAGCAGAGATTGATCTTCATGGACCTCATGCATTTAACATCATCTCATGTTTATTAGGAACTGAAGATAAAAAGGGGCTTTAAGATGTTTTTTTTTTTGGAAGAGTCAAAACAAAAGCCCTGGAGTATACCTAAAAGTTTTGCTGGTATAACTATGTCAGTTAGCAGCAAAGAATCCTGTGGCACCTTATAGACTAACAGACGTTTTGCAGCATGAGCTTTCGTGGGTGAATACCCACTTCTTCGGATGCACGAAAGCTCATGCTGCAAAACGTCTGTCTATAAGGTGCCACAGGATTCTTTGCTGCTTCTACAGAACCAGACTAACACGGCTACCCCTCTGATACTATGTCAGTTAGGACTGATTTTTTTGGTTATTCTTGTAAAAGTCCTAGGGTGAATACAACTATACTGCTATAAAGATGACACATTGATAAAGTTATTCCCCTTCGCTTACAGGAATAGCTATGCCAGTATAAAGCTCCTTTATACCAATATAACTGCGTTCACACAAGGGGGGTTGTACTGCTTTAACTATAGTGTACACAGTACAGATTTCTAGCGTAGACAAAAGCCCTAACTGAAAATCCTTTTCCCTCCCAACTGCTAGACTTTCAGTCTGAATTTTTAATGTTAAAAATCCCCAAAAATGTTTCTGACAAAGGTTTCATGTATGCAGCGCTGTCATAGAAAACAGCACAAGGCTTCCCTTCCCTATCCTCCAAGTCATTTTTAAAAAAAAGAAAGAAACCTCTGCATAGAAAAGTTAGTGGATACGATTTCAGAAGAATAAAAAAGGACTGCACAAGACTCAAACTTTGCCAACAGACCAGGAAAGGTTAAAAGAAGACTGGCTGAACTATCCTGTAGCATTCAGACCAGTTTGCATGTTTGGGTATATAGAACAAAATCCACTGCTGAATTCAGAATACTCAAGTATATGTTATTTTATTTTAGCCATTTTAAATCATTACCCAAGATAATGACACAGGCCCCAATCCAGCAAAGTACTTACCTTTAAGCATGTCAGTAGTCCCAAGTCAACAGGACTACTCATATGCTTTAAGTTAAGCATATGCTTAAGCATTCTAATGGATTGGGGTCATAAACTGAAAAATATTTAAAAAAAAACAAAAATAGGTATTAAAAGCAGCCCATAGAACAATCCTACTCTACATCCTTCAAAAATCTGCTTTCAACATAGAAGTATAGAATTACCACCAGGCAGTATATTTCTTAATATTATGCATGCCAAATTATATGACATGCTCTGACTTTTGAAAGCAGGGGTAAAATGCTTTCTTGAAGGCATAGTAAATTCATATCTTCATGAAATTAAAACAGTTAAACTACAGCTATGTTAACTCCTAATTATACTTTTCAGTCTGCTTAACTGAACCAGTTACGCTAAGAAATCATTTTAACCATCAGTTGAAAATAGCATTTTAGTCTATCAAATTCCCAATACTTCATAAATTAGTCAATTTGTAAATTTTAAACATTACACCCAAATAGCTGCTCGTTGATGATACCTAGACATTCTCTGTAGTGGAGTATTTAAAAAGTGATTTTGCCCAATCCTTCTCTTAATTTTAAAAATTCAATAAATTTTGGTGTGTTCCAAACTTTTAAACAATCACAGAAAGGTTTAAAACTTCAATTCCAATACAATCGTAAATTCTGAAAATAAGGCAGAAATCAATTTAAGAATATTTGCATATTCCATACTCATACTGAATTTATATAAGAACTTAAGCACAAAAAATAACTCATATTAAAGTGCCACCCTAATAAAATGATTTATAATGTTGATAAAACAGTTCCTCTTACTTTGCAAAAAGTGCCCCAAAAAAGCGGGCTGCACCCTGTAAATCAAAGTTTACAGCAATGAAAACAAACAACCTTCTGGATCTTTTGAGCAGCACGCAGCTATCATGTGTATTAAAACAGATGGGAGTGCACTACAGAAATTCTCAGAAGTAATGGTTAAAGTGTTAACTAATGATTTCTGGTCTACATTTGCACAGTCCTAATGAGAAGGGTACTTGGCAACTACTTCATTGTTAATCTACAAACATACCAACTAAGGCATTATCTTTACTTTCCGGGAAATGCACTAAAGTTAGTAAAACTGAACGTTTAACTTATGTGAACTTTACAAAACAACAAAAATTAATTATTTCCGACCCCCATAACAAATGCTTCAAAGCCTTTTAAAAAGTCAGTGCATGAAACACAACACTAGTTAGCAAGCATAAAATAAGCCAGTTCATGCTTTAGGAGGAAAATATTTTGGTAAATAAGAGAACAGATGTCAGTTGCATACTTCCAACTGGTTATTATGCAGAGAACATTTTTTTAAATGATGAAATACCTGGACACCCGTCCTTTTAAGACTCACAAAAATTCTATTAGTCTGACTTGATGGGTAGATGTAAGATTCATACATCTCCCCATCTTCGCAAACAGCCATTCCTATTCACACTCCTGCAATATCACAAGCTAGCGAAGTGCTTTGCTTATTAGTTAGTTATCGGAATAATTAAAAGCTTGAAAGTTCTGGATTTCAAGTAATTATTTCACTGCTTTCCTTTACATATATTCCTATGACAGATCACCTTCTCCACAGACATTTAACAGAGAAAATAGCCATATTGAAAGTACTGTTATACTCATGTTTAGAAGTGAAAATCAGGATTAATGAATGGCCAATCTTGATCTTTTAAAATTATTTTGACATTAATTTTATATGGTTAGAGGCCTCCAACCTACCCTCTCCTAATTCTGCCTTCTTGTTGGTGCAAGCCTTGCCCCTGCCCAGATAGCGTTGAACATTTTGGGGGCGGAGGGGGGGGAGAAAGAGAGAGAAAACAACTGAGGCAACAGAAGCTGCCTGGAGAATCACTGCTGCTTCAAACAATAGCACCCTTAAGAAAATAAGGATAAAGGCAAAGCTTCTGTTCACCCAGGTGCTAGCTAATGCTGCTTTTGCCCAGCTAATGACATACACAACTGCACAAATCAGGGCAGGCTTTCTACCCGCAAAAGTAAGAAATTAGAGTATGTCACTATGCATGTGTCTGAGGGAGGAGGGTAGACATAAAAATATAAAATCAGGATAAAAATATTAAAGATCAAGAATGGCTATTTACTGTCCCTAAGAGCAATAACTCAGAAAAAAACGAAGTTCAGCCACATCATGTAGTGTGCTTTTAGACATTTCTTGAATACTTCTTGTGTGCGGAGTCCACGGCAGAAAATGTAAATAGATTAAGAACTGATTCAAGAAGAAAGAAGCCACCTCAGATATCACACTATTAGAATTTGGGAGACAAAAATCTGAAAGGAAGCCAACTTTAAAACACTTTAGTTTGCCCTTCCTCGTTGAATAGAAGACCTGCAT
The DNA here is from genome assembly GCF_016161935.1 of Mauremys reevesii. NCBI lineage: Eukaryota > Metazoa > Chordata > Testudines > Geoemydidae > Mauremys > Mauremys reevesii. The sequence goes on along the minus strand of NC_052632.1, from coordinate 78,964,288 downwards.
AAATCAATTACTTTGAATTTTTAGTAGTACACCCCTTGCAAATAAAGGTCTCAATTGTGAATTGTGCAATCCATACTCAAGGTGGTGAGCAATTACTCATGTGTGAGTGGTACCACGGAAGTTAAAAGAACTATTTGTGAGGGTAATTGCTCACCAGAATGAATAAGGGTTGCACAATTAGGATAAAAGTTATTAAGTTACAAAACAAACTCAGAGTGGGATGAATTGCAATTGACAAAAACACAGACAAGAAACAGTAAATGAGACATTTTTATTTAAGTGTGCGGAAGTGATTTAAACAGTCAGGAACAGCTGTACTTAGATTATACAATTCTCTGCAAAGATCCTACTTAAAATGTTGTTTGTTCTAACACTATAGCACTTGAAAATGTTCAGAAAACTACATAACTGACCATAAGTCTCAAAATTAAGATTTCTAATGCAGTAAAGAAACAACAAGAAGAATTTAAATATCATGATTATATGCCATCCTTGATGCTATTTTAGGCTAATACAGATACAACAAATCATAGAGAAGTCTTTCAGAGTGGGTAACTAACAGCCAAATAGAACAGGCCCAAGGGACATAAATGCTCTTATTTTCCTTTTTATGTTCAGCTGCCGAAACACTTAAGACTGATAATGTAGTGGTTTCTAAAACTAAGTTATGTAAGAGAATATCTGGAGAATTTGGAGGAAAAGCTTATTAGGTCAAAATGAGGAGTGGGGTCATAAAGTAATTAGGTGAATTAAATGTTGGGGGGGGGGGGGGGCATTTCTTCAGATCTAAAAGATGGAGATGTGTCATATTCTCCAAGATCCTCAGGCTCCACGTCTATCTTTATACAGTCACTTCTAGAATCACACACATGGTAAAAGTGACCCTGCATTTAACTATCACCACATTGGACTCCTAACAATGCAAACTGACTTGCAGATTTACCAACCTGATAGAAGAAAAGATGCAACATCTTAGGGAGGTGCCTAGCACACTTTTGAGTGCAGTAAAATGATAAATAGAATCTAAGACAATCTAGCAAAAGAGTTTCGATAGTTGCTAACAGTGAATGCATTGATATAAAAAACCCCAAATGCTGTGCTACAGGCTAGAAAAATTAAACATAGCCCCTTAATGTGCAGATAAGTACACTTATTGTAGGGTACCATGAGAGAGGATTTCTGTCAAGACTTTGGATCTAGATGCTTAGGGTGATGAAGTTTACAGGAAGAGGAAAAAGCATACCAGAACTCGTTCAGGTGTCAAACATTAATACAATTCAAAAAACACATATATGTATCCAACTGTACAAGATATGGTATGATTGTGGAGGCCAAAGAAGTAGAAGGAATAGGAGATTTTGAACAAAGACAATAAAATCTTTTTGTACCCTACTCTGTCTGTCTGGGAGTTGATTCAACTCAAGAACTCCTCCTACAGTATGGCTTCTGGAGCAAAGCCATCCTATACTTACTATGCTTCGCAACATTCTGTATTTATTAAAATAAACCTACATTTCAGGGGACTCGGCAGCTGCAGGCAACTCTAATAAAACTAGCTACAAAAGCAGCATTGGGAGCACAGAAAGGAGCAGCTGACAATCTACAGGGAGAATAGTGCAACATCAGAGGAAGAAGTCTAATACGGGAATTGAGACCAACAAATATTAAGAAGCTCAAGGAAAACAGACATTTCTAAAACTTGAGAAGATTTATTTTGATGAAAACAAAATGTTATATATCTAGGAAAATGAACTGTGTTAGACTTTGGACTGTTCAGCTCTATGTGCCTATCACCACCCGGAAGCTAGGATGCTATTAGGAGGGATCCAGAGAATATTACTTAAGAGACTTAACCAGTTCAAACTGTTTATGCTTTTAATATATTACATAATATTTAGAAGGAAATCCTCACAATTTGGGGGTATGTATTATATAGTTAATAAATTGATCCGTATGTTTGACAAGTATCTTTCTACATAAAAACACTGTAAAGATGGACTACAATAAAAATTAAAATATTACTGGATCCACAACTGCAAAGCAATCTGGAAACACACAAAAATAGTTCATAACATTAAATTGTCTCTATTTACCCGGGCCCCAATCATGCAAACACTTGTATACATTTCACTTTACATGTGAGTAAATTTGAGCACATATGAAAGTTTGCAGGATCACAGCTCAGACATGTAAGTTACTTACAGTTAAAGGGAAACCACTTGAAACGTGGTGTTAAAAAAGTAATTTTAGGTATTACATATGCCTAAGTTCTCACATCAATGTTTATGATTTTACAAAATCACATTTGCCTATGACTTGTAATAGTCTCTCATCAGTCGATGTGTAAAAAATCAGTACTAACAAGGGGAAAATAGCTAATGCTATGGGGCAAAAATTAAACTGACCATGCACACAGTGCTGCCAAATGCACAAAGTGAACAAATTGAAAAGATAGAGAATTCTTCCCTCTAATCTTTCAATTATGCTTCTCTAAGATTGTCTATACACAGAATTATTCAGGAATAGCTAATGCACTTCAAAAATTCATAACCTACTTTAATCCAAATTACCTTTCAAATGTAGACAAACCCTAAAGAGTTACTTGTAACACTAGTAAGGCTTCAATCTGAAAATATTTTGCCCAATTTTTTTTTAAGTTGGTGTGCTTTTTAAAAGCAAATGTTGATAAACATTTAAGCTTCGAGATATGGACAAAATACCAATATTTACATTTCTTTTATCAGTTTGTCATTTCAATAAATTGATAAACAATGTTTAAAAGGAGCCCTTTTACTTAGATCAGTCTTGTTGAGGAGAGCAGCTCAATGGATGGGTTGTAAAAGCCACCTTTCTAATGGAATTTTTAACTAACTTTGTGAGATTAACTAAACTTCTAATCTCTCCATTTATCAACACTTTAGAAACATTATCTAATAAAGCCAACTGAAACCTAGAGCTCTGAATCCATTACAACTGCAATAGAATACCAGAACAAAAAAAGTTGGTGCTTGCTTATTTTTCACCCATGCTGCCCCCTTTGCTAATGGGCTCAATTTTTAAAACTGTATTTTAGGGCAGGATCAAGAAAGCTGTGATCATTGAATTCACATACTGTCTAACAAGTGCGTGGCTTGAAAATATTCTTTTTTCACAGAACAGGAAAAGTAATCTTATACCAGCAACCCAAAAATCATGAATTCTGGGAGTTTTTAAGTATACTATGCAGCACTCACTGATGCTATAGCCCAATAAAAGGACATCATCAAGGTTGGGAGGCATAAAATTAGACCTATTCATTTTGTTTTACAATAGCATGCACATTGTTCCTCTCTACTTGTGCCTGTTGCATTCTTATGAGCTGGCAAGGTATTGAAATATACTAAAATCCTGCTCTTTGAAGCACTTAAGACAGCAGGATACTAGTACATTTTGATACCTTTCCTATCCACATCAAAACAAGGCAAAGCAGAAAGACAGCATTACTGTACTCATACAAGCCAGACACACTGGATTTTCTACCAGCGGCTCGGCCAAGAGAGTAGGTGGCATTCTGTAACTATGGTTTTGGAAGGCTGAGGGGTTGTTGTTTTTTCTGTAGATTATAATTTATCCTAAAATCTTTATTAAATTATATTTAATAAAAGCCTGGCAGTGACCATTACAAATCTTAACATTTGTTTTCATTTGTCAGTATCTTTAAAACTGGCTTAAAATAATCTCTTATCTTTGCTATGTAACACCATATACACCTCTACCTCGATATAATGCTGTCCTCGGGAGTCAAAAAATCTTACCGATTTATAGGTGAAACCGTGTTATATTGAACTTGCTTTGATCCACCGGAGTGCGCAGCCCTACCCGCCCAGAGCACTGCTTTACCACATTGTATCCGAATTTGTGTTATATCGGGTCGCTTTATATCGAGGTAGAGGTGTAGGATATGATATTCCATATTAGTGTATGCTTCTATTTACTTTATTATATATCAGTCAGGCAACTCACAGTCTGCAACGGTTCCTACGTTGGAACCAGGTGCCAACTTGATCACAATGCTTTCCTGCTGGTATGAAATCTAGCTAACCTAGGGACATTCATATTTAGGGATAGTTTAAACCTTGGTAACTTTGAAAACATCATTAAAATATTGATCTATACTTGAAAATTCGTCAGCCTGGTTTACCAACAGCTAAAACTTTTGACCATTCACTGGTATATGTTAGTGCTCTTCTGTATGAAAAGCCAATGCAACGAACATTTAAGATCAAAAGAAATGAGGACATCTGAGTTTGTCTGAAAATAATTTATCGCAAAATGAGTTGAAAACATAGCATTTAGGAAGGAGGAGTGTAATGACCGTATTCATCCATTACAGAAAAAGGATTACAAAAGATTTACCTTTTTCTATTTTGCCCAAACTAAGCTGTAGTCTAAAAAAGGTAAAACTTTGCATGCAAAGTTTTACATTTTACTGTGTTCTAACATCCCAATTTTCTAAGACCATGTTCTGCCATATTTTACGCAGTATAGAAACATCCAAAAGAAGCTCCATATTACCATAAAAGAAAAACATGTTTGGGCAGATAATCATTACGCAAAGCTCAAACTAAAAGAATCAGAATGACTAGCATCCTGAGCCAGAAGCCCCAGTTTACACAATTCATGATGTCTGCAATATATCTGAAGAGTCAGAGCAAACAGTGATACTAAAATAAACAATGTATACCTTTGCTGAAAATACAAGAATAATATCAGTTTCTCAAAGAGTTGAAAAGAAAACCACAATAGTAACTAATTTTACACTTTATGTGACTAAGTGGAAAACACATAGCACACTGTTAGTGCTACCAGAAACAAATTATCAATCAATAATATCAACACTCTCTCTCTCTATATATATATATATATAAAACCCACACTTCTGACCTAAGAGACTTTCATCATTGCTAATATGCAATAATCCTTTATTTAAATGACAATAATAAGATTTAACATAGTTCAAGCACAGCTAACTATGCACACTGACTACCTACAACTAATCTGCAGCAGCAAGTCCACCAAAACTGGGGGAGGAGAGGGAGGACAACACTCAACACCTTTGATACCAGTCTATCTAGAAAAATATTATACTGGTGCCACATTTGATATTATTCATACATCTACTTTGGAAAACAAAATACAGTTTTCAAAACTTGTCTCCAAAACTTGAGAATTTTTTTTTAAATGGAGTAAACTGATGTGAAGTTAACCCAACAAAATTCAAGTGAAACCTGTAGCCAGGTAAATTTGAAACATGAAGTTTGCTTTGTGGCATATGCAGATGGAAACAGAGGCTCCAAACTTTTTGGTTTATGTTGAATCCCTTCAGGCAGTTTTTAATCAGTACCACAATATATGTTACACCACAAAAGGAAAACTGTAAGAAAATAATTTCCCTAGTAATAAAGACTCTGGCTAATCCTAGAAATGCTCTTCCAAGTCTGAAATCTGTGATCACAGACTTAGCTGCCATGATGGGAACTAGTTGTTGTTACCATCCTAACTGAGACAACAATGGCTACTGAGAACCCAAAGGGCATTCATGACATTCAGACAAACCCTACAATTACCCCCACAAACTGCAGACCTCCCTCAACACCAACACTCTTTCCCCCACCCCACACACACACCCTCCAGGCCCAGAGCTACATACAGTACATCCCACTCACACCCTTAGGCACCACCACTGCTCTCCAGACACACACACACACACACAAAACACCAACCTCCCCCCAGAATACGCACAACCTGCCCTCTCCAAATACACACCCATACCCCCAAACTGACCCCCGGACACACTGAGCCCCTAACCTCCCACCCAAACCTCCCCCAACCAGCCACACCCCACAACCTCCTCCCTCCAAATACACCCCATAATCCCCAGATCTCCCCAAACTGCCCCGAACACCCTATACCCCAAAAGTCTCCCCCACTTCCAGATACACACCCCTACCCCCTCATCCCCAAATCCCCCTCAAACTGCCCCAAACACCCTATACCCCAAAACCTCCCCCACTTCCAGATACACACCCCTACCCCCTCATCCCCAAATTCCCCACAAACACCCTATACCCACAAACCTCCCCACTTCCAGATACACACCCCTACCCCCTCATCCCCAAATCCCCCTCAAACTGCCCCAAACACCCTATACCCCAAAAGTCTCCCCCACTTCCAGATACACACCCCTACCCCCTCATCCCCAAATCCCCCTCAAACTGCCCCAAACACCCTATACCCCAAAACCTCCCCCACTTCCAGATACACACCCCTACCCCCTCATCCCCAGACCCCCCCAAAAAATGCCCCCTCCCAACACGCTGAACCCCCAAACCTCCCCTCCAGATACACCCCCAAACCCCCAGCTCCCCATCAAACACCCCGCACCCCCCCCTTCAGAGACACAGCCCTGCCCCCCGGACTCACGCCCCTCAGCCCCCCTCCACAGACACCCGAACCCCCTCAGCCAAGGCAGCTAAGCCCCCTGCTCCCTTCCCAGCCCCCCGGAGCTGCCCCCATCCATCACCCCGGGGGGCGGGGAGCTGCCCCCATGCCCGGGACAGCGGGGGGCCCCTCAGCGCCCGGCTCCTGGCTGACCTGCTGCCGCCTCCGCCGCGGGGCTGGGAGCGGAGCCCGGGGGTCTGGCTGCCCGGCCGCCGCCGCCGCCTCTGGCTGGCTTTGACACCCACACGCACCATCCAACATGGCGGCGGCTGGGGGAGGGAGGCGGGGGTAGAGGCTCCCGACTCCCGGGCGCGTCCCCGAGGCCGCCCTCCCCGCGGGAACGCGCGGGCGCGAGCGCGGAGAGCGGAAGGCGGAGCCGCGCGGCCAAAGAACCGCCGCCTTGGCCCCTCCCCTCCCCGAGCCCATGGGGGGGCGCTCACTGTACATGGGGGGAGGGGGGTAACGGACCCCCTCCCCCTCTTTGGGGGGAGGGGTGGAAATCACAGACCCTCTCACCCTTTTGGGGTGAGGTGAAAATCAGACCCTCTTTGGGGGGGATCACAGACCCTCTCCCCTCTTTTGGGGGGGTCACAGACCCTCTCCTCTCTTTTGGGGGGTGCATGGAAATCCCAGGCCCTCTGCCCCCTTGGGGGGGGTGGAAATCACAGGCACAGCCCCTTCTTTTGGGAGGGTGTGTGGAAATCACAGCCTCTCTCTTCCCCCCCCCCCTTTTGGGGGGGAGCGGGATTTGGAAATCCCAGCCCCTCTCCCTTCCCAGGGATCCCACTCTGTTAATGCACAGATTGGGGAGGGGGAACCCAGTCATTTTGCAGACAGGCTTCGAAATTTCCCCCCGAGACCACAGCAAATCGAAGTCTCTCCTTCCTCAGGGCACCCAGCTCTGACCTCCCCCCACCCTAACCCCTCCTCACACACAGCTCCCCAATCCCCAACTCCCTTAAAGAGCCAAGAGTCCATCTCCCCTTTCCCACCGCAGTAGGTGGCTCACCCCAGGGTCCTACCCTAGCTCCCCATCATCATGGAAGTACACTCACCTGGCGGGATGTCCCCCAAGGGCCATGTATGGCAGTAGCTTCAAGGCAGATTTTTAACAGTCTCCCTCGTGTGAGGAAGGATTTTGTTGTGTGTGCTCCAAGAAGACATTACAAATGTCACTCCCACAGACTGTCACATCCTGACAGCCCCACCCTGCCAGGGGAGTGACCGAAAACCACCACAGTTCTTAGTTCCCCTCCCCAAACTCTACCACACCCACTCCCAGGAGTGACTGAAAATCACCCAGCCAAACAGTCCCCACTCACCACAAATCTCTCCCCTCTCCCCTCCACTCCCTGCCCCCACCCCAGGGACTTGAAAACAAATCTTTTTCCGCTGACCAAATTTCCTCCTTTTTTTCAGTTGGGGGGGAGAAAAAAAATGATTTTTGTTCCCTGCCCCTTTGTCTCTAGTGCAGCAAACACCAAAACAACCTGAATTGTGATAAGGTTGTGTATCAGTAACATCCTTGACCTCAGGAGACCCTTCCAAGTGGAACAGCTCTGAGAATATTGTTTGTTAATTAAAAGCAGGGGCCGGGGCTCTGTTCTTTTACATGAATTCTTATTTTTTTTAGTGCTGTGGTGTCCATATCCCACCAATGGATGGAATTATATCAAATCTGTTCGTGTACACTGGACTTTTCCCTTCATATTGCCCACTGATGGAGGGCTAGTGGAGACAAGGCACCGGCAGCCACCATCATTCCTCACAATGCCATCTGGACCTGCTCTGAGCTAGGTTAAAACACTAGCTCTATTCCCTGTGACACTGCACCAGTGGGAACTCAGAGGAAGAAAGTTCTAGTGTAGACACAGCCTTCATGTCTGTGTCAGTTCCCTGGCCTGGCCGAGCTCCTAGATCCCTGGGCGAGAGGCCCATATTTTGGGAGCTGAAGGTCATAAGTTCTATTTCCAGATGCTACAAGCATGCAAGGACAGCTCTGGTATTTGCAGTGCATTGGGTGAAGGAAGATATGCAGGATATCAGACAGACTTCTGTTAACCCACATAGCACATCTGGGAATGAAAGGCTGGGCAGCTGGGTGGTTCAAAGCACTGGGGATGTCTGCCAGGAATTCCAGAGGGTTTTAGCAACTCAACTAACTGGGAGACGGTCTCAAGGATTTCATCAACTAGGGAGGAAGAACGGAATTGGCAAGGGGAAGAGAGCCCACCCCATGGTTTATTTTTAAAGCTAAGCAGTTCATGGCTGGCCACTGGGTGGGTGAGGTCCTGGGTGTCTGGTGGGAGGGCAGGGCAGGTGCTTAGTTGACTAGCATAGAATCTGTATACATGGAGTTGTGGATAAATCCACATGATCTTCCTTTTCCTGTGCTGAGTTAGTCAGTACAAACTAATGGTGTTATGCATCTGGAAAGAGTTCAGAATCACAATAAGAAGCTTCTATTAATGGAGCTGAAAGGAGACAAATGTATGGTCACGACCCCTGATTATTGTGATGGCAGCTCACTTGAGGAAATGCTCAAGGTGCTTCAACAGTTGTCTAAATATGTGCCGAGCAACGTAAGGGGGTTAAAGCACCTGACTCTCACTTCTGAGAATAATCCTTGCCCAGGATTACAGGTCCAAGGAATTTAGAAGTCTCATTTTAGTCCTCTTTGGACCTGTGTTCTCATCACCAAACCATTAAACAATTCCAGGCAATTGGTGATCTCTGGCAAAGGCAGTGCTAGCCCATTGGGGGTCCTAGGCAGGAATATTTTGGGCCCCCACATACATAATGAAAAGCAAATGGGAGTCCCCTGGCACTGCTTGGGGCCCTAAGCAATTAGTCTGTTTATGCCTAGCACTGGCTCTGATCTCTGGTCAGCAGAGAGCCAGGGCTGGTACAGATCAGTAGTGAAGTGCATTAGCAGGGCTCTGCCTCCTCTGTGTCTGGCTACAGCTACAGCTATTAGTCACTCACAAGAACCAAATTCCCCTAATTCTAAAAAAAACAACAACCCACCTTAGAACAAAAGTCAAGTCGAAGGTGTTGTTCTCCCAGCAACCATCACAATCTTCAGTGCAAACTTGGGGACCAACCCTGTTTTCACCAACATCAGTGGCAAAACTCCCATTGGCCTTCGTGGTCGACAGATCAGGACCAGTACAAAGGAGCTGTATGTGCTCTGAATCACACAAATAGTGAAATGCTCCGAGAGGCAGCCTGGTCTAGTGCAGTGGTTTTCAAACTTTTTTCCTGGCGACCCATCTGAAGAAAATTGTTGATGCCTGCGACCCAGTGGAGCTGGGGATGAGGGGTTTGGGAGGAACTCAGGGCTGGGGCAGAGGGTTGGGGTGTGGGGGTGAGGACTGCAGGGTGGGGCCAGGAATGAGGGGTTCAGGGAGTGGGAGGGGGCTTTGGGCTGGGGCAGGGTGGTGGGGTGCAGGAGGGGGTCAGGGCTCTGGGTTAGGGGTGCAGGCTCTGGAGTGGGGCCGGGGATGAGGGGTTTGGGGTGCTGGAAGGGGCTCTGAGTTTGGGGGTCTCAGGGCTGGGGCAGGGGATTGGAGCATGGGCTTACCTTGGGCAGCTCCCAGTCAGTAGCACAGTGGGGGTGCTAAGGCAGGCTTCCTGCCTATCCCAGCACCGCGGACCACACTGTGCCCCAGAAGCAGCCAGCAGCAGGTCTGGCTCCTGGGCAGAGGTGCACAAGCAGCTCCGTGCGACTCTTGCCCACAGGCACCCCCCCCCAGCTCCCATTGGCCGGGAACCAGCCAATGGGAGTGCAGAGCCGGTGCTCGGGGCGGGGCAGCCCGCGGAGCCCCGTGTCCTAGCCCACCCTCCGCCTAGGAGCCGGACCTGGTGCTGGCCACTTCCGGGGCACAGCACGGTGTCAGAACAGGTAGGGACTAGCCTGCCTTAGCTGGGCAGCACCGCCGACAGGACTTTTAACGGCCCGGTCGGCAGTGCTGACCAGAGCCGCCGCGACCTAGTGCCTGATATTCCGCGACCCACTACTGGGTCATGACCCACAGTTTGAAAACCACTGCCCTAGTGGTTTGAAGATGGCTGGGGAGCCAGAAATTCCCAAGTTCTGATGCCAGCTGTGATGCTGACTCTCACAATGAGACCTTGAGTGGGAGGTGCTAAGCACCATTAAATCCGGAACAGACGGAGACCTGGGTGAGAGAATAAAATGTTTTAAATGATGAACCATATCTGAAGGAATATGTCCCATTTTTCTTCTCTAGAAACACTAGCAATGGGTAAATGGAGGATGAAGCATAAGGTGTGTGGAAATTGTATATTTTTTTGCATGTGAATTTGATGCTATTGAAAAGGACCTGTAGAATGAGGTCCCCCATTAACAGAAAATGTGCAGAAAAAGTTTCCTCATGATGCCTTCTCCCCACCCCTTCTTCCTCCACTCTGGCCTAGAAGGGCCACCTTTGGGAACAAGAGGCGAGTTCCTTCTGCCTATCCAATTCAGTCCTTGGTCGCTCTACTGAGTCTGCCAGCGTGGGGGCCCCTTGTGGTGCTGGTTTAGTATGATGGGGACACCCATACTGAGAACAGAGCTGAGCCAGTCAGACTTGTTTCACACAGCTGATTTATGGCCCCTGTTGGGTAGGAGCCACATTAGGTCCTCACTGCCCTAGGCTGGGATCTGGACCTGTGACCTAATAGTGAAAGGCTTTCCAGCCAGTCCTCCTATGTGACCCAACCCCTCATTGGAAACATGTGGGAACTGTGCTTGGTAAGTTGCTGGGAACACTCTATCGAATACTGGAGAACTCACAACTTTTCAATGATGCAGGAGTCGGAGAGTTGGAAGCCATTCTTTACGCTACCAATTTCTCATCAGAACCAATTTATCACCTCAGGGTCTGTCACAGCCCAAGAGCAATCCATGTGTGCAAAGCAGGGTGAGGGTGGAGCAAATAGACCTTTCCAGTTACTGTACTATCTAACAAAAGGCATCGCCGTGCAATGTACCACGTGGAAGAGAATCTCCTAGCTAAGGAAAAGTGGGTGCAGATCCTGCTGGCTCAACCTAGGCAAGGCTCCTAGCCTAACAAAGTGCCTGCCAGAAAGCCACAAAGGGGCCCTGTTCCTGATGCCAGTGATGATATGCATATTGCTCACATAGCAAGTGCAGCCACATAGGGCTCGGGGACAGTCACTAATTAGCTAATGAGTCTGTTTTAGAGTGTCTGGCCATCGCTCAAATGACACAACAGGAACACCGCCCTGGAAGCATTTCACAACAGGAAGTGCATTTCCCCCCAGCTTGGCATTAATGAATAGGCTACAAACAACAATGCTCTATGATGATCTGATACTCCGGCCATATGTCAACCAGGCCAGAAAAAACCCTGTAAAAATTCTAAGGAAAACTTGATATATACAGCCCCGCAGTTTGAAATTTGATTTCCGCATTCTATTGTTTCCCATTTCCTGAGAGCTGGCTTGGTGGATCACATTTTCTTCTCCTGTCTCCAGGCCTTGCTTCCAAACAAGACTGAATCTCATTATACTGATGCATGACTCTAGCTGCATGCAATTCAATCTCTAAATCACAGTCATTTTGCTCCATTACTGGTTTGCTTTCCCCATTCCCAACCTATAGGTCATTAAAAGAATCAATTTAAAACCAGAGGCCAACATTGTCAAATGTAGGTACCTAATGTTAGGCACCTAAATCCACATTTATGCACCCAAATAGAAGCCACCTGAGTTTTCAAGGTGCTTAACATCTTCAGTTCCCACTGAAATCGGGGGCTGGGGCTAGTCAGCATCTCTGAACAATTAGGCCCATCTAGATGCCCAAATATGGATCTAAGAGCCTAATTTGAGCTTTTGAGGCCCCCAGGTTTGGAAATTTTGAGCAAAGCTGAAACTACAACAAAAAGCTGCTAAATTTGTCCATTATCATTAGAGCTGAATGAATTTGAAAGGAATGATTTGATAAGTGCAGCCTCTTTTTGGCCTTCTGAATTATCGACAAGGTGCTGACAAAGTTATTGAATTGATTTAGTATTCCAGGTCACTCACAACAATTTCCACCTCCAGTTTGTTCTGTAAATTGTTCACAAGCAGTTCGTTGCAAGTGATCACTATTCAAAATCTGAGCTATCTTGTGGTTAGTTTCGATTGGACACACCAGGTCCATATGGTATTGTTCCCTCTCCCAAACTGGATGAGTTTAACTCTTAGGCCCTTGTCTACATGTAACCAAAATAAATATATCACTTGTAATACGTCTCCTTACTATATACATCTCTTCTTACTATATGTTCCATTCAATGCATCTGAAGAAGTGGGCTGTAGCCCATGAAAGCTTATGCTCAAATAAATTTGTTAGTCTCTAAGGTACCACAAGTACTCCTGTTCTTCTTGTGGATACAGACTAACACGGCTGCTACTCTGAAACCTGTCCTCAGTTATTTTGGTTTAAGTCTCAGAGACATAGACCTGAAGGCCAGAAGGGGCCATAATAATCATCTAGTCTGACCTGCTGCCCATCGCAGGCCACAGAACCTCACCCACCCACTCCTGTAGTAGACCCATAATCTCTGGCTGAGTTGCTGAAGCCCTCAAATCTTGATTTAAAGACTTCAAGTTACAGAGATGCCACATTTACTCCAGTTCAAACCAGCAAGTGATCCATTTCCCACACTGCAGAGGAAGAAGAAAAACCCTCAGGGTCTCCGCCAATCTGACCTGGGGGAAAATTCCTTCCCAAACCCCAATATGGCTATCGGTACTGTTAGACCCTGAGCATGTGGGCTTGGGTATGGACTCCCTTATTTCAGTATAAGGGTGCCTTTATATTGATTGAGGTCTGGTCTACACTACAGACCTATATCAGTATAACTACATCACTCAGGGGTGGGAAAAATCCACATGCCTGAGCAACGTAGTTATACCAACCTAACCCCTTCTCTGCCCCCCCCCATGTAGACAGTGCTATGTTGGCAGCAGAGCTTCTCCCATCAACATAGCTACTGCCTCTCGGGGAGGTGGATTAACTATGCTGATGGAAGACCTCTCTCCCATCAGCTTAAAGCGTCTTCATTAAAGCCGTGTTTTAAGTGTAGACTTGCCCTTAGTTAAGCCCCAGAATCATCTCAAGTTCTATCAAAATAGGGCATTTTACACTGATATAATTATTTTGGTTTCACTCATAATATAGACAAGCTCTTGGAATCCTTCTTCTAGTGCAAATATTCATATTTACAAGTTCCAAATTTATTCTCTTTAAATATTCTCTAATGTTCACTTAAAGTGCATTCTTTCCGCACCCATTCATTCATTAGAACATTGATAGGAAGGGGCGTGAGAACACAGCCCAAGCAAATTGGGTGTTTTTCTTGGAAGGAATATTCACCAAAGACATTATGAGGCATGTACCTAGTTCTAGTCATAACCAAGTGTAACCCACACACCACCAGAGTGTGGAGCTCTGTCCCATCTAGTGGCACCGAGACCACTTCGAGAGAGATAGAGAGACAGAGGGCATGGCTATACTTGCAGATGTAGAGTGCTTTCGGTTAAACCACCCTTCGGCAAGCGCACCAGGGAAAGCGCTCCAGTCTGTCCACACTGACCGCTGCAAGCGCACTGGCATGGCCACATTCGCAGCACTTGAAGCGGTGCATTATGGGCAGCTATCCCACAGAGCACCTCTTCCCATTCTGGCGCTGTGGCTTGTGGGAAGGGGGCGTGGGGTGCAGGGCATTCTGAATCCTGTCCCAATGCCCTGTGATGCATCACTTCGCATCCCAGAAATCCCTGTGTCTCCATCCACATTTGGCGCCATCTTTCAATGGTTTCTGTGCAGAGTGCGCTTTGTCTTCCCTTTCGGTCTGCGGGAATGGAGCCCGAACTGCTGCAGAACATGCTGACAAATCTCGCCAGCACGTCTCATTTGGCAGTCGAGTTACTGCTTAAGTTCCAGAGTGACAGTGAGCAGTCTGACAATGATATCGAGTCGCATAATGTATACGACACAAAATTGATTGTCTCATTCACGGACATGGTGGGATCACATCATCCTGCAAGTCTGGGATGACAAGCAGTGGCTGCAGAACTTTCGGATGAGAAAAGCCACTTTCATGGGACTGTGTGCTGAGCTCGCCCCCACCCTGCGGTGCAAGGACACAAGATTGAGAGCTGCCCTGACAGTGGAGAAGCGGGTGGCTATTGCAATCTGGAAGCTGGCAACTCCAGACAGCTACCGATCGGTCACTAACCAGTTTAGAGTGGGAAAGTCGATGGTTGGAATTGTGTTGATGCAAGTTTGCAGGGCCATTAATCGCATCCTGCTCACACGAACCGTGACTCCGGGTAACATGCATGACATTGTGGCTGGCTTTGAACAAATGGGACGATAGATGGGACGCATATTTCTATTCTGGCACCAGCCCACCCAGCCTCCGAGTACCTTAACAGAAAGGGGTATTTCTCCATGGTTCTCCAGGTGCTTGTGGATCACCGTGGTCGTTTCATTGACATTAATGCAGGCTGGCCCGGAAGGGTGCATGACGCACACATCTTTCGGAACACATCTTACCCTCCACGCCCAAACAGCCCGTACCTAAAAACTTCCTTCCCGAAAAGAAAGCCACTTATCAGGAACCTCCTCTGTTGTTTGTCCTTCCCCAAGTGCCTTCCTCCTGGCTTGAGAAGAGCTCCTGGCTGCATGCATCTAGGGATTCCGGGGTGTCTCCCCGCACCTTAGCACCATCGCTCACTCTTTCCTCCTCCTCCTCCTCCCCAACTCTTGCTGTGCTGGGCTCGGAAGTGTCCATGGTGGTCATTGCAGTGGAAGTGGGATCACTCCCAAGTATCGCGTCCATCTCTTTGTAGAATTTGCACCAGAGCGGCCGTTTGCCTCGCGGGCTTTGCGGTAGGCATTCCGCAGATCCTTTACTTTAACCCGACACTGCACCACGTCCCGTTCATGGCCCCTGTCCATCATAGCCCTTGATATGTGCCCGAAGGTATCGTAATTCCTACAGCTGGAGCGCAGCTGGGACTGCACAGCTTCCTCCCCCCAAACACTGACAAGGTCCAGCACCTCACCATTGCTCCATACTGGGGATCACCTGCTGCATGGAGGCATGGTCACCTGGAAAGATGCGCTGAGAGTACTCCACGCCTGGCTGAGCAAACAGGAAGGGGATTTTCAAAATTCCCAGGGAATTTGAAGGGTGGGTCTGACGCTTGGTCACCTGAGGACAGGGCAGCAGAGTTCAAAAGTGATGACCAGAGTGGCTAGAACAGGCATTGTGGGACACTTCCGGAGGCCAATCAAAGCCAATCAGAGCGCATTAGGTGTCCTCACTGGCACCGCGGTGCTCCAGTGAGAGCGCAACAAACGTTATTCCTCTCGGGGAGGTGGAGTACCAGGAGCACTCCAGCCGCGGAGTCAGAGCGCTCGACGTGCCTTGCCAGTGTGGACGGGGAGCGAGGTAGAGCCCTCTCAGCGGCTTTCTTGTGCTATAACGCGCAAGCGTAGCCAAGGCCCGAGATTAATGCGCCTGCTCTACAGCCTTAGCTAACAGCCAGGTGGCTATTAGCCCATGTGATTTAGAGGCTCATGCCCTAAGCTTCCCAGGTTCAATCCTGCCCAATGACGACCAGGGTCTGTCGGCGCTACACAAGCTCTGTGCTTCTTTAGAAGAAATAGGGACAATCTGATCCATGGTTGTGCCTCCTTCCCTGTAGATTCCCTTCCTACCCCTCCCTGGATTAAATTCGCCTCTGTGCATAAGGCCAATGCATTACTGTACTTACTGTAAGTCCCACGTAAGCCCCATTTTGAGAGTCTAAGTGGGACTTCAGCGGTGCACGGTGGGCCTTAGGCTGGCCCATACTCAGGGTGACTTTGAACTCTACCACCACAGACTTGTTCACCTTTCTTGATCCTGCTCCCTGAGTTGCAGGGCCGCAATCCCTCCCCAGTTCCCAGTGCTCTGGGCCTTTTTCCTTGTTGCATCACCAGTGTGAACGGAAGTCACTTGTTGCTCCTAAATTGCCCAGTTCTGCAGCCCTTATACACACTGGGTAGCACCCACCCACGCCGTCTCATTGGACCTGTCGGCATCAATAAACGTTGCAGAATCAGCCCAAAAGTATTTAGTGAAGAGTGGGGTCACTTAATGCCACCTTACACTTCAATGGAGGAGAGAAAAGATAGGAAAGGGAGACAACTCCAAGTCTCCATTTCTGCTCTAAAAGCGTAAAATGAACTTGTGGTTTCTGGAGATTGCATCTTCTAGAAATTCGACTTCTTGACTTCCAGCTTCTCAATGCGCTACACCCAAGAGAGCTTCCAGCCAGCAAGGAGGGCTGGACACAATTTCCTTCAGAGCTTCTCATTGCCAAAGAATGTCTCCTGAGCGTTGAGATGCTCCCGCCTTGGCCTGGGGCTGTCCTCAGACCGCTGCCAGCTCCTTCTCACCTTTGTAATGAGGGACTAAGCTCAAGATGACCTGTTTTGTTCCACAGGTATCTCACATGGCCACGGATTATGGAACCATAGAAATGTAGGGCTGGAAGGGACTTCAAGAGGTCAGCTAGTCCATCATCCTCCCTGGCTCCAGATTTTTCTTTTGAGAAAGATAGAAACTCACTATTAGCGAAAAGTCAGCAGAGCAAAAGGAAGAGAGAACAGAACTCCCTGCTGCGTAGCGCTGCCTTGAAATCGATCTCTTATCACCTTGGTGGGCTGGCGACTGTGCTCATTATTCTGTCTGATCCTATATCTGGCCTGAAGAGGAATATGGGAGGCTTTATGCAGTGAGGGAAGTGAAAAAGAGCATGTTTGACTGACAAGCAGAAGAGCTTAATGAACAATCGATCAAAGCTGGTCAGGTAACAATGCCCCTGGGGCTGTTCTTAATGCTGTCTCGGTGTGCATTTTAATCAAGGAGCCAACCATCCAGACTGCAGCACAGTCCATTAGAGCAGTTTCCCAGTGACCACCAGTGAACCTACAGAAAACAAGAGAGGATGCAGAAGGCCTTGCACTTTGGCATCAAAATCTAATGCCCAGGGGAAAGTACCATCTTAACTACAAAGAAGACTAAGAGCCTGAGTCTCCTGTTATCACTGATGTAAATCCGGAGGAACATTACTGAAATCAACATGGTTACACCAGGAGTAATATTCATGTAAGTAAGAGGAGACTGAGATTCTTGGTGGCTTCTAGAGGGAAGGTATCCAGGGCCCATTTAATCATGAACTGCTCTGCTACCAGTCACAATGCAAATCCCATACTTCTCTCAGAAGGGTGTAGAACAAGAATCTTCTATAGCATGAGCTCAACTATATGCAACACTAAGACCCAATGCCCACCCAAATATACAGCGGACTGTATCCACTCCATCTCCTGTGGAGATTTCCCTGCAATTTATACCGAGAAAACCAGAACGGAATTTCACATTGCATTACTGTCGCAGTTTGACTGCAATCAGAGGAGTGATAGCAAACTCACACCTATGGCAACATGTTCTGTAGTGATGGACAAATCTCAGCGGTTTGGTACGTTTGTACAGCACCTGGCGCAATGGGGCCGTGGCCACTGGGTGCTACCGTAATACAAACAACATCAGTAGATATAGCCAAACCTCTTTATCCAAAAGTCAGGCTGGGAATCTGGTGAGATTTCTGGTGCTTCCTGTTTCTGGCCGGGGGCGGGGGGGAAATACACAAGAACAGCATCT
The DNA here is from genome assembly GCF_016161935.1 of Mauremys reevesii. NCBI lineage: Eukaryota > Metazoa > Chordata > Testudines > Geoemydidae > Mauremys > Mauremys reevesii. The sequence goes on along the minus strand of NC_052632.1, from coordinate 78,946,073 downwards.
TTCCTGTAGTATTTTGGTTATGGAAGCCCCGGTGTTCACATGGCGAAACTACCCGTCTAACCAAAGCGTTAACCAGAGTTTTTTGAACCTGAGAACGGGTTGGCTTGCGTTTCTGGGTAAATGTTCACATCTTTTTCTCCAGTGTGCCCCTCACCACAGCATCTGGGTGTCCACAAAATTCCATGACACTGAAGAAAGTATATTCTCTACCCACCCTCAGGTTTCACCACTAGCATGTATTCAGATCAAGGATGGGTTTGATTATTGCTGGCGTTTATCTACAGGGAAGCATTGACAATCTACACTTCGAGTGTTACAATAGTAAGAAAGATTTGCAAAGAAAAGAGTTTTAAGTCTCGTCTGTACTGGAGATTTGCCCCGACTGCAGTTTGCTCCATCAGAGTTAGCCATACCAGTGCAAACCCCTGGTGTAGACAGGATAAAACAATTCAGATAGGCATAGGTTAGCTTGATTGCCAGCAGGGGTAAGCTCCACAAGTGCAAATAGTGGCTTTTCCTGTCTATACTGGGGGTTGTACTGGTGCAGCTACTCCAATAGTGGGCCAACAATAGCTGCTTGTAAATGGAGCAAATCCCCCGTGTAGATAAGGCGTTGCCTTTCTGGCTGGGGTGGGAGTTTTTCCTTTACTTCACATCCGTTGGCCCATCCCTAAAGTTATCACTACTGACCATAAAAGCAATCCCAGGGCTGCAATGAGAAAACAGGGATTGGAAACCAAAGAGAAAGAGGCTCTAATTGCTCCTTGCCTAATGGAAAACTCAGCAAACTAAACTCCTCCCACCCGAAGGCTAATGCCGGGAGAGGAGCTCTCAAATTTCCAAGGGTGGAATATCACACAGATTAAATGAAAGAGGAGTGGGGTGGGGAGGGAGGGGCAGAAGGCCCTTTGTAGTCATCCATAAAAGTGCATCAGCTCTTAATCATTCACAGCCCCTCATCCCCAACAGTGCAAACCAACCTGAGAACAATGCCGGTTCATAACTCGCGGTCCCCGGAAACAGGCTTTGTCTACACCAGCTTTTTTTTCTTCCTAAAACTTTCCCGCTGTTGCTCCCACCGTTTCTGCTCTTTTGGTGGTAGCAGCAATGGGAATCCTAGTGTAGACAAGGTGCTGGAAGCCACTGACATTTTAAGCACCGTGTCATTTCACCCAGGACTAGGTGACATGACGATAGCTGGCACCCATTCTACACTAGTGTCTCCATCACGGCCACAAACAGCGGCGCTGAAACCCCGATAGCAACAGGGGGACGTTTTAGCAAAATAATCCAAGTGTACACGAGGCCCTAGTGACCTCTGAGCAACACCCTAAATTCACCTCTGAACTAATACAATTTAGATAATGCTTTCCCAGCCAACGTGTTATTTGGGCCAGCATCCGCTCTGAATGCTACCGCTGAACGATTGCTACACGGGTCTCCCTGAAGCAAGGAGTTCAAGCCTGGTTCAGGCACGCACAGAAGAAAAATCTTTATCTTGCAAGCACAGCAAGTTTCAGTAGGTGCCAGGGCCGGTTGGTCAGGTTATAATTGGCTGTAATGGGCACTCCCACGCGCTGCCAAATTCTTCTGAGCTGAGTGGCATGGAGAAGCGCAGGATTCCTTCCTGGCTGTAAACAGTAGAGGAAGTCAGAGGAATTACTTCTAGTTCAATCTTTAAAATCACACGTAGCACTGCTCAGTGGAAGCAAAGCTCACACACCAGCACAGACGGGAACCGGCTTTGGCAGCGCATGACCCTGTTTCTGGTGGGGCTTGAACCACGATAGCTGGAGCCCTGCGCGGATACAAAACTTTGGATCTGCATCCAATCCGTGATCTGCAAAGATGGCAAACACAATACAACCGCAGATATCAGCGGATATAAAGCCGATATCCGGGATCTGCAGGGCTCTAACGATAGCTTCAGCTGCCCTCAAGAACAAGTGGGAAGCATGTTTCTGCCGAAAACAAGCTGGCTGCCGCCACTCTCCACCACATCAGGTAGCACTGCTGTAGTTCAGTTTCCCCGTCCGACGAGCAGGCTGACCACAGACAGGCCTAAGCCCCACAAGCCGCTCTAAGGCACTTTGTAGGGAATATTAAGCGTGGATGCCAGTGTATTTGAGGCTGGAACATGTTAAAAATGGGATGACTACGGCTAAGATTTGATGCACAAGGTGCTAACCAGAACAGTACCAGCAAAAGTCAAGTAAACCTGGACTGTCTGAGCATTGACTCAAGTGAGACTCCACTCAGCTGGAAGAAAGCTTGAGACACCTGCTGAGCGAGGCGTCTGATTGCTTTACACCGAGGTTATGGCTACACTCGAGAGCTTACAGGGCACAGCTGCACTGCTGTAAGCTCTCCCTGTAGCCGCTCTAAGCCAATGGGAGAGAGCCCTCCTGTCGGCATCGTTACTCCAGCCCCCGCGAGCGGCCATATCTGTATCGGCAGGGGAAGCTCTCCCACTGACAGCACTGTCCACACCAGCGCTTAAGCCAGCATAAATTGTGTCGCTCAGAACAACATCAGCTTAAACTGTAGTGCAGCCATAGCCCGAGAAAGAACTTACGTCTGGGCTGTGTCTTACAAGTGGTTTCCTCTGCTGAAGCCACCAATTTGACCCTTGTGGTGATGCATGCAAAAGCATCTTGGCAGAAGCCTTGTTCTAGCTAGGGAATAAAATGAGACTCGTAAGCACCCCAAGACAGTTGCTCTGTATTATCATTGCAATCCCTCCTTATCCGGCTGTTTATAAACAGCGAGCCTGGATCAGCATTGACAACTCTTGTCTCATGAAACATGGCATTTCCTCAAAGCCCCAGCTCCTGGAGCCCTGTGACTGCATCAGAATCTCAGCTTTCCTTTTTTTCTTTTAAAAAGAGTAAGTTTCTAGCCCTCCTGAATTGGGACGAAAAGATGGAAAATGTAAACCGAAAAGCCTCAACATGCAGAAAACAAATAAACAGAACCCTGCCTGTATTATTTTTTAAATCTCTTTTTTTTTAAAGACAGTCTCATGATTTTGGGGAACTTGACTCAGTAGTTTTGAGCACTTGGATTTGGTAACAACATGATCCCCCACTGCCTTGGACTCTGTGCCTTCGTTTTACCCCTGTACAAAGGGAGCGTCAACCACCAGCAAGCCAAACAGTGATGCTTTGTACTTGTCTAAGGCCTGATTCAGTACAGCGCTGAAGCACTGTTTACAGGCTCTCCTGAACAGGGGTGGATTTAAACACACGCCAGAATGATTTGCAGAATTGGGATTTAAATGACACTGCAATGAAGAATCCAGGCCAGCCCCTGCTGAGATGATGGTGCTTCACCAGCTGTGAGACCAAAGGTTAAGTGCCAGCTTCACCTATTGCAGCTCAGGAACACACCTACCTTTGTAGAATTTCTGTATGGTCCTGCTCTAATGGGATTAGTTCATTGTTAGGAGACAAATTGAGATCGGTGAGCGGTGAGCGAGAGTAACATAAGAGCCTGCATAATTTCTCATCCCCTCTCCCCAGCTCAGTTTCCCGATCCTGTTGAAATAGCTGGATGTAGGCTCCAGCCTGATCCTTAAAGGCATAGCCTGCTCCTTCACCAGGATATGGGCCGATGCATCTGTTTCAGCAGAGAGCTTTGAATGGGATCACGGGAATGGCTAATACAAGCCTGCTCAAGGAGGAGGGGAGCTAAGAATTCTCCCTTCCTTTAAAACATACAAACCTGGTTTTATGAGGCTACCTTTCACTGCACACCACCCTTTGTAAGAAGCTTGCTAGCCCACAGAGGAGGGTGCCTAAATGTTAGATGGCCATTGAAAAACCGGAGAGACAATGGTTCTACGTAACGTAGCCTGTATCAATCCCTGCATTGTTCCTATCTTGAACGCTATTGCTGTTTCCCCTATGTGCTGCACTAACACTTCCCTGCATCTGCCTTCCTGCGACCATATCCCTTCAGACTATGAACCCCTCGGTTCTCATACTCTAGGCAGGGTTGGGCCTAGTCACCACCTGAAGGGGAAACCTCCAAGGAAAACCCAGGGGACTGGCTGGCTGTTGGGGATTCAAGAGCGACACTGTCTACACATGGGGGTTAGCTCTGATTTCAGTCATCAGCTTGACATCTGGGCTAGCTCAAGCAGTGCAAACGGTGGCATGCCTGGTTTGGGCCAGTGCAGCTACACTGATGGCAGGCCCCGGATGGCTGAAAATGGGGTTAAACCTCTAGTGTAGACAAGGCCTAAGTGTACATAGGAGAGGGTATTGAGGGAGTTCTGTGCTGCCCTGCTGGTGACATGTAGAACACTATGCTCTAGGTGTCTCTAAGCCTCTGGCTGCCAGAAGCTGGGACTGGACCAGAGGGAATGGGTCACTCGATAGTTGCCCTGTTCTATTCATTCCCTCTTAAGCACCTGGCACTGGCCACGGTTGGAAGACAGGATACTGGGCTAGATGGACCCAGTATGGCCATTCTTATGTTCTTAGAACCCAGGTCATCTCCTCTTGTGGTCATCAAATAGCTCAAAGTGCTTTTATCAATAAGAATTAGGTGCACTAACTCCATTAGCTCCACCAGATTCTAGGCCAAAGCCTTACATTCTGCCTCCCTAAATTCCTGTCTCTGGTTTCCCCTGAGTAATCTATTCTTCTTTTCCCCTCCTATCAATTGTTGTGTGTAGTTGCGGTTGAGTTCTACCCTAGAGTTGGCTGCATTTCAGCGGTAGGGGAGTGATCCCTACACTGTGTATAAAACAGGATCAAAACCATCATTAGCACAAGTTGATGCAACTCAATTGATTCCAATAAACTCATGGGGACCATCAAAGAATACACAGTAATAAAGGCACTGGGTTAAGGCTCAGCGGCAGGATTGTGCAAGGGGCAGGCTCCGGGAGTGCAGTCCCTGCTGTTTGACTAACTCTGTTCTACTGATTGGCCACCAGTAACAGCCAAAAGCCACCAAGCTCCATGTCTGTTGGCTCATGCTGACTCCAGAGATGAACACAGCACACATGCCTTTTAGGGTTCATTTGTGCTCCCGTTGAAATCAATGGCAAGATGTCTATTGCCTTCAGCTGGAGGAGAACTGGACCCATCTTCTGCAATTAATTTGGGAAGAGACCCCAGCCTCTCTGAGAGCATCTTCGGGGTGCACTGGAGCAAGTTCAGCCTTTTATATCCAATGCACTAAGGAGTGCGGGCAACAGCTGCTCACCAGGTTGCACAGGTGCAATGTTCAATTTCAGACTAGATCTCCTGGCCACCTGGCAAACCCCGTTATTATTTCCCCCAGTTTGGACCTCTGCACCATGCCAACCCCTGGGGGGGAGGACAATGACCTAACCCACCCCCACGTGCACTGCCCTCTGTTCTATTTGTTCAGCTTGAAGCCACGGCAAAGTTCACCCGAGTTCAAAACTCTGACGGAAAATGAAGACAAGAAGGATTCAACCTCCCTGATGCCCCGTGTGTTTTTAAACCCTCTGTCCTTTGGAAAACCCAGAGAGAAGCCAAATTCCTTGGGGTTTAAAGGATGGAACAAGACATGTTCAGTGGTGCTGCATTCAAGATAACATACCCTCTCTGAAACCGCCTCAAAGCCTATCGAACACAGCAGGAAACTCCCCAGTGACATTAATCCAACAAGACAACATGTGCGCACACCATGCTGTTCCATCCAGCTGTCACCTAAGCATCCGTATTTTGAAATGGCAGGGTGCTCTGGCACTGCAAAGCTTGTTATGACTAATAACTGGTAGTATTTCAAAGGGTGGGACTGATCCTGCATCCTTCACTTACCCAAGGAGTCCCATTGAAATCAACAGGAGTATCTGACTCGAGTAAGGACTGCTTGCATCAGAAAGGGGTGAAGAATCAGGGTCTTGTTCATCCTTGGAGTTTTCCATAAATATTGTGAAATAAACAAAAAATACAGATTTGCATTTCAGATGCTTTCTCCAGCTACGCTGAGAAGCATGGTGTATCTGAATTGAAAGGAACACTCTGATCTCTCTCCATAGATATATATTAAAAACCATTCTTGCTTGTGTTAGTACAAGTACCTTACATGATGACGGCTGAAAGAATTCTTCAAGTCACACTCCATTTGCACCTGTTGTGCCATTGTCTTACCTTTTGTATTTACATCAGATGCTGAAATAGATGGATCAATTCCACTTGGCTTCGGAACATTTCATGCTGGGGTTCCCATGAACTAGCTAAGTGGGTGCCGTAATGTTGGTCTTTCAAACACTGCAGGAGAAGAGTGTTTTCTTTAAAAAAACAACAACAAAAAACAACTTTAATAACATTTTATTTTAACATGGCAAGGAAACATTTCTAGGCATATTTTATAATTGTTTTAAAAAAGAAGAACTCAACAAACCCTATATTTTGGATCTCAACGAGGTGACAATATTCCTTTAAAACAGATGGGCCCAATCCCAATCTTATTTCCACAAATGGAAATCTGGAGTGGCTTCAATGGAACTATACTGGGTTTACACATCAGGTGTGACTGAAATCAGAATCCAACACGTCCCCGTAGAAAAGTCCAGCCGTACTTAAACATATTGGGTTAAATCCTATAATCGCTGCTCAATTTTCACTCCGGGCAAAATCCTTGTTTAATACTGTTATAAAGGACCATATCCTCGGCTGGTGTCAGTCACTGTTGTACCACTGAAGAAAGGATTTTTAATGTTACTGCAGCGTGACTAGAGCAGAATGAAAATTAAGCCACAGACTTTAGGGTTTGCCCATGGAAAGGTCAAAGGGGTTTTGGCTGATTCAGTCTCCCCGTTCAGCTCAGGAAAAGTGGTACCTACAAATCAAAGCACCCTGGGAATTGACAGCTGCACCTGCATCCGTTCCGTGCCATAGTAAGAAACAGAAGACTTTAGTGCTCCATCTTCCTGTTGCTCACTCTCTCTCTCCTTCCATATCTCCCCTCTGAATAGATCATTTCAAGAGGAGGACAGTGCTCTAATTCTGTGGGGTTTAACAGCCCATCCAGCACTCCATGAATGATAACAAGCCTGGGCCCACGGCCAGCAGTCTGTTTCGCTCTTCCTTCGCTGTACGCCTGCTGTACAGATTATTAGCAGCTAGGCCAGGGACGCAGGAACACACGCATCCTCATCCCAAGGAAATAACAGACAAGCAAACCCCATCCCGAGGGCTGACTTCGCCAGCTGACTCTCTCCATCTGCGCTGGCTCTGGCCGGGAAGTCCACACAGGGCTCCGTTCTTTCCTGAGCCCCTTCCCTCCTGTCCCTTTGGAGCAATTACACTGGCAGAGTTCAGTGAGCTCTGGCTGACGCTTTGACCTAAACGAGGAAAATGATTAGCTGCGGAAGTGAGTGTTGCCTGTCTCTTTATGCCCGATTCCAGCATTGACACAGGGCCCTAGCGCATGCTGGCATAGCAGTCGATTTCACAGTTTACCCTCCCTGCTGATGGGCCCTTTTTTTCCCTGGGCAACGGTTGGTCTGGAGAACATCCACCTGGAGGCCTGGACTTGGAGTTTTCTAGGACTGCTGAAGGCAGGTCAAGTGGGGACACCAGACAGAGCTGGCTGTTTGTAGTTAGCGTGTGACTGGTTAGAGCTGGAACGCCAGGGAAGGATACAATGTGTGTGTCCAACAGAAACAAGAATCCCTTTATATTCATTACACCTGAGTCCTGTCTCTTCTCTAAGCCCAGATCACTGCAACAATGAACAGGTGCAGAAAGAGCTCTGGATCCCATTTCCAGCCGCCCTCTCACTCTAATTGTACCAGGCTGGCTGTGGTTACTTGAAATGCTCTACCTTGTTACCATGGGTTGATTCTGCTGGGAAAGGTTTAACTGGAGGAGTCAGTTCACTAGGCTAGTCCATTACCCCACCTAGACACGAAGGGAGCGGAGTGGGAAGCAGCTCTCAAGAGACAGAGGATCTAGGGTGTGGGCTGAGCAATCCCAGGGATGGAAGCTGAAAGCAGCAGCCACAGCTGCACCTGGGAGAAGGTCTGAGCTGACCTGTATGTTATCATATTGATAATTTCTTTGTTAATAAGGGCAGACCCTAGGACGGGGTTAAGTTTGGATTCTACCATGTGTGTGGACTTTGTTTTAGAGCACGCAGCGCCTACCCACACTGATCATTCGCAATTTCTCCCTAGATCTGTATTCTCCGAAGTCACAGACTTACAGCTGAGTCATCGCAGCGACAGCACCATTTCCGTCACCCACACACATTTTGCAGGTTTTTTTTTTTAAAAGGCGTAGAAAAAATAACAGCTGTCATTGCCGGGGCGGGAGCTGCTGAGAATCTGTTCTAGTGTCAGGAAGAGTCTGGATGTCACCAGGTCTGGTAGCTCATGGCTTTCCCTAGATCATGTTCCACCAGCAAAGCAACCCATCCTTCACCGTGCCCACTCACTGCTGAACTATTATACTGCGCTGGCTGAGCAGAGAGGAGACTTCCTCCAGGAAAAATAGCCCTGGTCCAAATCACAGGCCGCTGCTTCTATTTCTTCTTTCAGCTGGTAGTTGCACCAGTTAAGGAGACTGGTCTGACCTTGCTCCCACTGAAGTCAATGGCCCAAGCACTTTCCCTCTTGCTTTCCCTATTAGATAATTTGCAGTCGTCTTGCGTAGTATTTGTATTTCCATGGCTTTTGGAGCAGTGCACATATTTGTGCATTTGGAATCGCACTGGCTTAGCTAAAGGTGTTATTTCAAACTCATTTCATTAGACTAGTCCAACAGGCGGCAAGGACTCTCAACTCAGCTGTATTTCGGTTTAGCTTGAACAACAGTACAAATACAGGTGAAACACTGGATCCCAGATTTGTCACCAGAAACCATGGTGCCAGGGTCCAGAAGAGTGATAGTAAAACCCCAGGCTTAGATCCAAAAATCCTGAGCCACGTTCCTAGAAAGCACCCTGAGAAGTGCCTCCAACACAACCAGTGCATGTATCTGATCAGGGTAATCCTGTCTGGTTTAGGTTGACCCGAATTACACACAGGTGGTGAAGAGTGAAGTCCAGGCTGGAGAGGAAGAGCATCTCAGGGTATCAGGCAACCACTTACGGCCAGAGGGGTGGGCCCTCTATCCCGACCCTGAGCTTTGGAGTCCACATTAAACTAATTCCTGTCCTCCACGAAGCAGCTTGGAAACTAAACAAGGTAAAGTGACATTCAAGCTGAAGCCCAGCTGTGGACAACCACAATCCTGAGGGAACCTCTTATCTCATCAGGCCTCATAGTCTCTAAATAAAAAACAAACCACACTTAAAATCTCTTGCATTTCCCCTGTGAGAACCAGACCTTCCCCCAGTCCATTCCAACTGGCCTGCTCAGTCCCCTCTCAGTTGTTGACCTATATCTCCTTTGACATGTCCCAGGGAGCCTAACGAGCTTCAGCTGTTTCCCAGCCCCACTGGTTAACAATCTCCTCCCCACACCAAACCCTTCTGAATCTCCCTGGTTTTCTGACCCATCCCTCCTCCTGCGTGGAGATGGGTAATAAACCTGTCAGTCACAAAGAGCGTGTGTCTAATCCAGAGTCAGACACTGTTATCCTTCACACCAGCATAAATCTGGAATAACTCTGGGGAAGTCAAAGAGCACAGTGACTCCTAATATTAGCATTCAGTGCCGGTCTCCGTAAAAACACGTGTTCCAGCGGGGAGTAATGGAACCCCTCCCGGCTGCAGTGCCTTGTCATTGTTCTTCCAAAGCCTCGCTCGAGCCTTTATCCAAGGCTATAGAGCAAACACTCCGGGGATCTCTCCCTGGAGGGCTATTCATGGACGGCCTGGTTCATTGACTTCTTTTCTCTGCTGCGAGCCTCAATACATTTGCTCTCGGCCATGGGCCTCAAGGCTTTTCAGGCCCCGATGACCTCAGAACATCATTTTCAAATGTAATCATCAGAGGTGGGCCCAAGTGGCAAAGTGCAGATCCCAACCCAAACTTCGGGGGCGTTAAACGTCACTATTTTGCTTTGGTCAATTATAAAGCCGGCCCCAGTTCAAAAGCTCTGACCCAGATCTGAACTTCCCCGAAGTCTGGGGGTGTTCAGATTGTCTGCTCCAGTTCAGGCCTATCTCTAGTAACAGCAGTCATTCATTATTATCATTTTACATAACGCACCCCATCCTAAGTGATCCCAAAGCACTTTGCAAACGGGGGTCCAAATCCTGCCCTCAGACTGGTGCACGTAACCCCTGGTGACATCAACAGAAGCTTCCCACTCCAGGAATCACTTCACATACCATTGAAATGCAACCACTTCTGGTGTGCAGCCTAGCAGCTGTCTGGCAGCTTACAGAAACACCACGCAATCACTCAGGAGAGGATGCAAAGTAGAACACAATATGCCTCTGAAACTGCAAGGCGGATTTTAGGTAGGCAGCATATGATTCTTACCCAGTTGGACTCTAGCCAGCGTACGCCCCTGCAAAAATGAACAGAGCAGATTAGTGACTGAATCACTTATTTTGCTTGCTAGAAGCAGTCTCCACCCTGGCACTGTATTATGTCTAATTGAACAGCATCCCACATTCATTTCATTGATTTATTCAGACAACTTACAGCAGCATTGACTATATATGGAGTTAGTGCAAAGACCATACTTACAGCATTCGGTTAACAAAGGGTACAAGCCTTTGGAGCACCGGAGAAAAGGAAGAATGGGCCCAATTCTGATCTCACCGCTGTCACTCAAGAGTAACCCCATTGGAATCACACTGCCATAGAGCCAGCATCAGGGGGTATAGAATCAGGCCCATTGTGTCCTAGGGCAGCCAGGTAGCACCCACAGGTCAGCGGAGTTCTTTGTGCACGTGTGACAATGGGACACCGAAGTGGGAGCAAGGACGGAGTGAGGAGTGGTGTATATGGGCCATTGAGAGAAGGGAAGGGGAGCAGAGGGAACCAGGCCTTCTGTGAAGGCTGCCACTATGATTTATATGCCATGAGCACTTTGAGGCCCCAATTGAGAGGCAAGACAAAGGGCGGGTGAAGAAACGGCGACACAGAGCAGGGCAGTGGCTTGCCCTGGGTCACATCACAGGGCAGTGGAAGAGCTGAGTATAAAACCCAAGTCTCCTGAGTCCCAGGCTGTGCCCTACCTGCTAGATCACACGGCCTCGGAGCTGCACTTAACCCAAATCACCAATCCGAAAACCTTGCCGGAACTGGGGGAGCCCTTCAATCTGAATGTAGCTGTCCCTCCGCTCAGTAACAGGCCAAACCAGGGGTGGCCAACCTGAGCCTGAGAAGGAGCCAGAATTTACCAAGGTACGTTGCCAAAGAGCCACAGTAATACATCAGCAGCCCCCCATCAGCTCCCACTCACTGCAGATCAGTGCCTCCCCCTCCCCACACTTCCCAGTCAGCCGTTTCATGGCACGCAGGAGGCTCAGATGGGGGAAGAACAAGGGCATGGCAGGGGGGAGCTGGGGCAGAGCAGTGAGCATCCCCTGGCACACTGGAAAGTTGGCGCCTGTAGCTCCAGCGTCGGTGCCTATACAAGGAGCCACATGTGGCTCCGGAGCTACAGATTGGCCACACCATAACCTCAGCTATGAACACCTAGATCTGAACTCCAGGAGATCCTGGATCCAAATCTGGACATAACCTTTGTCACTCAGGAGGTCTCCCCCTGACATTATAGAATATCAGGGTTGGAAGGGACCTCAGGGGGTCATCTAGTCCAACCCCCTGCTCAAAGGGGGACCAATCCCCAGACAGATTTTTGCCCCAGATCCCTAAATGGCCCCTTCAAGGACTGAACTCACAACCCTGGGTTTAGCAGGCCAATGCTCAAACCACTGAGCTATCCCTCCCGCACTCTGGCTAAGCATGGCGTGTCTGCGCTTGGTGCACCCTCTCGCTTCTTTTCTGTTTCTTCCACTCTAACATTTCCCTCCCGGTGTGGCCTAGTGGCAGAACAGGGTTGGTGGGCCTGAGTCTCCCCTGCCTTCCACTCTGTGGAGTTGCTTACGCCAAGATGGAAATAATGACACATGTTCCTACGCATGGGTCGGGGGGTTTTTAACTCTCTCTATGCATAACACTGATAAGATGCCGACTCAGCCCCTGGCATCGAGTCCGGATGGAAAGTGCTGACTCTTCGAACAGAAACTTCTGTTTAACACACATGCTGAGCCATTTTCTAGCCTCGGCTGAAGACAGCTCCATATGTGGGCAGTCACTTCCCCCCAGAGCATCTCGGGGACTGATTGAGTCACCGCTAAACCCTGCTGAACTCTAGGGCTGTGGGCATGTGTGTGTGTTCTCAGACAGGGTGAGCATAGTCATCTGGCGTGGTGAGGGGATATATGTCTGTGTGTGTGAGTAAATAGAGCGTCCTGCCTTGCTGTGTGTGACTCTGGGTGGGGGTATGTCTCCATGGCAAGCCGAGGTGTGATTGCAGTATGGGTAGGCACCTGAGCTGCCTATAATCCAGCTCAGCGGGTCTCAGACGTCATTGCACTGCGAGCCTCTTCTGACAACAAAAATTATGACACGACCCCAGGAGCGGGGGGGGGCCGAAGCCTGAGCCCCGCGGCCCCAGGCAGGGAGGCCAAAGCCCAAGGGCATCAGCCTCAGGTGTGGGGCTTCAGCCCTGGGCAGGGGGGCTCAGGCTTCAGCTTCAGCCCCAGCAAGTCTAACACCAGCCTTGGCGATCCCATTAAACCAGGGTCACGGTCCCGATCCCCAGTTTGAGAACCGCTGTTTAGTGAAGCCGTGGACGGTTGCCTGAGTACACACCCTGAGTGGGTTTGCACAGCCTGCCCTGAAGCCGGTACTGCCCTAGCTTCACGGCTATTGGTCCTCACGCTAGCGAGATCAAAGCTAATTCAGGTATGTCTCCACATGCAGCAATCACTTCTCCGACTGCAGTGTAGACATGCCCTGGGGTGTGATCCTGCCCTAGGTCTGAAGCTCTGTATGTAAATGTGGGTGTGTGCAGAACCCATGTATTTCTACCAGGGCTGGACAAACGGGACTTATTCGGGCCAGATCCTCAACTGGTGGAAATTGGAGAGGCTCAGCAGATTTCAGCGGAGCTGCAGTGACGCACCCCAGTTGACAACCGGACTCATTAGGAATTGGCCTGAGTAAAAACTGAATGAGGCCCTCAAGGTCTGGTCCCTTCAGAACTGCTTCTTGGCCTCTCAGAACTCATTGCAAGCTGTGAACTGCTAAACGAATGTTTTCCAAAGAGTAATTCGGTGTTTTCAAATCCCATGTTGCTCTAGGGGAAAGACCACCTGTGTGGCATGTCATATAGATACAGAATCCCCCCGAAGCTCAGCCATGCAGAATGCAGCTACCAAACTCTTTTCTTTTCATTTGATTTTTCTCTCTGTCCCTTTTCTCACCGTCTCGCTGCTCTGTTTTTCACTAGATATTTTTCTTGTTGGTGTGGGCTTTTCCTGTCTTTGCTCTGCACAAACCCAGCAGCATTACAGTGCCAGAGCTTGGGCTGTTTTGCAACCAGGCAAAAGGAATCATCCCGTTCCTGCTGCACAGGATGTGCGTGTTTGGGTGCGTGGGCGTGGAATGCCTGTGTGGATGTGTTGCTGACGGACTCTGTGATGAGAACTTGCTTCATGAGAAGCACTGCACTGTAAGCAGCTCGGTGACTGGCTGCATCGGATGCGAATATAGTGCTAAGTTTACTTCTTAAATACTGTCACTAGTCCTGTTTATCTTTAGCACAAACACTTCCCATGAATACAGCCCCAGGGCTTAGCGCTCAGAACTAAAGATGACCAGACTCCACGTGGCTGGCATTCTGTTTGCTCGATGTGGCTTATTCAGAATGGGGTGGTGTCAATCTGTGGATGTCCTGTTTCAGGGGGTAGAGGAAAAACGCTGGGTGCTCTGAGGAGGAGGGGTGTTGCATCACTGAATTCCATGGAAACACAATGCTTTCCATAAGGAGAAAGTTTTTGTTATACTGTTCTCGTTTGCCGCTCATTCTGTCATGAGCTCAGTTCTAAACCGTGTGCATGAACATAGCGCCTCTGCAAAGGTGGGGATGGAGAACTCTCCCCAAACCACAGATGTGGTTACCTAGGGAGCACCAGATTCATCCTTGCACTGGTGCCTGGTTCATTCAGGGGCTTCAGTGCCTCTTATGGGGCAAAATAGCCAGGGTGCAGGTTTGCCCTAGACTCAAACTCCTCCCAGCCCCCTTGATCCTCCCCAACTCCTCCGCTGGCCCACCCTCAAATGCCCCTGTGCTCAGGGCTCCTGCGGAGACAGCACTGGGCAATGATGAGTAGGCCCAGGGAGGTTCGGCAATTTGCCCACACAGTCAGTCTGTGGTGCCAGGCCCTTGCAGAAGTGAGCCAGGGCAGGATTGTGATCAATACACAGGGGGCTCTGTACTGGACACAGACGGACCACTTGGCTCTCCTGTGGTATGGAGAAAACGCTGCTAGAGACACAGACAGGAGCAGAATCCATCTGATCCCTAGTCTAGCCACCAGACTTCACAGCCTGCTCCTGATACGCAGTGGAGTTTCAAAGTGGTTTGGGGACCCATAAGGAGAGATGCTGGACAGTTATTAGTATCAGTGGGTGTGTCACAGAAGCGCTTTGGGTATGTCTACACTGCAGCTGGGAGGGAGTGTCTCAGACCTGGTAGACAGACTCACGCTAACGGGGCTTGAGCTGGCGAGCTAAAAACCAGCCGTGTGGATGTTCCAGCTTGGGTGGATGCTCAAGCTCTCAAGCCAGAACATCCATGCTGCTATTTTCAGTGCACTAGCTCAAGCCAATGTCTTTAACAATCACTTCTGCTTTACGAATCAGCCCCTTGACATTACAATGACCATCTGGCACGAATTAAGGGCAGATCTGGGAGCCCTCACTGTTGGTGATGCTGCTAACTTAACCACTTTGCAGCAAGAGCAAATTCTTTTGTCAACAGGACATTTCCTTCCACTCTAGTACAGCGTGTGCATGAGCAAAATATAGAAACTTGTCACTGCGCTAAGCACAAAACAGTATTTTCTGAAGGCTCGGCCTCAGTCGATCAGTCAAATGTTCCAGTGCTTGTACGTTTTGCTAGCTCCTAAAGCCAAACGTTGTGTGAAAGTTCTTCAGATGATTCACCATTCCAAACAGCTGATCTCCATGGGGGCTTGCCAATGGGCAGGGAAAAACCCGCTCCCAGTCCCTGCAAATCCTGAGAGACAGGAATCCCAGTGCTCCCAGTTAGGGTGACCAGATGTCCCGATTTTATAGGGACAGTCCCGATATTTGGGTCTTTTTCTTATATAGACACCTTTTACCCCCCAACCCCCTGTCCCAATTTTTCACATTTGCTGTCTGGTCACCCTACTCCCAAGTCCCTGCAAGTCCTGAGAATGCAGGGGATCCTACTAGTGCCAGATTATTCGATGGCACTCATCTCCACTTGATGAGAACTCCACCCTCCAGCTACAAAAGGGTCTCATTTGCCTAGGTTCAAATCTCTGAGATCTTGCATCAACCACCAATTCTGTTAGGGGAACAGCTACACAATCCCCTCCTAGAGCGTGTGGCAGGGCCAATCAGTAACCCCCTACGGAGGCCCAGAGACAGAGTCCTTCTCTTCACTGCTAAAAAAGGGTATTTACAGCAAGGTAACTAACATCTGTGACCTAACCTGAGGTAAAACATACTGAAGACAAGGCTCTCTAGTTTTACTGTGAGGTAAATGAGGTGAGGTCAATCCCAGGTGTGGGTCTGTGGCTGACCTTGCCTCATTTACCTCACAATAAAACTGAAGTGCCGTGTCTTCACTATGCTTTTACCGCAGGAGAGCTCACGTGCATTAGTTACCCTGAGGTGCCAGGGTGAGGCAGCGAAGACAAGGCCTTAGGTTATCACCGTGCAGAATGTCTCTGCTGGGACGTGATCATGACATCTGGATCACTGCCACATGGTGCAGCACCATCCCAGGGAGACAACGCGTCACGGTGCACAGACACGGTGTCAACCCCCACGAATACTTCAGGACTGTTTTAAAGGCCTTGGAAGCTCTGGCTCTGGAGCTGGTGACAGCAGCCCCCATCAAAATCGGGCCTGGCCTGCGAGAATCAGGGCACATGTCTTCTCTGGATGACAAGAGGTCACGCTTTCGGAAACACTGGACAGTAACAGAGAGGCCATGCTGCACATAACAAGGTAGCTGGTAACAACACACAGTATTGTATCTCTTTGCTTCAGCCTGTTTTATGTGCACAGTTCACGATCTCCTAGGGCAGTGGTTCTCACACTGCGGCCCATGGGCCATCAATAGCTTGTAGACCCTGTTCCTGGCGGGCTGCCGAATGAACCATTCTGACAATCAAGCAACAGGGAATGGGCATATTGGTCCATGAGACGGTCTCCTCCTTACAGACTTTGCCACCGAATGCCATTGGCGAACCATAAGAACATAAGAATGGCCATATTGGGTCAGACCAAAGGTCCATCCAGCCCAGTATCCTGTCTACCAACAGTGGCCAATGCCAGGTGCCGCAGAGGGAGTGAACCTAACATGTAATGATCAAGTGATCTCTCTCCTGCCATCCATCACCACCCTCTGACAAACAGAGGCTAGGGACGCCATTGTCAAATCCTTCTGTCTGAGAAGGTGCTTACATGGCTCTTGGCACCAAATGATGGATGACTGGGTCTCAGGGAGGGACAGGCCAAGGAGGAAGGGTCTGGAAGGTTGGTGAGGAGATATGAAAAGAAATATGTTCTTGGGGAGCGGAGAACTGTCCCCAGTGGCTGAGGGATGCAGAAGAGATGAATATTTTAAGGTGGCCCAAGAAGGTCTAACTACAGATAATGGTAGGAAATTAAGCCCAGGGGAACTTTGCCTGGAGATGAGGAGATGTTTCCTAATGGTGAAATTGATTAGACTGTGAAATAGCCTCCCTACAGTAAGGGTAAGAAACCCTGATGCTGGAGGCCATTGCAGCTGGACTGGAGAAAGCCCTGCAGGGAACAGTTCTGCATTGTCCTGGGACTAGATGAGCTCATAGCGTTTTATGTCCTGCCTCGAACCTCTATGAATCTTTGATTTTTTTATCTTTGAAATGTGATGTCTAATCTTCCCCCGGGGAGCAGAGAGGCTGCTTCCCTGCATCGATCCCTTTGTTCCAGAGCATGGTACATCGGGTTAATGGAAGGATCTGAGGTGGTAATGAACAGGCTGCCCTTGTAATTAGAATAATGAGCTCAGGTCTGGTGCACACAGGCAAAAGCAAACACGTGCAGGAACAGGCCCAGCCAGACAGGACCAAAATCCCCAGGAAGTGGGTGTATCCGTCACAGCAAGGCTGGAGAATCCAGGCAGACAATAAACAGCTCTGAGCTCGGGGTCCCCTTCCTGAATATGTCCCAGCTCTGCTCCTGACTCCGGGGGAATTTCACAGCCTGCCGACTGGAAGAGCAGGAACAAAGCAGTGATCGGCGGAGAATGGGAGAGAGGGTACTGGGTATGGAGGGTGGGGAGTGGGATGACAGAGAGAGGAGAGGGGACCAGGCAGGGGGCCAGGTAGGGAGAGAGAAGGGGGTGATGGGAGAAGAGGGAACTGGGGATAAGGTTGGGAGATGATGGGGGAGTGGAGAGGAGGCTCAGAAGGCAAGTGACACTGTGATGCTTCCTGGGAATCCCCGAAGGGCCCAAAGGGTCTGAGTTGCCATGGCCAGGAGGAGTCCTCCAGAGGGGCCACAGCCTCACGGAGATGGCAGTGGCCTCTCCGGTCCCGGTGTCCCCTTGAGAGCCCAGCAGAGCTGTGGCTCCCATCCTTGGCCATCAGAAGAGGCCAGCAGCTATCCTGCCACGCAGGCACCTCCAAGATGGCCGTCGGCAGCACCTCGCCGCGTGGACAGCAATCCTTTCCAACGGGTCCCTGGACGGTAGCGCCTACCCCCAGGGCGAGTCTTCAGAGCCCTCCCTCGGGCACAGGAGGGGGCATTCGAGACCAGTGCCCCCTGGGTGCAAGGTGCTGCCTCCGCCACCTTCCCAGTCCTGGCAAGGCCATCTTCCCGGCTGGCGGGCAGGCGACGGCTGGATGGAACCAGTCCGGCTCAGGTTTCCTGATTCCTTGGCCCCAAGCCCTTGAACGGTTGCAGGGCAACTGCCTGCGTTGTATTTAGGGGTCTCTGGAAAGCAGTCGTGTCCGATCTCTTTCTATGCCCAGCAGCTGCTGTTGACACTCAGGTGCGAGCCAAGGTAAAAGGCCAGTGTCATGTATCTTCTAGCACTTCTTAAACGTTATTTCGAGTTCCCCCTCTGGCTTCTAATAGCCCCCTGGAAGCTTAGCTCTGGGATCTAATTTCCTTACAGAAATAGCTTCACTCCATTGCATGTGCACACAGGCCGGTTATCATAGGGCTGCATTATGGGCAGAGTTGTCCCTTGGGTATGGCGAATCAGGCAACCGCTCCAGGCCCCGCACTTTGGGGGGCTCCATGGGCCAGTGCAATTGGCTGGCGCCGTCAGTCCCAGAAGTGACGGATTTGTCACTTCTGTCCCGGGCCCTGCACCTCCCTAGGGACGGCCCAGACAATGGGAGGGGGGGGTTGTTTTTGCAGGGTTGCCTGGGAATGCCGGGCTGGGAACACTGCTCTGTTTCTGTAGGCTTGCTCATAAATGCCGGGCTGCTGAGATGTGTGCCTTAGTGGTATTTTTAAAAGCATATTTGTTTGGAGCTGAAAACCCAAAACATCCACCAACCCCGCTCCTCCCCAACAGCTTTATCCCAAGCCAGATAAGCTGGGAGCTTCGCAGCGGGGGTGGCGGTTCCTGTAATGTGCCAAGGTGGCGGATTCAGGAATGGAGCTCTTCATTCCCATAAGAGCTCAAGAAATCTGGGTGCAGACCAGTGCACGTTTCTGCAACTCTACTGAGCAAGTTCTGCAAGGCAAGAGCTCCTCTGACCTCACTGACACCCACCTCCCCCTGTCCAGGAGTGTCACAGACCTGAGCAGTGACAGTTTGGGGCACCGAGGCTGTTGCATCAGTTCCACCCCGGCCATGGCTGGAGACTTCTGTGTCCATCAGAGGCAGCACAGGCACAATCAGGCCTTGTGGATTCCGGAGTCTGATTCTCCTCTGACTCACGCCCGCTTTGCAGGGGTGTTGTAATGCCACTGACTTCAGTGGCATTACTCTGGATTTACACCAGGGCCTGTGGGAACAGAATTAGGCCCTCTGAGCAATCAACCACTTTGAAATGCTCATAGATGACTCAGGAATGGAAGGTGATGCGTTATGGACCCCAGATTTGCAGCATGGTTTGGGATTTGACCTGTGACTGTGCTATCCCAGGCTACTGATGATCTCCGAGCAGGTGCAAACACAAGGACAGTGCTCCCAGATTGGCTACAGCATTATTCAGTGGAGGGGATGCACTCAGTTCAAGCAAACCCCTGTCAACACCTCACACTAACCTGCTTTGGCTAAGGCCCTGCTGTCGTTTATGCCCACATGGCGCCCACAAAATAAAGCGAGTGCAGCTCTAACAGGTAGAGCAAGATGCTCCCACGTCGCACAGCAGGTTCCAGCCTGGCTCATTCCCCAGCTTCCTCCCCACACAGGCTGGATATCCCCAAGCCACAGCAAGGGCAGCCTGTCAAGCAGGGATTCCCTTTCTGACACTAAGCTGGCGTGATCTGCCTGGGGCAGCCAGTTGCACTTACAGGGCCATCTGTGCAGCTTTGCCAGACGCTCTTCTCTGTGGTCCCTGCGGGCCATAGTGCTCTGAGAACGTGCATGTCCACGGCCTTCAGCAGCATGTAATTACTGCTAAATACCAGCTCTCCTTGTGACCAGTTCTACGTGTCAGCTGGCTGCTTTCTGCACAGCGTCCTCCGGTTAGAGCACAGGGCTGGGAGTTGGGAGACCCGGTTTCCAGCCCTCACTCACCTTGTGACCTTGGACAAGATCCCCCAAGGTATTTAGGCCCTAACTCCTTTTTATTCTCATGAGGTTAGGCACCTACATAGCCTGGAGGAGCTGGGCCTTAGCCTGCCTTTCCGTGCCTCAGTTTCCCCATCTAGAAAAGAGATGATAATACTTTTGTAAAGCACTTTGAAATCCTGGGATTAAAAAGTAGAAGATTAGTTATAATCTATTACCATGCTCTAAGGATACTGGATGAAATCTGGACCCCACCTAGGTCAATGGCAAAATCCCCGCTGATTTCAACAGGGCCAGGATTTCACTGTGCTTAAATACTAGAGGGATGGGTGCGATAGGGAACCCAGGCACAGAGAGATCTCCCATTTTCCTTCCCCTCCTCAAGGTTCTGTGACAAAGCAGCATGCTTGTACCTGTGGAGGGTCTGCCCAGGGAACCCATCAAAAATGGATGGATGGATTCAGCCCACCACCACACATTTAACCAGAGCAATTGCACTGCAAACAGCAGCAGCTGGACTTCAACTCAGTATGCAAAGAGGCGAATGATCCAATTAGCTTCTGCAATTAGCTGGGCTAACAGCCCACATGTACGCTTCAGGGGCCTGATATGTGCATAAATACATATGGAGTTACACTGAATGTTTCTGTTGTCAGCTGTACAAGCAACCAGACCCCTCACCTCCAAAACAGCCTACTGACTAATGACCCCTATACACCAACAGGACTGGAGCACCCACGGGGAAAAATTAATGGGTGCTCTGCACGCACTGGCAGCCAAGCTCCCCTCTCCCCCACCTCCTCCTCCCCTCCGAGCGCGCTGCGTTCCCACTCCTCCGTCTACCTCCCAGCGTTTCCCGCGCCGCCGCCAAACAGCTGTTCGGCAGCTCCGGGGGAGGGGAGGAGTGGGAACATGGCGTGCTCAGAGGAGGAGGTGGGGAAAAGGCGGGGCCGGGGCAGGGATTTGGGGAAGGGGGGCGGGGCAGGGGCAGGGCCTCATGGAAGGGGTGGAGTCAGGGCGGGGCCAGGGGCAGGGTCGAGCACCCACCGGCGGGAGCAGAAGTCGGCGCCTATGCAGGGCGGGCTTTGCTGTTGTGCGCGCGCGTGCACACACACACACACACACACACACCCCTGAATTGCTCAGTGTTCTGCCATCCCTACCCGTTATCTGCCCAACACAACCCCATTAGACATCGTAGGCGGTTGGGTCAGCCCCTAGGCTATGATCTCTGGGCCCCTGTACATTTCGCATTGGGCGGATGCAAACTCAGCCACATCTCCGTCGGGCGCTAGCGGGAACCCCTGGAGTTACCCGGTGGAAAGTGCTCCAGGAGGCCGCAGTGGGGCGCTGCAGCGCCATGCCGGCTCTCGGGGTCAGGAGCAGCGCTGGGAGGTTCGGTATAAAGGCTGTGGTGCAGCCATGCCAATGCCGTCTCAGAACAGAGAAGGCCCAGATTGGACTGATCTGCCTGTGACAATACAAGCTCCTGCAGCCCTGGCCGTGACCTCAATGGGATCCACACAGGTTGCCAACTTTCTGACCGAACAAAACCGAACACCCTTGCCCCGCCCCTTCCCTGAAGCCCCGCCCCCTCCCTCCGTCGCTCGCTCTCCCCCACCCTCTCTCACTCGCTCATTTTCACCAGACTGGGGAGGGTCCCTTTTTGGACACTGGGGAACCAGGCCGGGCCTGGGCTGCACCCAAACTCTCCCACCGTTCAGGGCTGCTGGGATCCAGAGTCTTGGCTCAGCCGATGTAGAGAGAAGGCCCAAAAGGTCACAAAGTTTGGGGTGGCGCCAGATGAGCAGGGGGTTATTGAGTCAGACTCATCTTGAGGCTGAAAACACAGGCCAGGCCTTGCTGCTGCTCTCGGTTCAGTTTGGGATCAGCCTCAGGTGCCAGTGGCTTCAGGATCTGTCCCCTGCCAGCAGCCCCTTCACGCTCTGAGGGCCCAGAGGTACCAAGTGGCCACATACCCATATGCTGTAATAAGCCAGGACCCTCAGACAGCAATCGCCTGCCCACTGCTGCATCCTCAGTGCGGTACCAGCGGAGAGACGTGACCCAGGGAGGCTTTCCACAAACAGGTCTCGGTTGCACCTGAGTCTGGAGTCAGCTGCATGCCACCCACCTTGATCCCGCCAGCGGCACTTCCTGATGTCGGCCACTGCCTGGCCTCTAAAGGCACCGTCCACTACATCCAGCAAAATTCAGTGTACAGGCCCAGCCGAGAGGCTGTAGCACACTTGTCTTCACCCTGCGCTGTTGTAGCACTTGCGTGAAGACACTACTGCATGGATGGGACAGCTTCTCCCATCGGCGTAGTTAATCCACCTCCCCGAGAGGTGGCAGCTATTGATGGAGAAGCTCTCCCGCTGACATAGCGCTGTCTACACAAGGGCTAGGTCGCTCGGGGTGTGGATTTTTCACAGTTGTACCCATCTAGGTCTGTAGTGTAAACCTGGCCACGGTTTTAACCCTGAGAGCGCTGGCCCTCCCCAGCTAGCCAGCCAAAGAGACACTTCGGCGGACGCATCTGAAACTCGTAGAGGGGAGACGGACAAGATGGAAGTGCCCTTGGGCTTGTGAGGATATTACCCCCCCTGAGCTGGGTTCCCTGTGTCCAAACAGCCGTTGTCTGGGGAGTTTGGATGAATGCTTCTGACTTGGGCACGACCCAGGGTAGTTTCTGTAAAAATCAAACCCATCAGAACGGCAGAGCAGGAGCCCATCTCGTCGGGACCATAGTAGTTAGGAACAAGTGCTGCGAAAGGAGCACCTGCATAGTGTGGACAGGGCCCATGCTAAGAAATGAGTCCAAACCAGAACCCTAGCTCCACCCCCTCCCTTCTCCCAAACTATGGCAAAGTTTCATCCAAATCTAGACCCAAACGTCACAGCTTGCACCCCAGCTCTCCCTAGATGTGAGCAGGCTTCTCCCCCCGCACACACACACACCCACCCCCTCTCTGAGCTGCCAGCTAAATGTCAGCATTAATTGATCTTAACTTTGCTGAATGAGTCATTCCCTGGGCTGGTTGCAGGAGAGCCGAAAATACCTCTGGAGAGCTGGGGCAGATGGGCTCTGTAACCTGCCAGCTCCTCTCTCCAGTTAGGTTCTGCCTCATTACGCCATGGGGCAGCTGCCCTCCTGCGGCACTAAGTGATTCTCCCAAGGTCACACGGAGGCTCTGTGGCTGAGCAGGGAATTGAGCGCTGGCCTCCCAAGTCCCAGACCACCCCCCAGACCCTCCGTCCACTCTCAGACCCAGCAAGTCTCCCAGCAGGACGGGCAGAGGCGTAGCAAGTGCCCTCCGTACCCTCCGACCGGAGGGGGCCCCATAAGGAAGGGGGCCCCTAAAAGTGGCAAAAAAAATGTAAGGTATAACTAGGTAAGTGACATTTATTGACGCTATTGCACAATCCATGCGCTCAACCATGACAGATGACAGGCTTTCTGCGCTTGCAGTTACCTCAATCGAAAACAAGATTGCCAGATCTCTGGACTATGACGCATTGATTAACCAATTTGCGGCGAACAAGGCTCGAAAGAAGCGCTTTGCGTAAATACGGAATACATGTACACTGTAGGCCTATGTATACATAATATGAACCCTGTGTATTGTATAAAATAAATACCGCATTCCAGTTTCTGCATTGTAAGGGGCCCCGGACATATGTTCGGAGGGGGCCACGTTCTTTGTTGCTACGGCCCTGAGGACGGGGTCACTCTCACTTGGCCGGGGAGCGATTGCTCAGCATGCCTAAAGGACAGGAACTAGGGGGAAATGCACTGAAACTGAGCCAGACACATAGGCCAGGCTATCCATTATTCTCATGCTCCAGCATGTGAAACATCCTGCAGTCTCACAGGGATGTGACACCAGGAGGCGCACACAGAATGGCCCTGCTGATTGCTTCTCGGGCTTCCTTTCACAGCAGTTACTGTTAGCTGGAGATCTCTGGGAGAGAGGAAGGATGGCCTTGTGGTTAAGGCACTGGACTGGGACTCCGGGGATGCCTGTTCATTTCAATTCTCTGCCACAGACCCCCTGTGTGACCTCGGCACATCACTTAGTCTCTGTGCCTCAGTTTCCCCATCTGTAAAATGGGGATAACAGCATGGCCTTTCAACCACCGCTCCTTGGGTTGCAAGAAGCAATGAAGTGACTTGCCTCTTGTCACACGGTCAGGAAATGACTCCAGATCTCCTGAGCCCTTAACCAACAAACCACAAGACCAATGTACAGAGCACTGGACTGCTGGGATTGTCACTTCCTGTCTGTGTCTCAGTAATTGCTTTACTGCTTTCTTCTCCCGGGCTGTAGCAATATCGGCCCAGGGCTGGGAGGCAGATGACTCAGCAGGTGACTCTAAAGAAGAACTACACTCGACAGCGATGACCGAGCGATGGACAAGGGGAGGCATGAGGCCTCTTCCATCTCTAGCTAGTACAAAAAAGCCGGAGGGAGGAAACAAGCTGGCTTTGGGGGAGAGGCAGAGCAAGGGTGGGGTCTCGGGGTGGAGCATGGGCAGGGCCACAGCCTGGGTTGAGGAGGCTTAGCCTCCCCAGTCCTATTATTCCCGCCGCCCACGTCTGCCCTCCTGTGCAGCACAGGCTGTTACATTTCACCCCCGAGACCCCTGTACGGAGCCCCTGACGTGAGTCCTCAGGAGATCACTGTCAGCAGAGAACAGGCGAGGCCAAGGTGCCACCAGCGTCCCAGGCCCCTGCAGTGGCAGGGAATTGAGTGGGTGAGA
This sequence comes from Mauremys reevesii, assembly GCF_016161935.1. Classification (NCBI taxonomy): domain Eukaryota; kingdom Metazoa; phylum Chordata; order Testudines; family Geoemydidae; genus Mauremys; species Mauremys reevesii. Next base: position 78,921,393 of record NC_052632.1, on the reverse strand, counting down.
AATTCCCGGATGGCCCCAGCCTGCGAACCGCATCCCCCGCTGCAGAGGAAGGTGGAAACCCCCAAGGAAAACGTCCCTGGGAGTTGCTCCTTGGGCACTGGCAGGGCGAACCCACACACGACGTGTACAAGCCAATGTCTCCAGCGTCTTTGCATCCGTGTGAAACCAGAGGCCAGGATGGCAAAATGAAAATGAGGCTGGGATGTCCGGCAGCAGGAATTTACATGGCTGGGCTGACGGGGGGCACGTTTCCCGACTTTCTAGGCTTTAGGGCGGCAACGCAGGGCCATGCGAACAGAGCAACAGAGCCCATTAAAGGGGCTCTGTCAAGATCAACATGAGAGCTCCTGCCACCCGGAACTCAATGGGAGGTTTGCCCGAGTGAGGACTGAGGCAAGGCCTCAGGATTCGGTCCATCTAAAATGAAAGCTGTTGAGACTGCACAGGGTGTTCACATCCTAGGGCAGGGGTGGGGATTTACCATCACCGATTGACTAGTGAAGGGCAGAAAAGTGATCAGAGCCCCCAGAACACCCCACAGCCCTCTGGGGCTCCCAGCCTCATTTCAGTGCAGACCCCAGGACACTCTAAGGACTGAGGGGGCCAGCTGCAAAGAGCGGGTGGGGGGTCACAGCACAAGCAGCAGCTGTTACTGGAAGGGCTGGGGGATTCCCGGGGTGGGAGTGTGCACTTGTGGGGTGAGCCTCAGGAGACATGGGGGACTCCCTCTCTCACCCGGGAGAGACAAGCTCTGGAAGCTGTTCCCAGGAATCTCCGTGGGGATTGTATCAACTTTATTCCTTTCCATCTGATGCAGCCGTAGGCGTGGGGGCCACCCTCCCGGGGGTTGGAATTTGTATAGCCGGCGGGGGGCGGTTAGCACCCCTGATTGAGTCTGGAGTAGAACTTTTCGGCTTTGGTCCTGTATGAGCCACCACTTTTTTCAAATGCTGGCTGCCCCCTGGTGACCAAACCAATAACTACCACCTCCAAAACCCGCCCTCCTCGGCAACTGGTCCCTGGCTCTCACTGGGCAGAGTCTGGGTATCGGGCTCTCCGCACTCCCCTACCCAGAGCCTGCCAGAGACACAGGGCGAGGGAGTCAGGCTGCAGCAGCATTTGCCTATTTTCTTTGGCCTGGGTCGGTTTTTCCTTCTGAAATGGGACTTTGCATGTGCTGGCAGTGCCAGGGCTGCTCCCGGGTGCTAGATATAAACCTAAGCGAGAGAGAAGGGGAGCCAGGTGGGGTAACTCCCAGGCTGCTTAGTGACCTTCTGAACTGGCTAGTGCAGAGGTGGGCAAACTACGGCCCACGGGCTCGATGTGGCCCGCGGGACCGTCCTGCCCGGCCCCTGAGTTCCCGGCCGGGGAGACTAGCCCCCAGCCCCTCCCCTGCTGTCCCCACTCCCCTGCAGCCTCAGCTCGCTGTGCCGCCAGCACTCTGGGCGGGGTGGCTGGCTCCGTCTGGACCACGGGGCTGCGAGCTCCTGCCGCTCTGAGCAGCATGGTAAGGGGGCAGCGGGGGTGGATAAGGGACAGTGTGTTCTGGTGAGCAGTCAGGGGACAGGGGGATGTTGGATGGGGCAGAGGTTCGGGGGGGCGGTCAGGGGATGGGGAACAGGGGTTGCATAAGCGTGGGAGGCCCGAGGGTCCTGTCAGGCGGTGGGGGTGTGGATAGGGGACAGGGCAGTCAGGAGACGGGGGAGGGGATTGGGATGGAGTCCCGGGGGGCAGTTAGGGGGCGGCAGTCCAGGGGGGGCAGTCAGGGGACAAGGAGCGGGGGGGTTGGATGGGTCGAGGGATCTGAGGGGGGCAGTCAGGGGGCGGGATGTGGGAGGGGGCGGATGGGGGCAGGGGCCAGGCTGTTTGGGGAGGCACAACATTCCCTACCTGGCCCTCCATACAGTTTCACGTGAGGGCCGATGTGGCCCTTGGGCCAAAGCACCCCTGGGCTAGTGTGTCTGGGTGCCACTATCCTCTAGTGGATGGAATCAGAACTGCTCCTCTTTGCGTTGCTATTTTAATTATCTGTCTTATCAGAGCAGCTGGGAGCACCAGTTACAGACCAGGCCCCGGGCTGGACTAAGGGGAGTTCATTACAGACACCACTCTTGGCAGGAGGGTTCTGCCTCCTGTATGATTGGGCTGCGGTGCTTAAAGCCCTGGAAAGTTCAGTGGCAAAAGCCGGCCTGAAAATGAAACCCAAATTCTTCTGGTGGATGACTTTGAACACGCTGCCAGCCTCTTAGCGGGCGAAACCGCTCGGCTCTGTTGTGGAGAACTCGGGTGGCAGCGAGCAGGAACTCGAAGCCGGCGCTGCGAATGGGGAAACGCCTTTCGCACATCGTGCGCCCCATTGAGGAGAGAGAGGAAGCAGAGGCTGTGCCTAGGGTGACCAGATGTACTGATTTTATAGGGACAGTCCTGATTTTTGGGTCTTTTTCTTACATAGGAGCCTATTACCCCCCACCCCATCTGGATTTTTCACATTTGCTGTCTGGTCACCCTAGCTGTGCCACGCTTCGGCAGTCGGGATCCTGATCTGCGTGACTGAAACGCGGCCCCTCGCTGTCAAGATTGGAAGGAATCGGAGACCTAAAATCGGATGGCTGGACGGCCTCTACGGACTCCTGTCCCACATAGGCATTGTACCCTGTAACCCGCCAGATTTGGCTGAGGACAGATTTGGTTCAGCAGCCTCTCTGCGTCCCAGCGAACGAACGATGCTGCTCTGCGGACCAACAACCAGCAGAGGGTAGCAGCCTCCCGCGTCTCCGAGTCGTGTGTGTACGATGTACAGCTTGTAAATGGCCCAGCAGTGCTTTACACGGCATCAAGTGAGCTGGATCTGGTGTGAAAGCCCAGCCCCAGCTTCAGAGCGATTGCAGGCCCCCCATCCCGGGGTTCAGTCTGTCGCCTGGAATGCCCCTGGCTGCCTCAGGAAGCGGTTTCACTACAAACAAGCACATTTGCTGGATGCAGCTGAGCCTGGCGCCGACCTGCCGTGACCCGCTGGGGATTAGAACAATTCCAGTTCCAGGTCACGCCAGGACAGGTCCAGACCCGCCAACCCTGGCACATCCCGGCCAAGGCTGTACGGACAACACAACCCTACAGTGCGCTGACATCATTCATCGGCACGCTGGCTCGCCCATTAGAGCCCTAAATGCCACCCTCCGCGAGTCACATTCATACACTGCTGTAGATCAGGAGTAAGTCTGCGGTGTTACAGGGGTGGGACAGGAAGGCCAGGCCCCACGATAACGCGGCACTGCCAACTCCCACGGTTGTACCACGAGTCTCACAATATGTGGTGCTTTTCTCACAGCCTCTGCGGCTGGAGCCGTGAGACGCCGTGAGAATCTCAGCTTTTCAAAAGTACCTTCCCAGCCTTCGGGGTTGCAGAGGGAAGCGTGAAGCTGTGACCCCTCCAGGCCCCGCAGCGGAAGGCAAAGGACATTCATTGTTTTTTAATATCTCGTGATTTTTAAGCCAGTCTCCCGGAAGGCCCAGCAGGGGCAGCCGTGGGGGCTACTGAGCCAGGAAGCTTCTGGCCGCGGTCGGTGTGTTCCGAGAAGCGGGACTGGGTGGCCATCCTTTGTAAATAAACAGGACCGGACCCAAGAACAGACCTGGCTCCATCTTCAATTTGTCCTCCTAACGGAAACAACCCAGCAAGGCCCCAAATATTGGCTAATCTGGGGGGCCCATAGGGCAACTCCACACACCCCCTTCTCCCCCAGGCTGAGCAGCCCAGCTCTGACCCCTCTACTTTCTGCTCCCCAGATAAAGAGCCGAGTATACGAGCAACCTCTGTTAACGCGGCCTTCACAGCCCCCCATGGCCCCTCGGAGTCATTCACAACAAGCTGCCGGAGTTCCGGTATCCGTCCCTTGGACCCAGGAACGTTTTTGCCCACGTGCTTCTCTCCTCGTCTTTTCCGCTTGGCCCAGACCTGCCACAAACACGGCCCGTCCCCCTGCTGCCGGATTTTGGTGACAAGGGACTGTGATTAGGGTCACCTTGGCCTCCCTTGCCCCATATTACACCCCGCCTGCCCCTCACCCTCTCGGCCTGCTCCAGGTGCATCCTTTGACCCCTGGTCATGGCGGAGAAGAGCAGCAGGACAATTGCCTCATAGCCTTGAGCCGCACTTAGCTGAAGGCCGCCAGAGAGGAGCTGGGGACTCCGGTCCCAGCGAAGCCTGTGGATGAGCTAAAGCCTAGTCCGGAGTAGAGCAAAGGGATCGGTGCTAACGCCAGGGGTTTTACGCTCCGGTGCCGGGCACCCTAAGCTAGAACAAGGGACCTTTGTGTCCTCTAGGTGAGGGTTGACCCCAAAAGAAGCCTCCTAGTTAAGCTGCCAGGAGATTCCCAACCCTGGAGAGTGAAGGCACACACAGGGCAGTGCAAGCTTCCTCCTCTCTCTCTAGCCTTGCCAATGCCCCACCACCCGCACCCACAATCTGCCCTGTGATTCCAGCCCGGGGCTGCCCATTGCTGGGGTGACGCCAGGGGTGACATGAGCAGCAGCCAGACGAGGAAGCATAGAAGAGTGGGCATGACTCGGCACAGGGATGGGGAGCAGAAAAGCCCGAGCTCGGCCCCTGATTTTCTCTGAAGCCTTGGGCAAGTCACTCAGTCGCTTGGTGCCTCAGTTTCCCCATCTGCAAAATGGGGATTGTAACCCTGCCCTAACCCTCAGTGCATCTGGTGACCAGGCTCTGAGCTCCTCAGGCAGCAGGAGCCAGGGAAATGCACAGTCTGATTCTCTTGGGCCCAGAGGGCAGGGGCTGGAGCATGCAGCATATTTACCTTTTACCCTGACTCATCATTCTTCAGGTCACATCCTCTGTCCCAGGAGACGCCATCATCGTCCGGCCCAGTGCCTCGCTGATCCCCCTCGCTTCCCTTTTCTTCTGGCCCCGAGTGAATTTTCCCACTGTTTGAAGGAAGTGCTTCCTGGGACGGTGCCAGACGGGGAAAACAAGAGGTAAATATTGTTTTCTTCCTCCCCGACAGCCTGCCAGTAAGGCTGAGTGTCTCTCCAGCCAGCAGCACCCCAGCAACCCCCTTCTCCCCCAAACTCTGTGCACCCACTCAGGAGGGGTCTCAGCCGATCCCCTGCAACTCGCCCAGGCTTCAGCTCGGGGCCCAGCTCCCCACACATCCTGTGCAGGAGGGCAGGGCATAGGGAGCATTTCCCAAGACTCTGACATTGCTCCTGCTGCCCCCTTCTGGGTTCACTGGGCATGAATTTTTCTGCCGGGCAAATATAGTTACCTTCATCCAATCAGGGAACAGAAAAAAGTACCATGTGGTTTGTCTAGCCAATCACGAGCAAGCCAAGAGAGATCAAATGACAAACATTCACAGCTGCTTCCCAAGGTGAAAAATCCAAATAGAAATTGGCTAAATGGGAGGAAACCACCATCTGCCCTGCCCCATCCACCAGCAGAAAAAAGAAGAAAAACTCCCAGAATAAATGGCTGGCTGTGAATGACTCACTCCTTTCTCACAGCAAGGCCACTGTATTGGGTTTGCAGGCCTCTTAATATTGGGGCTCATTTCCCATATCCTCTGCGGTCCTGTCACCCCCTGGCACGCTGAGCTCATAACATTTCCCCAGCCTTTGTTTCAACTGTATAGATTGTAAATTCTTTGGGCCAGAGGCTGTGTCTCACAATGGGCCTGATCCTGCCCCATTGACATCAATGAGAGTTCTGCCACTGACTTCAGTGGAAGCAGGCTCCGCCGGATTACGTGTGTGTGTGTACAGCACCTAACGCACGACTAGGGCTGCCACGCCACCTCTGATGTCCAAAACTCTGGGACATCCAGAATGATCCTGAGACCCAAAACTGGGCAGCTGACAGTGTGTACTGAGCACCCTTACAGACTCAGCTGCCTCGAAAAAGGGACGATCCTGGGAAAACCTTGATAAGCTGACTCCCCTAGACCTGATCTCATAGAATCATAAAATCATAGGACTTGAAGAGACCTCGAGAGGTCATCTAGTGCAGTCCCCTGCATTCATGGCAGGACTAAGTATTATCTAGGCCATCCCTGACTGGTGTTTGTCTAACCTGCTCTTAAAAATCTCCAGCGATGGAGATTCCATAACCTCCCTAGGCAATTTATTCCACCCTGACAGTTAGGAAGTTTTTCCTAATGTCCAACCTAAACCTCCCTTGCTGCAATTAAAGACCATTGCTTCTTGTCCTAAAGGTTAAGAAGAATATTTATGTACTTGAAAACTGTTATGTCCCCGCTCAGTCTTCTCCTCTCTAGACTAAACAAACCCAGTTTTTTCAATCTTCCCTCCTAGGTCATGTTTCTAGACCTTTAATCATTTTTGTTGCTCTTCTCTGGACTTTCTCCAATTTGTCCACATCTTTCCTGAAATGTGGCACCCAGAACTGGACACAATACTCCAGCTGAGGCCTAATCAGCGCAGAGTAGAGCAGAAGAAATACTTCTCGTGTTTTGTTTACAATACTCCTGCTAATAAATCCCACAATAATGTATTTTTCTTTTTTGCACCAGTGTTACACTGTTGACTCATATTTAGCTTGTGATACACTATGATCCCCAGATCCCTTTCCGCAGTGCTCCTTCCTAGGCAGTCATTTCCCATTTTGTATGTGTGCAACTGATTGTTCCTTCCTAAGTGGAGTACTTCGCATTTGTCCTTATTGAATTTCATCCCATTGACTTCAGACCATTTCTCCAGTTTGTCCAGATCATTTTGAATTTTAATCCTATCCTTCAAAGCACTTGCAATCCCTCCCAGCTTAGTTTGTTCACAAACTTTATAAGTGTACTCTCTACGCCATTATCTAAATCATTGATGAAGATATTGAACAGAATCGGCTCCAGAACTGATCCCTGCAGGACCCCACTTGTTATGCCCTTCCAGCATGACTGTGAACCACTGATTACTCTCTGGGAATGATTTTCCAACCTTACAGTATCTCTTCCAACGATTTAGCACCCACCTTATAGTATCTCCATCTAGGTTGTATTTCCCTAGTTTGTTTATGAGAAGGTCGTGCGAGACAGTATCAAAAGCCTTACTAAAGTCAAGATATACCACATCTATCACTTCCCCCCATCTACAAGGCTTGTTACCCTGTCAAAGAAAGATATCAGGTTGGTTTGACATGATTTGTTCTTGACAAATCCATGCTGACTCTTATTTATCACCTTATTATCTTCTAGGTGTTTGCAAATTGATTGCTTCATTATTTTTTCCATTATCTTTCCGGGTACAGAAGTTTGAGTCCTCCAGATGCTGCCGTAATTTATTATTGTTATCAGTAATAATAACCTTTTATTGTTTCCTATGTCACCTCATGGCCTTTTTTCACAAGGCAATAGACGTTAAATAAACTAAGGAAATAGAAGGTAAAAAACTTTGTGAATGCAAACTTAGGGCTACACATTGAAATGAAAAAAAAACCCTGGAAACTAACGTCTGCATTTCTAACGTGCTTCGCATCACAGTATTTGAGACATTGCTGTTTTGTTCTGCCTCCAACAAGTTCTCTTCTAGAAGGTGCTGGACGCTTGTGTTCTCAGAACATTAAGTCTTTCCCTTGTTTTGAATGTGCTTTGCATTGGTCTGTAAACTGGTCACCGCTTCCAACAGCGTCCCCTCATGGCCAGGGGTGGCTCTGCAGCAACCCGCTGTAGGTTTCCTTCTCTTCAGGGTTCCTCAATCAACTTCAAACCTAGGTTTTGCTCTGTTCCCAACACCCATCCTTAGGGTCTGGGCTGATTCCCATCAAAGGTCAAAAGAAAAGTCAAAATCCCCCGTGTACAAAGTTTAAATCAATCCCTTGATTTAGCAGGTCGCTCCCAGCCCTGCCTACTTGGAGCAACTCCCCCAGTTCCTGCAGGAGATCTTTCCTGCAGGAGCCTTGCACTCGCGCTGCAATCCCTCTACCCAGGCCTCTCCCTGATTGAGTCATTCACCTGATTTCCCCACCAGGGGAGCCGAGTGGGGCCCATCTCCCCTTCAAGCCCCAGCCACCCTGTGACGGGGCCCATTGTTGGTAACACCCGGCCCATCTCAAAGAGCTTTCGTCTGAGGATCTCAAAGCACTTTACAAACTTGCAGCCACCCTCCCTCGAGGGACTGTAGCTCATTGCTATCACCCGATTTTTCAGAACGGTAAACTGAGGCACAGATCAGCTAAATGGCTGGCCCTTAGGTAGCTGCATACTGAGCTGCTTCAGTGCCCAATCACATTAGACTGCATCTTTCCCTTGAATTCAATGGGCTTTAAGTCAGACTCTGAGGCAGCAGGAGAGTCAGGAAAGGGACCCAGGAGTCCTGACTCCCAGCCCCATTCTCTCCTCCCCAGAACATTTTCCCCATCTCCCTATCTCCAGGGGCATCGGTTTCCATGTAACTTCTCCCCTTCCCGCCAGAGGCCGGGATCCCTTCCTGGCCCGCCCAACGACAGCCAAGTGGCTTCCTGCCTGATTTCTCACCAGGAAGAATCTCTCACTCAACTAACAAACAAAAGAAAACAAAAAATCAAAGCAGCAATGCCTGCCTGCAAGCCTGAGCCGAGAAACAGGAAGCCAAGGGCTTCATCGCCTCTTCCTGAGCATCGCTCGGAACAGCCCCCAGGTCTTTCGGGGCCAGCTTGGCCCCTCCCTTCCGCAGCTGCATCCTCGCTCCCCAGCCTCACACCGGCGGCGAGGGCAGGTGCAGCGGGCGAGAGACAGGGGACGGCTGCCGGGAGCCCTGCCGAGCCGGGGAGCGAAGGGGGACCGGCTGCTCTGGCGCAGGATGGAGTCTGTGGCTTTGTACAGCTTCCAGGCGACGGAGAAGGACGAGCTGCCCTTTCGCAAGGGAGACACGCTGAAGGTACCTCTGCCCCCTGTTTTCTTATCGCGGGAGCCCCAGCAAGGGAGACAGGCTCCCCCAGGCACAGCCACCTGCCCCTGGGAGCTCAGCCAGATGGCCTAAGCTCAGCATGCCCATTCCAAGCACTTGTAGGAGTCCAGCGCCTCTTGCTGGAGGATCCTGGTGCAGGGGAGGGCTAGGGAGTGGGGAGATCTGCCGGCAGATGAGGCTCTAGGGTGCCTCTGAAATGCACTGGCCCAGAAGCTGGGATTGGATCGAGCCCGAGGAGAGAGCTAGAAAGCACCTGAGACTGGCTGCACCAGCAGGGAGAGGTCGTGCTGGGTTGGGGGGTTAGACTGTGCCTGAGATGCAGTGGCCCAGAGAGACGGGTAAGCCCTGACTGAGGACACAGCAGGGTGCAGAAGCAGTGTCCAGCCCAAGCTACTAGCGTCTGTAGTGTGGACGGGCTTGTTCCTTCCATGGCCTGGCACCCAACCACCCCGAAGGGCTGGGAGGAAGAGGAGGCATTGCTTGCTACTACTGATCCTAGCTGCACGGACGTCCATGGCCAAGCGGCCTGGGGACTTTACTGGGGAGAGGATCTGGCCCTTGGAGCAGCTCAGTGCTCCACAGATGGGGCCCAATGCTGCTCCAGGAGTTGAGGGGGATCCCCGGGACATCTGTAAAGAGACCTGGCCTGGCAGTGGGCCGACTGCAAAGAGCAGATGAGCTTGGAATGAGGCGTCCTGCGACACAGCTGATCTCCTCCGGGTAAAGTGAGACTGAGAGGATGGGCTTGCAGTCTAGGCACGGGAGTATGACCCAGTAGATGTGGATTCGGTTGCAAGCTCTGTGGCAGGGTCCCCCTGTAATCAGGGGCAAACCACCCCATCTCTCTGGGCCTCAGTTCCCTTCTCCCACCCTTTGTTTTTACTGTGAACTCTTCTGGGCAGAAACCGTCTCTTACGTGTGGGCCTGCAATCACAAACAGCAAACTAGGGGAATGGGATCTAGGTGAAATGACTGTAAGGTGGGTGTGCAGCTGTTGAGAAACCCATGAGTAGTTATGAGTAGTTCACTGTCAAACTGGGAGGATGTGCCATGTGGGGTCCCACAGGGGTCTGTCCTGGGCCTGGTACCATTCAATATTTTCATTAATGACTTGGGGGATGGTGGACTAGAATGGACAATTCTGAAATCGGTGGACGACACCAAGCTGGGAGGGGTTGCAAGCACTTTGGAGGACAGGATTTGAATTCAAAACGATTTTGATCAATTGGAGAGCTGGCCTGAATTCAGCAAGAGACAAGTGCAAAGGACTACACTTAGGAAGGATACATCAAATGCATCACTGCAAACTGGGGACTTGCTGGCTAGGTCGTAGTACTGCTCAAAAGAACCTGGAATCCCAAACTGAACATGAGTCAACACTGTGATGCTGTGGCAAAAAAGGGAAATGTGTTGGGGTGTATTGCCAGCAGCGTTGTAAGACACAGGCTGTGATTGTCCAGCTCTGCTGGGCACTAGTGGAACTGCAGCCGGACTACGCAGTTCAATTTTGGGTTCCACACTTTAGGAAAGATGTGGACAAATTGGAAAGGAAAGATTGACTGCACTGGGCATGAGTCTAGAGAAGAGAAGGCAGGGGGCCGATAGTCTTCAAATATGTAAAAGGTTGTCATAAGGGGGCCGGTGATCAAGGGTTCTCCGTGTGCGCCAAGGACAGGACAAGAAGGAATCAGCTCTATTCACCACAAGGGAGATCTAGGATGGATATCAGCAGAAACTTGCTAAGGAGAGCTGAGCTCTGGAACTGGTTATGTTGGGAGGTTGTGGAATCCCCGTCACTGGAGGTTTTTAAGCACAGGTTGGACAAACACCGGCCAGGGATGGTCTGGGTTTACTTGGTCCTGACTCAGTGCAGGGGGCTGGACTGTTTGAGCTCTTGAGGTCCCTTCCAGCCCGACATCTCTGATTTCTGTGATCTCAGTTGGGGCCGCTAGACATACCTGGAATACAAACAGGAGCAGTAAATCTCTTAAGAGATGTTTGATTCACCCGAACACTTATTTACTCCTGTGCTTTAGATCTGAATTAATACACGGCCCCAACATTTTGATCTCAGTAGAGCTCTGACTTACTGTTTAAGAAGAAAGTTTGTAGGAGCAGCCAAAAGTCTTTCTTCCCCAGGCTTGTGCTTGTGAAATTCTCCATATACCGTGGTGATATTTCCAGGCACTTTGTATGCGAGAGTTGACACCGGTTCTGTTAAAGTACCATTTGCAAATGACAAATTATTATGTGATAAATAATGGGGCCGACTCCGAGCGCGATCGCTCCTGAATCATGCCAGCATGCCGAAATCATGCCCATAACGACATTTGCACGGCCTGCATCACATAATGTCTCTGGAGACATGGCAGGGCTGGGCTGGGCTGAGTTTATAGAGGTAGCTATCAGGGTGATGAGTGAGATATAAACACAGCTAGAGAGCTAGATACGAATGGGGATAGATAGATAGATAGATAGATAGATAGATAGATAGATAGATAGATAGATAGATAGATAGATAGATAGATAGATAGATAGATAGATAGATAGAGGGGGTGGATGGGGATAGATAGATAGATAGATGGGATGGATGGGGATAGATAGAGGGGGTGGATGGGGATAGATAGATATATAGCTGGGATGGTGGGGGATAGATAGTGGGGGTGGTTGGGGATAGATAGATAGATAGATAGATAGATAGATAGATGGGATGGATGGGGATAGATAGAGGGGGTGGATGGGGATAGATAGATAGATAGATAGATAGATAGATAGATAGATAGATAGATGGGATGGATGGGGATAGATAGATGGGGTGGATGGGGATAGATAGATAGATAGATAGATAGATAGATAGATAGATAGATAGAGGGGGTGGATGGGGATAGATAGATAGATAGATGGGATGGATGGGGATAGATAGAGGGGGTGGATGGGGATAGATAGATAGATAGATGGGATGGATGGGGATAGATAGAGGGGGTGGATGGGGATAGATAGATAGATAGATAGATAGATAGATAGATAGATGGGATGGATGGGGATAGATAGAGGGGGTGGATGGGGATAGATATATAGATAGATAGATAGATAGATAGATAGATAGATAGTGGGGGTGGATGGGGATAGATAGATAGATAGATGGGATGGATGGGGATAGATAGAGGGGGTGGATGGGGATAGATAGATAGATAGATAGATAGATAGAGGGGGTGGATGGGGATAGATAGATAGATAGATGGGATGGATGGGGATAGATAGAGGGGTGGATAGATAGATAGATAGATAGATAGATAGATAGATAGATAGATAGATAGATAGATAGAGGGGGTGGATGGGGATAGATAGATAGATAGATAGATAGATAGATAGATTTTCAGCTTAGTCCCCTTTTTTGCAGATGTAATTTTGCACCCACAATCCATCGGGTTGGGTGTTTGGTTTGTTCCCCAAGATTTTCCAAGAGCAGCACCGATCGAATAGAAAGGGGAGGGTGCTGACGAAAACGACTGCCTCTTGCTCAGGATAACCTGCAAAACTGGCTCACTGCTCCGCCCCTTGTGAGCAATGCCGCCATCTCAGACCTGTGGCAATAAAAACCGGGCCGCACTGGTACCATGCAATAGCCTCTCTGTGTGCCCTGTGTGGATGAGCAGATTAACAGCAGCAGTTTGCAGTGACAGCGCCACTGCCCTCTGAGAGATGGGCGGGTGGGTCAGGCAGTGGAAGGGGACTCAGGAGGCCCAGGTCCAAATCCCAGCAAGGCTCCACGTTTCCTGGGTGATGTTGGGCAAGTTGTTTCTTCTCTCCATGGGACAGTTCCCCACCTGCCCGATCCTAACCCTGTCTGTGTAGACTCTCCCTTACCAGGCCCAGCCTGGATTTAGCCTTTGGGGGCATTAGCCCCATTTCACCAAGGAGGAAGCAGCAGCAGGGAGTGTTTGGCCCAAGGTCACCCGGGTTGCAGAGAGGCAGGAATAGAACCAAGGTCTCTGGGTACGTGCCTGCAGCACAAACCCTCATGTGGGAAGGAAACCCCTTGTACCGATGTCGTTTGGTGTCAGGCCGGGTGCTTTGCCTGTTCTTCATCCAGTGTTCTCCAGAGTCATTTATGGACAGAGCCACGCAGCCAAGGGACTGTCTCTGCGGGGGGGGGGAGCAGGGGGGAGATGGCTGGGAGGGTAGCACCAGCGCCGACTGCCAGTACAGGAAATAACAAAGCAACCGCCCGCCAGTTCCACGCGTTCGGCTGTTGCTAAGTCAGCTGGGAACTGCTGTGCAACGGGGCACGGAACAGACGCTGCCTCGGCTGGGCTGTCACTGGTCTCCTCTAGCCCTAGGCCTGGTGGGCTCCTGGCTGACCCCTCAGTCACATCAGCCATGAGGCAGGGGCCCAAAGGCAGGGCGGGAGGACAGAGCCTGCCTTGGGCTACGCAGAGAAGACCAGTTTGGGAGCCGTTCCCTGCGCACCTGGGGTCTGTCTGCCTCTGAACTGCAAAGCAACGCCTGGAGAACTCACTGCGAGCCCCCGCGCCAGGGGCGTCCGGCAGTCCTTGCTCACCTGGGTGGCCCCGCAGAGCTGCTCACGAGACTAACGGCCGCTCACGTGCGTCGGCATGGGGCCACGCAGCTGTGGCACATTCCTCTGCCTCCCCTGCTGTTCCAGCCCTGGTCCCCCATGCAGCCCTGCCGATGCCCCTCAGATCTGCCCTGCTACCACCCCGGCTGTCCCTGGGCACCTCTGGAGAGCAGAGACCCCTTGCAGCTGGTCCGGAGAGGGACTAGGTTGTGGTACCAACTGCAATTCCATCAGTGTCTCCCTTCAAACCCAGGTCCCCAGGGCACCGCCTGGCAGTAACCACATAACCCTCCATCTCCCACAACGCTCAGCACCCAGCTCAGGGCCATCCATGGTCCCTAGCGAATTGGGTGTCTGACCTGGTGGCCGAGCCATTGGCCAGCCAGCTCGTTTGCTAGCAGGCATTTAAGACGTGACTCGGCTCTCGTTGGGCCGGGCCGCGAAAGGCCAGCAGAGGGGCCTGGGCACTGCCGGAGAGGCAGGTGCCCGCTCTGCAGGCAGCGCCGGCTTTTGCAGACACACGTTGCTCAGTCAAGGCCTCGCCAGGTTGGAAAGACGCAGCCTGGTCTGGCTTCAGGGTGGGGAGCGGTGTCCTTTTCCACCCGCTGGGCTGTGACAGGACTCTGCCCCTTCGTGCAAGGCTAGAGCTTTGCACTACTTTGCTACAAACAGCTACTTCCTCTGCTATGCAACACTGGAGCCCTGAGGGGGGCAGGGGGTGCAGCTCCGCAGCGCCCCCTCTGGCTGGCTGGGGAATAACTTCAGACACCAATTCCCATCCAGGTCTCTCCTGTGTGGCTGGGTGGAGACAATCCTGACAGAGGGTCCCAAGGAAACTCAGCCTGCTACGAGCCCAGTGACTGGGGCTCAGGCCAGCGGGAGGGGGCGGGAACGGCGGCAGGAGGGCTGGTGTGTGACTGCACCAGCCTTTCCCTTCTAGAGACTCAGGTTCAAATGCTGGAGGAGGTCAGATGGGAACAGGAGTCCAACGGGTCCCAGCCTCGTCCCCATTTGTACGAAGCCCCCAAACCATCACCATTGCTGATGCCAGGAGAGCTCATCGCCGTACCAGCCGGTTCATGCCAGATCAGGACTGAGAGGCACCGGCAGCCCAGGGTCGGGACGGTAGGGGCTGGGGTATTGGCAGAGCCATTGGTAAGCGTAATGTTTGGTTCAAGCCAGTGCTGGCATGAGCGTCTCATGTGCACGAGCGCTAAATTCACGAGGAAGTGTGCAAAAGGGCTGAGCCTGCTGCAGTCCCTGCCTGGAGAGCTCCCCAGCGTCAGTAAGGAGCGAGCCACCTGGCCCGTAGCCCCGATGAGAAGGATGGAATTTCCCCATTGACGCAATTTCTTTGAAAGCCCCATGGCAGTGCAATAGGCTCCGCCCCTGGTAGCTCTGGACGCTGAGCACGACACCTCGTTCTTGGAAGGGATGCGTGAATCAGTCCAGAGTGGAAATCCCCCGCCTGCCCCACCCATAGATCCAGACACGAATTCAGCCAGAAAGAAAGGGATTCCTCCGCCGTTGCTAAAGCAGTTCCCTGTCCCAGACTCCACCAGGGCACTGTCAATGCAGCTGAGACTCAGCCCAATGTTTCTGGCTGCTGGTGTCGGGCATAGAGGGCCACCCCCTCCCAGGAGAAGACAGTCGCCCCTCGCAAAACCTGATCTCTGGGAAAAGGTTAAAAAAAACCTGGGCATGTTTCAGCTGGAGAAAAGCAGACTGGGGGGGGGGACACCTGATAACAGTCTTCAAATATGTTAAGGGCGGTTAAAGAGGACGGGAATATGTCCACTGAAGGTAGGATAAGAAGGATTGGGCTTAATCTGCCACAAAGGGGACTTAGGTTAGTAGGAGAAACTTTCTAACTTTCAAGCTCTGGAATAGATTTCCAGCGGAGGCTGTAGGATCACTGGTAGGTTTTAAGAGCAGGTTTGCTTGGTCCTGCCTCCATGCAGGGGGCTGGACTTGATAACCTCTCAAGGTCCCTTCCAGCCCGACATCTCTATGATTCTGTGATTCCCACGGTCAGCAACTCTCCTGAATCGGCTCCTGAGGGCTATAGGGGAATTCCCAGTTACGACGAGGCAGGAAACAGCAATAGAAAACGTGCCACAGGAAAGTGCTCTCCTCAGCGTCGCCAAGTCTTGTGCCTGGATCACAAGTCTCGCGATACGTGGTGGTTTTCTTAAAGCCTCAGCTCCCGGAGTCAGGGGAGCGTGTGAGAATCTCAGCTTGTGTTTGAAAGAACAAACCCAGTACGTGTCTAGCCCTCGTGGCTGCTGAGAAAAGGCTGAAAACATGAGTGCTAAGAGCACAAACACCAGCAGGCAAAGAGCCCCACGTGCAGGATGTTTAAAATCTCACGGTGTTAAGGCCAGTCTCAGGATTTGTCAGAGGAGGGCGCAACACGTGATTTTTAAAGGCTTGGGGTGGGTGAGTTTGCTACCATGGCAGGGGGCTGGACTCGTACCCCCCAGACCCATTGCAGGTCTGTGTCTCCATGGTTGCAAACCCGCTTCCTGGAGGGACTCACTCAGACCCCAGAAGTGTCAAAGGCACCCAGTGCAAAGGGAGCTGGGGCCACTCGTTAATGCCGCTCCTCACATCAACCGGAAGGGGCCACTAGAGAGCAAAGGGGGGGCTGAGCCGGCTGCCTTGGTCGTAAGCCAGGTGTCCCCAGCTGGAAGAAGAATGGGCCAGATCTCAGCTCCTCGTCCCATCCACAGGGGGCCGGCCCGGTCCATTTGCTCAGGCACAGCCTTGGTTGTACGAGGCTCCCCCCAGGTCCTGACCCCTTTGCCTTGCTCAGAAGCGTGTCTGGAGCCCTGGGTCTGTTCCCAGAGACCCCGGCATCCGCCCTTGGGCCTGGCCCCCCTCTGCAGGCCTGAGCGCTGCCGGCAGGGCGGGGGGGTTGCATTTGTTCAGCGTGTTGCTGTTTGAAATGCCCATTCGCCTCTCGAGTCCGGCATGCAGACACGCTGCAGGTCGCGGGTGCAAACGCAGGTCGCCATCAGGGCAGCCTCTGTTGTGGGAGGAGCCATGTCTCAGCTAGCAGGGGGGGGCTGCGGGTCGGGGCAGCTGCAGAGCTCTGTATGGGGATGGCAAGGGGGCAGTGGGTCAGGAGCTGCATGCGTGGGGAGGGAACCCAGGAGTGCAATGGCAGGGGGCTGCGAGTGGAGACGGAGGTGCATCAGCAGAGGTCCAGGGGTGGGGAGGGAGCCCAGAGCTAGCGCTCGGGGTAGCCACGTAAGCGACGTTTGCACAGTGCCTGGCCGCTCGGGGCTTGGCTCCAGCCAGCACTCCCCTCCCCGGCGGCGTCTCGAGCACGGCCCCGGGGTCACACTCATCTTCTTTCCCATGGCCTTGAAGCTATGGCAAGCCCACAGGCGGCGAGTTATAGGGGCCCGTGGGGGCCCGGGCTCCACCAATATTTAGGAACGTGGGTCCAGCTCCACCAATGTTTGGGCTTAGATTTTCAGAGCCATAGGATGGACCGGGAAGGCCCCGCGCTTCAGGGGGATGCGGGGTCCAGGGCAGACTGGGAGGCTAGCGGGGGGCAGCGAGCGACCCCGGCCCTGGCCTGCCCCTGCTCCACCCCCTCCCTGCCCCCATTCCATCCCTTCCCCAAGCCCCCGTCCCGCCTCTTTCCAGCTTCCGCCCCCTCACGGAGCGACACTGGGAGCCGGTGGGGCGGAGTGGAGCGGGCTGGGGCCAGGTTGTTCGCGGCTGTCGGCGCCAGGCTCCCCGCTAACCTCCCAAGCCGCCCTGGACCCCGTGTCCCCCGGAAGCACAGGGGCCCCCAAAGTGCGGGGCCCAGGGCATTTGCCCCCGGCTCTGCTTGGACCCATTCTGGGCACCACCAAAAACTATACAAACCTGGCACCCAGGGTCAAGCCGATCTGAGCAGCAGCAGGGTCATACCCAGTGGGATGTGAACGGTTTCAAATCCTGTTTGCACAGCTGCACTGAACAGAGCTCCCCATTGCGTAGGAGTACTGGAAAATATTGTGAAAGCTGAACTGGGCAGTGGCCCTTCTATTTATATGGGGACATTTCCTTTTAGTTAAAATAGAGATGCCCAGATTAACTCCACATCTGTCTGTCCATCTATGGATCTATTTATCCTTCTTGAGCTGCCCATGTAAGGTATTGTCTGTCACGTGAGGCGTTGGCATAGAACAGCTGTACCCCATGGGCACCTGTGCCAGTCTCTTGCAGGAGTATCCAAACTTTGCTGCACTGGCAACCTGTAACCCCAAGGCCACACCTAATGTCTTGGCCCTTTAAAAATCCCACTTGTCCTCCAAGGGTTTTCCTGCCTGCAGGAGGCACTCCATTGAATAACTCTGAGTTCCTGTAACGAAAGAAAAAAGGATACTCCCTTCCAACAAGACAGGGGGGATTTTAAAGGGCTGGGTATGCAATTTGCACAGGCTTCCTAGACATCCCAAATCAACGCTCATGGCTGTCCATAATGTTCCCTCCTGCTTGTATCTGCCTGGGCAGCAGCACAGAAATTGCTGTTTTGAGTTCATCAGCCATAGACCTAGCAATTGACGTGATTAGCAAAATCTGGGTCTGGATTCGGAATGTGCCGAAGTCCAGGGGAGTTCAGCCCCAGAACTTGGATCAAGCCTGTTTTAAAGACAGGCACAGCCAACCAACAAACAACCTCATCAAATTATCGTTGCAAGAAACAAAAAATATTGTTTTCCACAAAACCTCATTTTTCCTGTGAAAAAATATTCTGTTGTGGGCCGGCTCCAGTCCTGCCCCATTCGATTCCTGGAGCTGGCAGCACTGGGAGGTGGCAGTCATTTTCTTTGTTTGAAATAGCTCAGAGTGAGATCAACATTTCAAAAGCACATTCATTCTCTTCCCTTGCGTCCTTAGATCCTGAATATGGAAGATGACCAGAACTGGTATAAAGCCGAGCTGTACGGCTCAGAAGGATTCATCCCGAAGAATTACATCAAAGTCAAGCCACACCCGTAAGTACCTTCCTGAGCTTCCACTTCGCACAGGCCTTGGAGGGTTCAAAGCAGGTCTGCCCTGGGCCACCAGGCAGCCAACCCCACTTCAGAAGGTAGCAGTTGAGTGCAAAATGAAATGCCCATATTCTCCTCCTGAAATAACGAGCAATAGGACTTGGTACTTCTGTGCAAGGCCTCTTCCTTCAGAGGGTCTCAAAACACATTGGCAGCTGTGACCCGCCCTGCATGTAAAGTAACTCATGAACCCAATTTCACAAAAGGGGAAACTGAGGCACAGACCAAGCCAGTCACTTATGTCTCTGTGCTTCAGCTTCCCTGCCCCCAATGTTAACCCAGGGCTAATGACACTCTCGTTCATCAAGCGTTTTGTGATCTGTGGTTGGAAAACACATTATGTTAAAGGCGAAGTATTATTTCTGAGGGGCTGTCCTTTCAAAAGTCACCCGTCAAGCGATGTGCCACCTTTGGCACAAAGATTCCAGAACCCGTCCCCTGGCACAGAGGTTTCCCTTCCCAAGACGCTGGCAGAACAGCAGGTACCACTCGTTCGCCAATGGCACACAACGCCCACTAACGCCATCGCATCTTAAAAGGTAATAGGTAATAATTGGAGATATACCAATCTCCTAGAACTGGAAGGGACCTTGAAAGGTCATCGAGTCCAGCCCCCTGCCTTCACTAGCAGGACCAATTTTTGCCCCAGATCCCTAAGTGGCCCCCCTCAAGGATTGAACTCACAACCCTGGGTTTAGCAGGCCAATGCTCAGAGATCCACGGCCCTTCGCACTGCTCCAGCACCACAAAGAGGGGTGAAAGCTGCTCCAAGAGGCCAGTTGGGGTTACCCCAGTACAGGTTAATTCTCAGCTGGCCCAGGGCTGCCGTCGCCACCTATATGCAGCTGCTTCTAGCTCCCACTGTGTAAGGAACGGGCCGGGGCGGGACTGGAGCACAGTGCACTCTGATGATTCTGGCCAATAGAGCAGCTCCTTGGGAGCTCTTCTCCACTGGCACAAACTACAGCAACCTTGGGGCTACTCTAATTTGTGCCTGGGGCTAATTAAGCCGCTGGCAGTTGCTGGGACTCGGGGCAGGACCAGGATCGGGAAAAGCAAACGTCTTAGTGCCCCTGCGGGGACAAGGGGGAACTGGATCACGCTTCTCTCCTTGCATCCTGGCATGAGGCACTGATCCAGTGTGATCCGGCACTGATCCAGGTGTGAGCACTGATCAGTTGGGGTCTGGCCCAGAGGATGTTTCCTCTAAACTGTTCAGCCGAGCCGGCCAAATCTGAAGCATTTTTCTGTTTGCAAGTCGCTTGTGCCCAGCTTTGCTTCTCGCACCTGTACTAGTGACTCCCTCTTGCACCATGAACAACTGACCCCAGTGCGTGTCGGCCTCAGGGACTGTCCCACTATCAGTTCATCCTCATCTGAGGCGTGAGATTGGGCACCTGAGTCACACAGAGTCATTTCCGCTCCCTGATTGGACGTCTGTTGTGCTGTAAAGGAATCGGGAAGGCTGGTGGGTTTTCCCAGCCCACCAGCACTCGTGCACAGATGTTCACGAGTGATAAGTGGTGAGAGGAACCGAGGCGCTGAAGGAGTGCTCCACAAACTGCTGTGCAACGCTGCCCAGACGGGATGGCCGCCTGCTCCCCCAACATGCACAGTGGCCCTGGGAACCACTCCCACACCTGCACTGCCGACCCTGGTGGATGTGCCACCCAGATAAAGCAGCAGCCACAGGAAAGGAGAGGGTGCAGCGCTCAGCGTGGGAGAGGAGCGACAGGATGTGGCTGAGGCTGTCGGTGTATCTGCACAGCGGGCTTGCACAGCTCGTCTCTCTCAGCCGGGAGCACGATCACAGCCTTGCAAAATCACCAGGATCCGGCAGCAGCCAAGCACCCAATCCACTCACCGGCCCATCTCCTGTGCTGCGGCAGATCCAGGGGTTATGCTGTGATGGACATAAAGGGGGAGGGGAGTAACAGGGGCTGGGGGACCTGCCCCACGCACGGGACCCTGCGGTTCTCTCTGGCTCTCAAACGACGCCAGGCGGGGCTGGGCAGCGGCGCCACGTGGGCCATGGCTAGGTTTAGCAGCCAGGATCAGACTGGACCAGGATCGGGAAAAGCAAACAACTGCGCCCCTGCGGGGAAGCTGGATCACTCTTCTCCTCTTGCATCCTGGGGTCAGGGGGCCATGACTCCTCAGTGCATTTGGGGAGGAGAGGGAGAGTCGTGTGCTGGAGCCAGGGGAAGAGAGAGGACGCTGTGCCTCTCAGTAACGCCAGCCCAGGGCCGCTCGGCAGGCTCAGCGTTAGCGCTGGCGGCACCTCGGCCCCTGCTGAAACATGGGAGTCTCCCAGTAGACTCCATCCGTCTCTTCTGAGGCACGGCCTATTGGCCTGCACACAGCTCGGACACTGACTGCCTTTCTGAGCTGGGGCCCAGATCCTCACTGGGTGCCTAACTCCCATCGGCAGGGGCTGCCCCGGGCGGTGCTGAGGTCAATGGGGGTGTTTCATGCAGGAAGCAATCAGCCCCTGGCCCTGCCTCCCTCTGTGGCTGAGTTTCCCGGTCTTTGGCCGGGCAGCGGGCAGGGTGGTAACCAGCTGAGATGGCAGGATGACTTGCCAGGCAGCACAGCTGCAGGCAGCCAGGCCTTCCCCTCCTCCGCAAAGTCACGTGTCCTCCTCCATCACACCCCTCCCCCACATCCCATGATGGGCGTAGGGATTTCGCGTGTGGGTTTCAGTGATGAGACCCAGGCCGGGCATGGTCACCTGTCAGGTGCTGCGGCCTGGCATGATAAAATCGAAAGGGCCCGGCCAGCCAATGGCAGTGGGTCACCGGTGACCCAGCCCTGGGAGGGGTGGGCGTATGTCGGTTCTTGCTCTCTCCCTATTGCTTGAGTCGCAGGGAGCCCTCAGGTTGCTCGAGGCCCCGTTCTAGGACTGGTTAAAAAACTGAGCAAACACAGGATTTGCAAACCCGAGGCCCCACAGCCGCGTCCCCTTCGACGGGGAGCTATTTTCATTCCGCGGGACAAAGGCTTTTGTCTAGATCTAACCCCCTCCGCAGCGTCTGCAGCCCCAACCTCAGGGACAGTTTTAGCCCCTGAGCCGGGGAGTGAAACAGACCAGAAAGAGAAGTGAAACTAACTGGTGAGCAGCACATTTGCCTGTCAAAATCGCCGGGGCTCCCATCATCCCAGGTGCTGTCGGCGGTTGGCGCGTCGCTGCAGTGAGGGCTCAAGCCACGCTTGGGTTTAAAGCTAATAGCACAGGGTGGGGCCCCTTCCCCATACACTGCCCCACCGCCTCGCCCAGCTAGGGACGCCGTCTCCTCACTGCTCACTGCTCCGCAGGGTCCCCACCCGGGCCACTCACCCGCCGGTGCCCTCCCCACCGATCCCACCCCAGCTGCCCCTGCGCTCTCCCCAGCTCAGCCCGTCCTTCAGGATCGCTTAGCCCGGCTCTTTAGAGCTTCAGGGACAACAGATCTGTCCCCTCAGCAGGCACAGCCCTCGCACCCCCCTGCTAGGGGCAGAGGCTCAAAGGGGCTCCCCCCTCCTCTGCTACAAGCTCCCCCTTCTCTCCTCCTTCTTTGATCGATCCCCAGACACCCCTGCTCCTCCCTGACACACCAGGAAGCAGGATCTAAGGGGGCGAGCGGCAGGAGAAACAGGACCCTGGTTGGAGAATGTGGGGGTGGGGGGGTCGCTGCCTTTCCACCGGGGAACCCCGGCTTGTGGGGCTCACTGTTTCCAAGCCTGGGCTTGAGTGTCCACACTGCACTGGAAACCTGCCTTTACAGTTGCTGGTCCCGGGTCTCAGCGCCGTGCTAACTGCACTGCACTGGGAGCCTTGATCTGCGTCCACACTGCACAACGACAGGGCTTGGACCCAAATCAGGCTGATTTGCATGTGGATGGAAGGGAGGGTTGGGCTCACACCAGAGTGAACCCGCGTTTAGGGCGCAGCGTGGACATATCCTTTGAGTCTTTTCTGCCGAGCGGCCCATGAGGCAACCCATTTTCCCCACTGCTCTCTGTGCAGAGCAAGATGTCTGACTCCACCCTAAGTCGTCCCCATGACGGCAACATCCTTTGCGGTCGTCCTGCGCTCGGTCGTTCGCTGTCCTCCGCACGGTCTCCTCCCGCCAGGTGGAATCCAACCTAAGACACACCGGGTGCTCCTGCCGGGGGTAGCCGGATCACACAGCCAAGCTGTCCCTGTCTAATTATCTACCCTCTTCTTCGCCAGACAAGCCAGCATCACGTCGAGCCCTGCGATGACAGGCCCCAGCCTTGGCCAGGCCTCGAGCCACGGTAACCACAAGAGAAAGACATAAACAATGGGCCGAGCGGGGCTGGGTGCTGCACAAATAGCAATGGGGAAGCTGCTGCTGCTGTGGCCAGGACGCTACAAACCAGCACACGTGCACCAGCCGGCAATTGTGACGGTGCCGCGGAGGTGGAAGGGCTGCTCGTGGGGCTGTAATTATAGATTTGGGAGGCTTACGCAAAAGGGCACAAATCGGGCTCATCTTACCCACGCCCTGCTCTAACGTCTTCCCCACCATTTCAAGCAGAGACGCGCGGCTGCGCTGCCCTTCCCACACAGTGCTGTGTTCCACCCCAGAGGTGGCTGCGTTTCAGGGACAGGTGAACA
This sequence comes from Mauremys reevesii, assembly GCF_016161935.1. Classification (NCBI taxonomy): domain Eukaryota; kingdom Metazoa; phylum Chordata; order Testudines; family Geoemydidae; genus Mauremys; species Mauremys reevesii. The sequence goes on along the minus strand of NC_052632.1, from coordinate 78,898,229 downwards.
GAGTCAGAGACCCTCTCTGGGGTGAAAGAAGGTTGTTCAGTCTCCATGTCCCATTCGGCCCTTCGAGTCTCCAGAGGGCTGCGTTTTAGAGCAATGCCTCCACACCAGCTTGTGGCCAAGGTTCTGGCAGGTGCCTGAGCTCTAGGACTCCGAGGGGCAGCCTGGTCTAGTGGGTAGAGCACTGAACAACAACGCAGGAGACCTGGATGCTAATCTGAGCTCTGCCACCCAGCTGCTGCATGACCATGTCACATGCCTCCGTTCCCCAGGTTATTGGGCTCCATATGGGCATCAACGGGGATGAATCTCTGGCCTGGGCTATGCAGGAGGGCTAACTAGCTGGCATTAAACTCTTTCTGCACAATCCAGCCAGAGACCCCCCCTCTTCAATGTAACTTAATGCCCAGCATCATCTCACACCTTCCTGCCCCATCTGGGTCTGGCCCGTGTTGTTGATGGTGGCGGGGGGGCGGTCACAGGCCTGCCATCTCCTGCTCAACTCCAGTTCTTTGTGTGACCCCCTCCAGGTGGTACGCGGGAAGGATCTCCAGGCATCTGGCCGAAGAAATCCTCTTGAAACGCAAGCACTTGGGAGCCTTCCTGATCCGCGAGAGCGAGAGCGCCCCAGGGGAATTCTCCATCTCCGTCAAGTAAGTTGCTGGTTCCTTGCTCTGGTGCTCACGGCTCAGGCCCGCAGCCAGTCCCCTGGCAGGAGCCCTGCTGGGTTGGACATGAAGCCGCTGTGTTTAATGCTGATGGAATAGAGCAGTAGTAAGCAGATGCAACTGGCACCTGGGAACACTAAAGGGAGCCAATGGCCCCACCCGTCAAAGGCGGGCGGTAATGTACTTCTAGTTATATACCCTCCGAGGAGCTGATTTCCCCGCTAGATCCTTCACTTCCAGCCCCTCAGTGGGTAAATGACACCCACTCAGACTCCCTTATGGAGGTGTAGCTGGCTCCCCCTGCCGCTACGTCCAGGCTGGCATTTAAAGGTGTCTTGTCTGCCCGGCTTCACCAACTCATTGCACAGTCTAGCGTCACCAAGGCAGCGTCGCCTGTACCACGTCAGGTTACGGCCTGAGCTTGCACGACACAGGCGGCTCACTAACCTCGCTCCCCTGGGAGCAGGGAGAGGGTTTTTCCCTGCCCAGGGCTCCTTGGAGCTGGCAGCGAGTGCCTTGACTTTTGAACAGAGGCCAACCCGGCCGAAGAGCAGAAATTCTGCCCTCGCATTTCCTCTGTTGTTTCCTGACAGCGCTGGTTGCACTTCACTGCCTTCTGCTCTGGGGCTTAGACCTGCAGGGTCACACGACGCCAGCATATTCTTAAGGCGGCACGCTCCAGCCGTTTAGGTCACATTTGCTTTCCGGTATGCTGGGCAAGGCTATTTTCCTCCTTTTAAACACTCCCTGCCCCCGCCCCGACTCCCCAGGGCTTTAAACTCCACCTTCCTGGCCCCAGTATGATTTGTGGCTTCCTAGGCTAAGTGGTTGTGCAGTGTTGCTGTGCACCGTCGAGCAGCTGCTGCAGCCCACCCCAGAGGTGGCTGCATCCCAGTGGCGGTGGAGTGAGCCTGGTATACTGACTGTAGTCTGTACTAACTGTGCTCACTGATGTTTGACAAACATCATTCGTTAGCATTAATTATTTCGAATTCAGCCGAGCACCGGAGAGGGCTGAACTGGGCCTCCCAGCTCCCCCTGGGAGACAGGCAGCGTCATGGCCATGGTGCGCGGTGGAGAAGCTGCGGCACAGAGCAGTCAAGCGATGCGCTCCAGGGCAGAGACAGAGGCCATGCTCGCGGGAGCCAGGCGTAGAACAAGGGGCCGGCCCGCTATGGTTCCTGCTGGGCCGATGGCGCATTCCTGTGCCCATCTGCACGTTGTTTGCTCCCCCTTGGAGAGGCACAGCAGGTGGCTGATCGAGCACCTGACGGCTGATGCGCTGAGGCACTTTGGACTGGGTACCTGCGCCTGGCTTTAAGCTGTAGGTGTGATCTTCTGAAGCCACAAGCAAGGCTGCAGGGCAGAGCCCGTGTATGGGGCAGGAGGGGATGCCAGTGCCCCAGAAATTGAGCTGATGAGATTAACACACCATGTAGGGGTTCTGGGATCCCCACACCCCCACCCCAGGATGAGGGTCCAGGGATCCCAGCTGTTTGCGGCTGCCCGGTCTGTAGGAGAAGCACCTTGGTTTGTGTATGGTTCAGTGGGGCTGGCTGTGTGTCTATGCAGTTGCAGATGCATGTGAAGGAAGAGAGGGGGTTTGCATTTAGCTCTGAACAGACGCCTGTGGTGATCCTTAGCTCATGTGGCCATGAGTTCCAGAGTCTAAACTCAGCTCCCGGGGAGGTTCCCACACATGGGAGCCTCCCCATTGCATTGTCTCAGTGGAGCGTAGCCACCTGGGAAAAATCACTGGCATGGGAGGAGCGAGAGCCAATCTCCCAGGAGGCTTTGCCTGTCAGGACAGCTGGGAGCCAGTGCAGAGTCTGGAGCCCTTGGGTACTGTGTCCAGGGTGAGCCGAGCCGCTGCGTATGGTGCCGGCAGAGCAGGTTCAGGGTGGGCGGCTTCATTCCTACGTGCATGGAAGTGGGGATTGGTGCCGCTGTAGGTATCGGGTCGTGCGCTGGGGCAGACTAACGGGATCTGCAGGCAGATGCCCCCGCCCTTGGAGGACATGACAGAAAAAGCAAACGCCCCCCCATTCTGGGTCTATTTCAGCATCTCGGTGTTTTGCCTCCCACAGAGTATTGGAGTGTGATTCCCCTACACTAGCTGCATTTCCCACCCTGGTGATTTTTGTTCCCCGGGTTTGCAGTCTCTCCTGTTCACCCTAATGCACGGAGCCGCTCAGCAACATGGTCTTCGTGGCTCCCAAATGAGCCAAGATGGGCTCTGGGAACGTGGGCAGGAGAAAGGGGCACTCATCTCGGGGGCGACCCAGCCCTCTGGTCTCCCATGCAATGCTGCTGCTTTCAGTGGGCTCCCAGGCACATGAGCAAAGCCAGCCCGGCCTCTGGTGTCCATGCTGGGCCCTGTCACTTTGGCCGCAGCTGGCTAGTGCTCAGAGATTGCCTGATCTCACTGGAAGAGAGGTGCCATGGGAGAAGAGCCAGCCCACGGTCCAGCATCCTGCTTCCAGCACCTCTGTAACTCAGCACAGCAGCTAGCTCATTGCACAACGTGGTAGGATCGGGGGGAGAAGAATTCTTCCTGTCCCTGTGCCCTGCAGCATGAGGGCTGTCACCCTGCCCGAGCCACACCGGGCAGGGCAGCTGGTGGGGAAAGCACCCCGGCTTGTTCTCACCTGACCGACCGGCCCACTGAAACCAGACTCTGGCTTTCTGGGTCCTTACAGAGAGCCTTCCCCTCCCCCACTCCAGAGCCAGCCAGCTCAGCCGCTTGCAGTGGCTGAGAGGAGCCACAGGGTGGCGCTGCTCCATCGCCCCTGTCAGCCTCTCAGTCACTGGGTTTCAGTGATACCTCCCTTCCCTTGGGGGCTCTGGCCAGCACCCAGAGGGGACGAGGGGACCTATTCACCGGATCTTAGCCAGACTTAAACCAGTTCAGCTGTTGCTCTCCTGCAGCTCAGAGGCCCTGTGGTGGGCTGGGGGGACCATAAAGAATCCCCTGCAGGGAGCCGGGGGGGTGGGGACACGACTGTCTCACAACTAAGCAGTGTGACTGGTCGGAGCAGGGGACTGGGAGCCAGGACTCCAGGGGACAGCTCAGATCCTGCTCAGAGGGAAGGTGTGGGCCGCTTCTCACTTGATCTCACGCCGGTTGGCCCAGCCCTCATTTTCAGTGTGTTTATTTTTTGCTCTGCAAACCTGTCCCCTCCCTCGCTGCAGGCCTTCCCTCAGCCCCAGATCCTCCCACGCACACCCAGGCACCGGCAGGGGGGTATGAAACCATCTGCCACATGTGATCAGATCCTATCTCTGCACCAACACAGCGCTGCATGCCAGCTAGAAGCACGCCAGGCAGCTGTGGGGGAGCTGGCAGCCGGTAGCTCCCAGAGCAGGGCACTGATAACGCGCCTAGCAAGGCGCAGCAGCAAAGGAACTGCGCACCAACCCCGGGAGAAAGTCAGTCACCCTGCGTGCCTTGCCCGTCACTCCAGGCTCGGCCGTGCAACGGCTCTGCAAACATCTCCAGAGGGTGAAGCTGCCCCTGGGCCTGTCAGCCTCGACAATGACAGCCCCAGTCAGATCAGAGCCCCAGTGTGCTGGGTGCTGTACGAACAACACACAATAAGAGTCTCTGCCCCTTCCAGTGTAAGGTTCAGCTAAACACCCTGTCTCCCAAACCCCAGCCTGGTTCATGGACCACTCGGCCCTCAGCTTGCTGTTCATCCTGGCTTGGCCGTTCACCAGGACGATCTGGGTGCTTTCCAGCCAGGCAGTGTCTCCCGCCGCAGATCTTTAATTAAGCATTTAAGGAGGCTCTTGCTGGTAATGAAAGCAATTGCTCCCAGGCGCTGTGGCACCAGTATTAACTACAGCACCAGCCCAGCTCTGCAAACCTGCCCAGGCTGCATGTGCAAGCGAGTGAGCAGAAGAAAGCAGATCTTTGCAAGGGCCCTTGCCTCTTCTCCAAGCCCCCTCTCTTCTTCCATCTGGCCTGGGACGTCAGTTTCACGGGAGTATAAATGTTTGGATCCATTTACCAGTAAGATGGGATGGAAGGGGAATGAAGTCCTCAGTGATCCGTCCACCCCTAGACATACCATTGTCTATCTGTTTATCTGGACGTTACCACCACAGTCCCTAAGTGCCCTGTAAATATTCCAGTGGAGAAATACCAGCAATCGATGGTCCAATGTCTAGGATTCTAACCTCTTTCTTTCTGCCTTCCCAGCCTGCAGGAGAAAGCGCGTGATTAGTTGACAGGGTTGTTGTTTGTTTGCTTGCATTGTGCTTGGCGGCGGGAATGTCAGAGATGAGTTTGGCATCCCTTCCCCAGTGGTGAGGGCTGTGGCCGTTCTCATCTCTTGTGGTGGTTAGTTCCACAGTCTAGGGCCGGTTCCTGGGCCCCACATGCTGATTTCAGCTCCTTTTAACAGAACATTGGTCCTGTTTGTAAACCACACCTGGAGTGACGTCTGGCTGAGGCAAGCTCAGTCCCACCCCGACAGGGCGGGACTTAATCTGGTGAAGCTGCTTGTGGGGATCCCAGATCTCAGCCCGGGGGGTGCCCCGGGCACACACCAGGGGCCTGATCCAAAGCCAAGAGGAGTCCGTGGAAAGACTCTGGGACAGGCCCAGAGTGAGTTTAGCCCCCAAGTGCTTTGTTAACTTCCCTTCTTCGCCTCCTCCCCCAGCCCCCGGTTTGATTCCCGGCTAGATGAAACACAGAACAGCCCGTGTCATTTACTGTCCAAGCAGACAGCAGGTGGGAAGGGAAACAGCTAGGAAGGGACTGGCCCAAGGTTACGCAAAACCGGGACCCCCAGCCCTGGTGTCCTGCCCCATAGGTCGGGGTTCTGTGCACTGGCCCGTGGTCCCCCTCTTACCCACATCCTTATCATGCCTGAGGCGTATTGACCAGGCGCCCAAGGGAGCTTGTGGAATCCCCATCGCAGCCTCATTGCTGTGGGGCGAATCAGCTCTTTTCTCTGTTGCCGCAGCCAGTGGTTGGCCGGCTCCGGTTCCCCCTGGCAAGCTCGCTCTGGATCCCAGCTGTCGGGGACGCGGACGCGTCTCCTTTGCCAGCACCTGCTGCTGCGATCGGAAATCCCAGTGGAACCTTTGGCGTTACAAAGAAGCGTCACTGACCAATGGCCATCAAACAGGAGCCTGTGACAGCTTAGCCACCCCAGGGCCGGGGTCTGGGGGAATGGCTTGTCCATGTCCATTATAAGGAGCAGGCAGAGATTTTCTCAGCCTGCCCTACGCTACAAGCTGTGCTGCCTTCCTGGGGACGCTTCACACATGAATTTTAGGTTGAGCTGTTTTAATAACAACAATAATCCCTAGCTCTGACCTAGCACTGCTCATGGGTAGATCTCCAGCTACCTCACAAAGGAGGGAAGTTGCGTTATCCCCATTTTACAGATGGGGAAACTGAGGCACGGTGTGGGGCCAAGCCTTGCCCAAGCTCACCGTGCAGGCCGAGGAACTGAAGCCAGGTCTTCCAGGTCACTGGGCCGCGCCACTGCTGATTTTGCAAAAGCACAGCCCTGCCCCTGCCTCGCGCACTGAGGTTTGCCCACACGTTTCCCACTGGGGGCGCTCAGAACTAGGCCCAAAGCACAGGGTGGGAAAAATCAGGCCCAGGAAATCATTTGGCAAAGCAGCTCGTCGCTGCCGGCTCCAAACGGCTCTCTCCCGTGTGGATTGTTGTTTTGCTATCGCAGGAGCTGATTTTGCTGTTTGGTCACATGCCAGCCAGCCACTGGATGCCCCCAAGCCAGAGGAGCCAGTTCCATGCAGCTGGCTCAGCTCTCCAGCAAAATTGAGTCCAGCTAAATGGCCTGAAAGTATTTGAACCATGTGGCTGTGTTCTTGAAGGAAGGCGCCTCAGTGAGAGATCAACAAACCCCCCTCCCGAGGCAGGGTTTGGGGGTAGAGAGCTCCAACCGAATGCCTGATTCTGCAGCTGCTCTGCTTGTTGCTTTTGAGATCGGAGAGATAAGGCAGATGACTTACTCCAGCATTAATGCTCAGTCGCAGGCACTGGCGGCATGGAAAGTAACAGGGGGAACCCGTTGCAACCAAGGGGAATTCTCTGATACCTCCTCCAACTGGAAGATGGATTCATGGATTCTTAGATTTCCAGGCCAGAAAGGACCATTGTGATCATCCAGAGCGACCCCTCGTATAGCTCAGGCCACAGAGCTGCAGCCAGCCATTCCTACAGCTGGTCTCATAAGCCAAGGCCCTATTTTTATTTTTATTATTTATGGCAGAGTCTAGGAGCCTCGGTCATGGATCAGGACCCCGCTGCGCTCGGTGCTGTTCAAACACAGAATAAAAAGACAGGCTGGTGCCAACTTCCCTGCTGGTTTTGCTTTTCCATTTTCATTTTGCAAAAGTACTTGCAAATGCTTTAGGCCAATAGAGATGTTTCCCAAAAACAAGGAGCACAGAATTCACCACTGACCATCTACCCAGAAATGACAGCGACCCAGCCAGTGGACTAATTGCCCAGGGACTCCAGGGCTTGCCGTGAGCACTGACAGCCCTGCCCCTCCCTGTGCCTGAGTTTCCCCATCTGTAAAATGGGGAGAATTATACTTTCTCCTCCTTCATACAGCAGCTTGAGATCTCCAGAGAAATGCTACATCAGTGCTTAGGATTAGTATTGAGCGGTGCAATCAGGTGTGAAAGTCCACCCCAAGGAGACCCCCAAGGAGTCCACTGAGCTCTGCTGCTAGAAAGAAACTAGAGCACAGTTCCCATCAACCTGGCCACAGGAAAGGCTCCCTGTTAGCTAACTGGGCAGCCGGTCCTGCTGGTTTAATCTCTCCTGCTGTAACACGCAGGGCACACGCTGCAAGCTGCTCCGTGGGAGAGAATTCACTAATTAGTTCAATGCATTCCACTCTCATGTAGCAAACACAGCAGCCGTCCCTGCACGAATCAACCCAGCTTCCCCTATGCACACTCAGCACACGTCTGCTCCTCTGAAGAGTCTCTCAGTCTGGGTTCTAGCTGCCTTCATTCAAACTAGCCTCTGTCCCTGGGATGCAACTGACTTTCCAAGGAACTGCCATGCCTAATGTGGCCTTGGTCTGGCAATGTGAACCTGCTCTGGGGGCAGGGATCTGCGCATCCTAATCCAGTTGTAGGATTGGGGCTTATGGTTTAATTTTAGGAATTGCTAAAAAGGCGTTTGGGGAAATTAGGACCAGGAAGAAAAGACTCAGGGATTCTCTCTCTCTCTTAACAACGTGGCCCCTTGAAGAACACCCTGGAAAGGCAGCGATTCCAACAGTTCCCCAGATCAGCCCCCAGCTAAACCAGCCTCAGTCTTCACCACTCAGGCCTGAGGGCATTTCTAATGTACTCCTGGGCCCGAGGGTTTTTCAGAACATGTATGCACGACCCCCGCTGGAATCTAGGGGGAGCGCTGCTGACATAGAGGTGACAGAGGCGGCCTTCTCGCTCGGCCGGCGGTGGAAGGCCAGCCAGGTAGCTAAGAAAACACTGAGATCGGCTCTGCGTGCATCACCCAAAGCCACAGCCTACATCAGCACTGCTACTGTGTTATTACAGTGACGATTGCGCATTCATCACGAGCTCCCGGCACCATTTATCTCAGCGCCTTACGAATGCGTTAGGCCAACAGAGATGCGCGTCTCAAAAGCAAGGAGCACAGAACTCACCATTGACCATCTACCCAGAAAGGAGGGAGACCCAGCCAGCAGGCTAATTGCCCAGGGACTCCAATTAACAAATGATCTGAGCAAAGGTCTGCATTTGGCACCTGTGCTACTATATGCAACCCTTATACCTGAGAACATGGGCTGTGTTCCCACGCGTGCCACCAACTCACCGTGCCCCTCCCTGCACCCACCCAGACTCAAACGCCATGAAGGCAGAGGCCATCAAATGTCCATGAAACGTCTGTCGGGGTTGTCCGTCATCTGCCATGGGCAGAGAGAGCTCCTCTCTCGGAATCCAGCCTGACCTTCTCTGATACTCTGCCAGGCTGCAAACAGCCACAGTGAACCAAATGCAATGGCTGGGATCCCAGTTAGTCTGCAGTCACTGAACCTGACTCTCCTCTCCCTCTGGGGTAAATCAGGAATAACTCCGTCCAAGTCAATGGAGGGGCACCAGCGTAAAATTGACATGAGACGAGAACCAGGCCTGGAAATCCATGGGGCCAGGTTGGGCCACCCTCCCACAGGTTGACTAGCTCCCCTGGAAATCCATGGGGTGACTTGCAGTGCTAGGTCCTGCATTCTGTGCACCAATGCTAGGTCCTGCATTCTGTGCACCAATAGCACCCGGTGCTGCAATACCTGCCCCTCTCCGACGGAGAATCCCTCGCCGCCCGCTGCTGGCTCGTTGCCTGGATCCCCCTTCCGAGTGATTGGAATTCTGCAATGTTACTATTTTGGGAGCATCACTGAGAAGCAAGAGGAGGTACTCAAGGTTTGGTGACCCTCACCAGCTTCCCTACCCAGAGAAGATGGTCAGGAGGGAAGGCAAGGAGAAGTCAAACCAATATTCCAGAGAACACCAGCTATTCGAGAGGTCACTAGATGTTCCAGCCTCCCGGCAGTGGGGACCAGCCACCCAGCAAGTGCTGGGACAGAAGGTGTCAGTAGGACCGTGGGGGTGGGGGTGGGAAAGGATCAGACCCGCCCCCACATCTGTCACCTCTCTGCTCCTCCTCCCTAAAGAGTCCCACTGCGGGAGCTGGTTTGCTGTCCTTGCCCCAGAGCCCAGTGCAAAGCGAGTGACTGCAGGAAGGGATCTGTATATGCCATGGCAGCCTGGTATGGAGCAGCGTGCCAGCCAGGGTCTCTCCGAGCCCAGCAGGCGCTGGGAGCCCTTCATTGTTCACACAGTTAGGACTCGGCCAGGAGGTAAAGGCCGAGCAGCTTTAGTTATGTTGCAACAGTTTGGTTTGCTTTTTAATCACTGTTCTCCTTTGCAATTATTTCTTAATTAACACACACAAAGCGATTAGCTGTAATACTGCATTATACAACTTCCCCTCCCTGTTTAACTTTCCAGTAATCAACTCAGAGCAGACACCCGCAAAAAAAATTAATAAGAAAACAAAAAGGGAAAATTCACGATAGCAAATAAATCAGGGTTTTTTCTGTTATTTTTTTTTAATGTAATGTGAAAGAAAATGCCTGAGGGATTGTTTTATCAGTGAAAACCCAGACAAGTTTAAGATTTCTGTCTTCATTAATTTTGTGGGTGCCAATGTTCTTGAGTTAAAGCACCTGGGATGTAAACATATCAAATTTAAACTTTAAATTTTTATCACTTTAAAACTTTCAAATTGATTTACTTCAAAACTGGCCTGATGTTTAGATCTTGAGAGAGCTACAGAAAAAGACAAGTTTGAGGTTTCTAACTGTGCTAGTGTGGGGATAGGCAAGTTCAAAAGTTGGTCTCTACCTTGCAATCTGAGTCACGCAGGCAGATCCCCGCATTCATGAGGAACCTCAAGATTCAGTCCTCACAGCAGTGTTCTCTCCCCCTGCATCTTATGGGCCAGCTCCTCAGCTGGTGTAGCTCAATGGAGGTGGACTTCAATGGAGCCACCCAATTTAAATCAGGTGAGGCTTCACCCTACATCTCCCAACACAATCTCTTATCCCATCACTCCCACACACACATTTCCTTTATTCACCAACATCAATTCCCCATTTCCTCCAGCTCTCCCACAACTTCCTCTGCACCTGGCGCCTCTCTGATCCATACCGCCGGGAACACGTTCTCCATTCCAGCCTGCCCACCATTCACTCACAGCAATGATATTAATAATAAACAAACCCTAGTCCTGGCTTCCCCAGGGCATCCTGTCCCCCTGGAGACTCGTGGACATAAACTGCAAGATCTTTGGGGCTGGGGCTGTCTGGTTTGTGTCACGCACATTGTCAGCACCTAACAATTAATTATATTACTATAGGAGCTGAAAACATAACAGGAACTGACCTGGGTTGCAGGTATTACAATACAATATGCTCATTACATGATCTCCCCACCCTTTCCCAGATCCACACACACACACCCTCCTTTGTTTAGTCTCTGCCCTGGCTGTGCTGTGTCTGATTTAGGTGATTCGCTTCTTGGGGCAGGGATACTGTCTTTTTATTTCCCTATAGCGAGCTGCATGCCCCCTGAATGACACTGGCAGACCACGCCAGGATATCAAGAATGCCCTGTTCCACAAGGCAGCTGTGTGCAGCTGCTGGGATTGATACTTGCAATGCTTCCCAAATGCTTCGCATCATGCCGTTGTCCCAGCCTGCCGTGGGACGTGGTATTTTGCTGTCATTTCTTTAGGGGTATTTATGCACAGCTCTGCTGGGCGAGTCTGGCGGAGGCGCTGCTAGGAACTACATTGGTGTTTTGTTCTCTCCTGTTCCATCTACCCCCATTTTTAAAAAAAATTGTGCTGCTCAAGAAGGGAAATGGTGCCTGGTAGCTAGTAAAGGAGCACAGACCTCACAGCTGGCCCGTGGAGGCAGTTATCTGATCACTCCACATATGTTTTCCACTGCCGGGCAGGAAGATGACAGCACAGTCTACACCACCTCTCAGCATCACAGAGAGATCTGCCCAGGACAACTCGGATTGCAACAGCAAACTCCGGCCCGGTTGGCACGGTCCCTGGGATTTTAGACAGCTGTCAGCATTAGCCCAACTCTGAACCCATGGAAGCCAAGGGTAAAACTCCCATTGACTTCAGTAAGGGCAGGGGTTCGGCCAACACAGAGTGCCTTGGAAAAGCCCATCCTTCATGCTGCAGCCCTTTATGCAGCAGACACGGTTGTTGCACTCCAGGTGGTACACGGGGATTTGAGAGAAGCACTAGGCATAGCCCTCCATACCGAACAGACGTCTCACACCCTCTGCATGTCCATCCCCTAATCTCAAGAGCACAGACCATAGAAGTGACAGAGTGTAGGTGGAGAACGGGCAGCAGGTGCAGCATGGTGCTAAAGGAGCACTCAAAGAAGACAAGGTCCTTGTGGAGAAGTGAAATGAATTCTTTGCAGCAGGCTTCACTGCAAAGGATGTGAGGGAGATTCCCACACCCGAGACATTCTTTGCAGGTGACAAAATTGAGGAACTGTCCCAGACTGAGGTGTCAATAGAGGAGATTTGGGGATAAATAGATACATTGAACTGTAATAAGTCACCAGGACCAGATGGTATTCCCCCAAGTGTTCTGAAGGAACCCAAATATGAAATCGCACAACTATTAACTGTGGTATGTGACCTATGCTTTAAATCAGCCTCTGGACCAGAAGACAGGCAAGTAGCTAATGTGATGCTGATTTTTTTTTTTAAAAAAAGGCTCTCGAGGAGATTCTGGCAATTACAGGCCAGTAAACCTAACTTCAGTACCAGGCAAATTGGTTGAAATTATAGTTGACACCATATGTTGGGGAAGAATCAACACAACTTTTCTTAAGGGAAATCATGCCTCACCAATCTATTAGAATTCTTTGAGGGTGTCAACCATGTGGACAAAGGCAATCCAGGGGATATAGTGTACTTAGACTGGCAGAAAGCCTTTGACAAGGTCCCACGCCAAAGGCTCTTAAGCAAAGTAAACGGTCACGGGATAAGAGGGACAGTCCTATCATGGATCAGTAACTGGTTAAAAGATAGGAGACAAAGGGTAGGAATAAATAGTTACTATTCACTAGCGGCATTCCCCACGGATCTGTACTGGGACCAGTGCTGTTCAGCATATTCAGAGAATGCCCCACAGCAGGACTGGGCAGGATCGATGCCTCTTCCGAAGCTCTGCTCCCAGGCCCGAGTGCTCAGCGCAGGCTGGTAGCTCGCAGGCTCAGTTGGGAGGCTGCCTTTCCCGCTCGCTTTGGAAAGGACCTGACACATGGCAGCGCCTTCATTCTGGGGCTGGGCTGGGGGAATCTGGGGGAGAAACAGGAGCCTTTCCGCCATGTGCTACACTCTGGGTTGTTGTAATGGGACAGTGAACACCTTTCTCCGCAGGCGCCTCTGCTGCCCCTCTCAACTCCCCACCAGCCCTTCTGGCATTGCTGGGCGGGAAGGTGGGTGTATTGGCAGGAGGCCGAGCGGCACCGGGTGCGTCGGCAGCAGGGACACCAGTCATGCAGAGGAGACTTAAATGGACCCAGCTGACTTTTATACACAACAGTCCATCGAAGCTCAGTTTGCTGTTCACAAAGCACTTGGAGAGAAACCCCCGGTTCTGTTCCCATGTCCCAGCTGGAATTCAGTGAGTCCCTGCCAGGACCAAGCCCAGCATCCCCATCCATAAATCTTCCTGATACTCCTCATGGCCCATCCAATTCAACCCCGGGGGCTGGTGTGGAACCCTCCCATAGTGCACCCAAAGGGATGTGCCCAGAGGGCCTGAACAGGAGGCAGGAGCTACCCAGCTGACTGGAGTAGTCGATCCTGGCTTCTTGCTGTCTCTTTTCAGCCTTGTGGGATGGCAGGAATCTCTGGCTGGGTCTGAGTCACAGCAAAGAGCGTTGGTGGCTAGTGAATGCCCAAGCCTGGCTTTCTCCTTTAATCTCCACCTTGCATTCGGGGCGTCTCCATTTCACTAACTCTAACGCTAACCTCTTGCTGTTTCCATTTCTGGCTCTAGCAGATAGACTCACACGGCTCCTCGTGGCGTTTTAATTTGTCTCCTGACTTACCCAAACTCCCTTAGGGGTCAGCTCTCTGTCAGCAGCCATCCGCCACTACAGGAAGGCACCCAGAGGCGAACGCTCTCCTCAGCTAGCCCTGCGCAGCTGGTTTGTCGCTCACTCCCTATGACTCACACATGGGGAGAGTCAGTCAGTCACTGAGTGGCTGGCTTTGTGTGTGTGTGTGAGAGAGTGATATCGCCCTCTAGTGGCCACACCCACAGAGGATAAATGACCTAATAATGCCACTACAGAGGAGAGCTCCTTCAGCTCAGGCAGTAGCAGCCTGTATTTTGCAACTGAACGATCTGTGCTCTAGACCAGGGGTTCTCAACCTGTTTCTTTCGGAGGCCCCCCCGCAACAAGCTATAAAAGCTCCATGGGCCCCTTGTGCCACAACAACTGGTTTTCTGCCTATAAAAGCGAGGGCCGGCATTCGGGGGCAGCAAGCAGGCAATTGCCTGGGTCCCGCGAGCCTACATTGCTCAGGCTTCAGCCCTAGGCGGTGGGGCTTTCTGTCCTGGGCCCCAGCGAGCCTAACACCGGCCCTGCTTGGTGGCCCCCCAAAACCTGCTCGCAGCCCCCCAGGGGTCCCAGACCCCTGGTTGAGAACCACGGCTCTAGACCCAGCTCTGTGTGCGCACCTGATATATGGAGTCATTGTGTCTGCCTAGAACACCGCTTTGTAACAATGCCTTTGTCCTGTGTGAACTTAAAGCAGCTTTGACATGTCTCTCGCTCTCCCTAAGGAAGGATTCTGCTATATGGGTCTCTGTGTTTTAACATTTCCTTCACTCACACAGTATTGTAACCTCAACAGCACAACATTTCACACTAGCCCTTCCTCAGCAAACTCCACCCTCCTCAGATGAGCCAGGCTGGCCTGGCCTGCCCTCCCCCTTCCTATTTATACTGACCTGCGGCCCAGGCCACACCCCTGTTGTGGTTAACACCTGCAGCAAGTCCAGGCTCAGGCAGCTGTTAACTCTTTGCTGCCCCTGCCTTACAACTGGTCTCCAGCGTTTTCCACAGCGTGCCCAGACCCGCCAAGTCTCCCCGCCACAATGAGCCGCTCCCTGGTTCAGCTCAGTCACCAGCCCTGCTATTCCAGGGCTCAGCCTGGCCTGGCCCCTGGGGACAGTGCTGACAAAGCCTGGGGGAGATTTTCTATCCCCCTGAAACAAAGCCAGGAGAAACCCTTGCCAAACAAGAGGGAGGGATTGGACAGCCAGCCTTGAGATTAGAGATGCATTTGGCTCCGGATCCAGATCTCCCAGAGGTTCGGGTGTTCTGAGCCGGGGCTTTGCTTTGTCCCACTGCAGAGTTAGCAATCAAGGGATAAGGGATTTGGAGCTGGATTTTCAGGGCTGCGGGAGCACATTGCACTATGGCTATTTTCTGCTTCCTAGGGTCCATGGGAAGCCGAGCACAAGTTAGAGCCACCCCAAAGCCAATCTAACCTACCCCACAATACCAGCAGTGTAAAGGTGGCTTAAAGCCCTCTTAACCCCCTGCCCTCTGGTCCTGCCCCATGGAGTAACTGAGAATCCAGGGGGAGATTTTTACAGTCACAAAGGGACTGTACTGCCCCTGTATTTAATCCAGGCCACGCTCTGACTGTGTCTCTGGGCCCTGACGTCATTACAGGAGAGGGAAGCAGGGCCAGACACGCTCAGCTCCACGCCCCTGTGCCGAAAGCTTCCCCCTTCAGCGGAGCTGTAAAAGGGAGATGTGATCCCAGCCGCCTGGGGACGTCAGCCTCCCGGGACAGAAAGTCAGTGACTCATTTCATAAAAAGACATTGTGTTGCCCCTGGCATCCAGGAGGCTATTCTGTTTTATGGGCTTTAGCCACCAGGGCAGGGTTCTGATCCGCAGCACAGACCCTGCGGCGTAACAGGGCTGTTCTTTTCTGACTTTCAGCTGTCAAGGCTGCATATAGTTTCTGGGAAGGTGCGTTCCTTTCTTCCCCTCCAGTTCTTAAGTGCAACTGGCTGCTCTGATGCTTTATGATTATTTACAGAGGTGTCGCTCCTAGGAACGCTAGTCGTGGGCCAGACCCCCATTGTGCTAGGTGCTGTACAAAGAGTACAAAATGGCAATCCCTGCCCCAAGAGCCTCCAGCCTAAGTCTGAGACCCCAGATGGACACTGACAGGGGTGGGAGCCCCAGGACACAATGAGACCATATTAGTCAGCAAGATAGGCCATGATGTGTAGGCACTGTGCTGGGCCGCTGCGCAAGGGTGAGCAAAGCCTGCGGCTGGCTTAGCAGAGCACCTCTCAGGGATGGGGTGACCACACGTCCCATTGTGGCCAGGACAGTCCCTTTCTTAAGCCCTGTCCTGGCCATCCCAACTTTTTTTTTTTTTTGGCAGAAGATGGCATTTGTCCCGTTTTCTCGTGCCAAGTCGATCAGTTGGCAAGAGCAAAAGGGACAAATACCCATTTTTGACAAAAGTGGGGTGTGACGCGGAGGAATGTGCGGGGAGGGGGGGAGGGGAAGGGCCATGCCAGCCCTACGCAGCGGGGGAGGCAGGGCTGGGGGTGGGGGAGAGACAGGTTTCAGCACCCAGCAACAGCCTTGCCGGGGGGGAGGGGGCGCACAGGCGAGTGCCTGGGGGTGCCCCGTTTTCCCTTTGGGAATATGGTCACCCTACCACCCAGGGAGCACATCACACCTGCACTCCATCGACGGCACCGTTCATTTCCCCAGGCAGTGCGAGGCGTTAGCTTGGGTTTATAAAACCCTTTGTGGTTTTTTTCTCCTACACACCTGAGCGAGCCGGAGCCCAGGTTCTGATCTCAGTTACCCTGCTTTGCATTGATTTATGCGGTTTACACTAGGTATGGACCTTAACTCTTTATTCCCGGGTGTTTAGAGGTTTCAGCATAGTCTGAGACACTGACGATCAACATTAACTCTGCCTTAATGGAGGGCAGAGAGTAGACAGACAGGTAGAGCCCAGTTCTGATCACATATTGCTAACAACATCTATCAGCCCGTCGGTAGCATTAGTGCAAATGTCCCTTCACAGCACAATAAATCCCACGTTTTCCATTCCCCCTTAGCTGCGTCAGGACATACAGCCCTGAGCAGACACCGGGCTCGTGTCGAAACAAAAACAAGTTTGTCCCAGTTCAGGCAAATCAAGCCGTGTGTTGCCACTTGCGAATACACCCCTGCTTCTATCCGCAGACACGTTTAATCTCACTGGGCAGATCTAGCTGACGGTGGGAAGTGAATATTTGCTGAGATCGTCATGCCCAGCACCTCGCACAACCGTCGCTGGCCTGCAACGTCAATCCATAGGAATTAAGCATCAGGAATAATTACGAGCTGGGTGGGATAAAAGTGCTGATGCAACCCTCTGATCTATCAGCAACCCCATCAGTGTGTTTGTAACACACCTACCCAGATGTGTTATCTTTGGCCGTACTCTGCTTTACCACTACTAGGGCGCATGGGAAACAACCCTGTTGTCCTGTAGTTCACAACGGATATGGGCCTGTCTGCACCTCGGTGAAGTCGATACTGACCAGTCCTCTGTTAGCATGAACCACTATCTCCCCTTGCAAACAGAGGGGACTGCAATGGAAGGAATGGACACCACATCTGGGCTGTGTTGCCTTCTCTGCTACTGACTCACTGAGAGGCTGTGGACAAGCCACTATTGTTCACCCTGCCTCAGTTTCCTTATCCATTAAATAGCTAGAAAAACACTCCTCTACTCCTAGGGGTGTTGCAAGGCTTAATTAATTAATTAACAGGTGCAAAGCGCCCGGCGCGCCTCAGATGAAAGGGGTGGTGAAGGGCAGGTTATTAGTTATTAGCATTGTGCAAGTGATGGGAAGATTCAAATGCAGGCAGGACGCCAAGCGGGTGATCTGAAGCCGGGTTTTGGAACCCGCAGGTCCTCCCCATCAGGTTCGGCTTGCACGTGTGGGCCCCTGTTCTGCAGACACTTGGGCACACGCCGAGCGT
Organism: Mauremys reevesii; assembly: GCF_016161935.1. Lineage (NCBI taxonomy): Eukaryota > Metazoa > Chordata > Testudines > Geoemydidae > Mauremys > Mauremys reevesii. The sequence goes on along the minus strand of NC_052632.1, from coordinate 78,880,907 downwards.
TGTGTGCGCGCGAGTGGTCCCATCGTGCGTGTAAAGTTGAGCAGGGGTCCGCGCGGGGGATTGCGGCCTTAGGGACTAGCTTGCAGAGCCGTGTTCTGGAACCACAGCTCCGATTGTTATAAACCAGGGCGTTGGCTTTTGCAACAGACAGGCCAGAAACAAAAGCTCAGATGCTGCAGAATCAGGTCCTGCCAGAGGGGCTGGATAAATATCCCTACAGGCTGGCTCTGGTGGGAGAGGAGGGGAGTTGTGACACCCCTGCTTTAAAGCCCACCTTTCAGAATAACTACCCTCTTCTCTGAATGTGTCCACAGCTATGGGGAGCACGTCCAGCATTTCAAGGTACTCCGAGAAAGGAATGGCAAATATTTCCTCTGGGAAGAAAAGTTCAACTCCTTGAACGAACTGGTGGATTTCTACAGAACCACGACCATCGCCAAAAAGCAACAGATCTTCCTGAGAGACGACGACCAGAACCATGAGGTACAGGGCTGTTCGGCTGCCCACACAGGTCACGCCAGGAGGGTTGCGAAAGAAGGAGAGGGCAGTGCCCAGACCAGCATGCCCACTGCTCACCAGCAAAATCACAAGGCAAGGCCCCAGTGCAGCCACTTCACAATACGCGTGGTATACCTGGCACAGGCTGTTAGAATTCTTTGAGGGTGTCAACCAACGTGTGGACAAGGGCAATCCAGGGGATACGGTGCACTTGGACTGTCAGAAAACCTTTGACAAGGTCCCACACCAAAGGCTCTTGTGCAGAGTAAGGAGTCATGGGATAAAAGGGAAGGTCCTCTCATGGATCAGTAACTGGTTAAAAGACAGGAAACCAAAGGTAGCAATACATGGTCAGTTTTCACAGTAAACAGTGGGCTTCCCCCAAGGATCTATTCTGGAACCAGTGCTGGTCAAGGTATTCATAAATGATCTGGAAAAGGGGGTAAACAGTGAGGTAGCAAAGTTTACACACAATACAAAATTACTCAAGATAGTTAAGTCCAAAGCTGACCGCGAAGAGTTACAAAGGGATCTCACAAAACTGGGTGAGTGGGCAACAAAATGGCAGATGAAATTCAATATTGATAAATGCAGAAGTAATGCACATTGGAGAACAGAATCCCAATGTGCAAAAGGATGGGATCTAAGTTAGCTGTTACCACTCAAGAAAGTCACTGTGGCTAGTTCTCTGAAAACATCTGCTCAATGTGCAGCGGCAGTCAAAAAAGCGAACAATGTTAGGAACCATTAGGAAAAGGGTAGAAAATAAAACAGACAATATCCTAATTCCACCGTATAAATCCATGGTATGCCCCCACCTTGAATGCTGTGTGCAGTTCTGGTCACCCCATCTCAAAAATAATATATTGGAATTGGGAAAAGTACAGAGAAGGGCAGCAAAAGTGATCAGGGGTACGGAACAGTTTCCAATGAGGAGAGATTAGAAAGACTAGGACCGTTCATTTTAGAAAAGAGACGACTAAGCGGGGATATGATAGAGGTCTATAAAATCATGGAGAAAGTGAATGAGGGAGTGTTATTTACCCCGTCACGTAACACAAGAACCAAGATTTACTCGATGAAATAAATAGGCAGCAGGTTGAAAACAAACAAAAGGAAGTATTTCTTCACACAACGCACAGCCAACCTGTAGAACCCGTTGCCACGGGGTGCTGTGAAGGCCAAATGTGTAACTGGGTTCAAAAAAGCATTAGGTATGTTCATGGAGGATAGGTCCAGCTGTGGCTATCAGCGGTGCAAACCCGAGCTCTGAGTGTCCCTAAGCCTCTGACTGCCAGAAGCTGGGAATGGGCGACAGGGGATGGATCACTCGATAATTGCCCTGTTCTGTTCATTCCCTCTGAAGCATCTGCCACCAACCACCGGGCTAGATGGACCATTGGTCTGACCCAGTGTGGCCATTCTTGTGTCTTTGTTGTAGTTACTCAGGCTGAACCCATTGCTGGGGGAGGGGTTCCTGCCTCTTTCTCCTCCCCCAGCTCTAGGTGAGACCTTGGCATGCTGCCAGGTTTGCAGAGCCCTGGGTGTTCTGCCAATCTCTCTCCTGCCACCCAGCTGCAAAGCCTGGCTCTGGGCCCGCAGCTTGTGTTGTGAAGCCAATCGCAGGAGCACGGTGCAGCCCGAGACATGCAGAGCTCTCCTTAAATGTGCTGATGGCAGAGAAATAGAAAACAAAGCAAACGGGAGAGGAAGCCTGAAAAGGGGCTGGATTCAGTGTATCTGAACCAGGGGCGGCTCTAGGAATTTGGCCGCCCCAAGCACGCCGGTCCCGCGGCTCCGGGGGACCTCTTGCAGACGTGCCTGCGGAGGGTCCTCTGGTCCCGTGGCTCCGGTGGAGCATCCACAGGCACGCCTGTGGGAGGTCGACCGGAGCCGCGGGACCAGCGGACCCTCCGCAGTCATGCCTGCGGGAGGTCGACCGGAGCTGCGGGACCAGCGGCTCCGGTCGACCTCCCGCAGGCATGACTGCGGAAGGTCCGCCGGAGTCACCTGCCACCCTCCCGGCAAAATGCCGCCCCAAGCGCGCGCTTGGCGCACTGGGGTCTGGAGCCGGCCCTGATCTGAACACTGCTAGCTGACGGCTAATGCCCAGCACACCACTCAGGGCTGGGGTAGGAACCGGCAATATTCTCAGTCCACCACCAACCAGAACAGCGCTGGTCCTAGGTCCACTTTTATCGGGCACAGGCAGCTCTGCTTCCGGGGGCACGACTTGCTTTTGCCTCTGAAGGGGCAGATGCCCCGCGAGGGTTTCTAGGAGGCCGCTCGGATAAAGCAAGGCCCCGGGCCGGTAAGGAAATGCGATGAAAGTCGATGGATTGTAAGTGGGCAGCTAATGTTGCAGGGATCCAGAGCCAGAGCAAGCAGATCGGAGTGGCCGGATATCGGGGAACGTTCGGCTCGGGGCGCAGACTTTGCAGATTTTCAGTAAATCAGCCCGAATCTTTGGCTTCTGAAGAGTTCTGCGGATTTACCCCAGCTGAGGCTAGGACCCACGTTGTCAGTCGGGGGAAGGAGGTGATGGTGGGTCACGGACACGTCCGTGTTTGTACTCATCAGCCAGGGCATGGTCCCTTTAGCAAAAGCTTCCAGACGCCCACCTCCACCCCTGCCCATTCCTTGCCAGGAGGCTCCCAGTGTCCCGTGTCAGCAGCTGAGGGCAGAGGGGGGAGCAGCATTTGCCTGTGCAGCTTTGATGCCTCCTCTGTCTTTCCCTCCTGACTCCTCTCTCGCTTGGTTTCACTGCAGGTGAAGAAGCCGAAGTTCGTCCAGGCTCAGTTTGACTTCTCCTCCCACGATCCGTCCCAGCTGGCCTTCTACCGAGGGGACATCATCGAGGTGCTGGACTGCCCCGACCCCAACTGGTGGAGAGGGAAGATCTGTGGGCGAATCGGCCTGTTTCCACGGAACTACGTCCACCCCATTCACATGTGACCTGCTAGCCAGGGTCTGCCTGGACGCCAGAGCTCCCTGGCTGCCCATGACAAGATAAACTGCAATCCCCTTCACCTGATGCCATAGAGCTTTTAGGGGACACGTTACCAGAGCACCAAGGACCTTTCCCAGGCTTAAAGCCAGACTTGGGATGCTGTGCTGGACAGACCTGAACCTCTGGGAGCTGTGTGCTCCGGTGAAGCCCCCTGTGCTGCAGAAGCAGCCTGCACTAGGCATTTGCACATGGGGTTTTCAGTGCGGTGAAGAGGAGGCGATTTACTCAGCCCAGCGCATAAAAAGGACGTGACCAGAGTGAACTTAACAGGGCTCCTAGCAATCCTGATCACGCCATCACTTTGCTTACGTGGTGTATCCCTTCCTGGTCGTCCTCTGTCTAGCTGCACTGCAAGCCCTTTGGGGCAGGGACCTTTGTCTCACACCTTCCTGCTAAGTGCCAAGCACGCAATAAACCATCCTAATCCCACTCACTGAGCCTGCTCTCTGAGGGCGAGGCGCGGGGAGCCTGGCTTTTCCCAGCTCCGGGGCTTGCGAGCAGCCAGGTGACCCGGCCACCCCAGGCAGCTGTCGAGCCAAGAGGATTAAGCATAACCCTTCCAACAAGTATTTCCTTTGAGTGGCCTGCCTCCTTCTAGAATCAGCCCCTTGCCCTTCCCAGATCTCAGGCAGGCAGGCCCAGGGCCAGGGGCTTTCCAGTGGGGTTTCTCATAGAGAGCACACTGACCTCTGTAGGTGGGCAAAGGTGGGCATGGTGCCACCATGCCCAACCAGCCCCAAACCTGCCCCTTGTCCAAACCTCCGCTCCACTCTGGAGCACCAGGGCCCTGGAGGCAGCTGTCCCGTCCCCCTTGGCGGGTCCCTGGGCATTCTCCCTCCATCCTGCCCTCCCTGCGTCCTGAAACTGCGGGGAGTTTTACTTCTACTCTCACAGGGGTTTGCCCCCAGCTGCCATTTCAGGAGACGTATCTTTGAACGTGGGCATCTCTCCCGTCTTTCTCAGCCTGGAGCCGCGAGGACCTGCTTGGACGCTCTCTGCACTGGAGTTATCCTGAGCCATCAGCACGAGTGCAATCCACAGTGATTAACGAGGAGGCCATGGGAGGGGACCGCACATTCCTGGCACCTTTAATAGGGCTTCACAAAACGATCAAAGAGGCCGTGCGTCTTTTACTGCACCTGGTTACGAGCTGACTCTGACGCGCTGCCAGCTGGGTTCCACCGCTCACCCGGGGTGGAGAGATTTAATTCATTGTTTATGCAAATGTCTCTCTGTCCCCCCCAGTGCTGGTGTCGTCCCATTATCAAGAGACGGCTAAATTCTGGGCCAGCTCCCACCTTGCCAGAGCAGGTGTGATGCAGCTGAAGTCAGTGGAGTTATGCCCTCATGCCAGGTGTGGATTCGGCCCAGTGATTAGAAACGGCTTGGATTGTGTGTTGGGCGGGCGGGGAGGCTGTTTTGGCCACCTTTAAAAGCCAGCGTCACCCTTGGGAATCCTGCCAAGTCAAACTCCAAGTGGGAAGGGAGGCTGGCTCCCTGAGAAGAACTGGGGTATTTAAAAAGCAAAGACTGGTGAAACCTGTTAGAGAAGGGGATCAGAGGGGGAAGAGGCCCTTTTTGTTCTCCTCCAACTCCCCACAAGCTGGGAGCTCAGGGAGATGCTATTAATGGTTTAAACTGAAGGCCGTGGCCTGAACAAAGCATATAGCACCGTAGACTCCTCAGCGATAAGAGGAATTTGTAACACGTGCTACTTCTATACTCACCTGAGCCTCAGGGAAAAGTGGACACAACAGTGGCCAGCAAACTGAGCTGAAGAAAGATAAGGGCTCAACCTGGAAATACTCGCCTAAGAAACATGTGATGAATCTATGGAACTCACTGCTGCAGGATGTCATTCAGGCAAATGGTTTAACTCAGGGGCTCTGAAACTAGGGGTTGTGATCCCTCAGGGGGTTGCGAGGTTATAACATGGGGTCACAAGCTGTCAGCCTCCACCCCAAACCCTGCTTTGCCTCCAGCATTTATAATGGTGTTAAATATATTAAAAGGTGTTTTTAATTTATAGGGGGGGGTCGCACTCAGAGACTTGCTGTGTGAAAGGGGTCACCAGTACAAACGTTTGAGAACCACCGGTTTAACTGGCTTCAAAAGAGGATTAGCCACTTCTGTGTATAAGCAAAATGTTTTGTAGCTAAGCTCAGAGCTTCCAAGGGGCATCCTAAGTCCAAGTGTTTCAGAGCACCACCGAAATGTCACCCCACGGGCACAGGTTGGATCAGTCAGGTGCATTATGGGGGATCATCTTCTGAGGCATCAGGCTGTGGTCAATGTTGGCAGCAGGGGGCACCAGACAAAGGTCCTCGTCAGGTTGGCAATTTTATGTTTGTCCGAACTCAGGCTGAAAACTGGCAGTAATGCCTTGGTCTTTCACTTGCTGATCGATTGAAACCCAGAGGGTAGCCTGGGACTAAAAGGCTACTTCATTCATGGGCACTTAAGTTAAAGGCTCCTGAACTAAGCCTTGGCTGAAGAAGGCTTGAGGCAGGCCTCCTTAGCAACCAAGAATGACAAGCATGGGCCACAGAAAGCATCTGAGCCAAACGTGCGGGCTGCCTTGGCTTGTCAGCTGCACTGACGTTGTGACGGCACCGAGCTTCTGAGCCACAGGACCCCGGACACAGCATCGTGCTACAGTGTGAAATATCATCTACTTCCCCCCTCCCCTCCAATTGGCTCCAAGCCTGGCTAGACTAAATTCCACGAGACCAGTCTGAACCCAGAATACTCAGTGGGCTCCTCGTTAATATCCGGGGTGCATCAGGGTGTCACGTTCTGACTACACCGTCGGGGGAAGGAGAGGCCAGCCATGGTGTCAGCAGCTCTTTCTAGCTTCTATTTCCAAACTACTATTCAATCAGTTTGATTTTTCACATATATATAGCTTGTTTCCTGAGGTCATTAAAGAAAGTAAAGCAGATCTCTCTCCACAGAGACAATGAGACCAGGTTAATGGTGATGTGGCTGGCAAATGAAACGAATCTCACCAATGTACCATGGTTCAATATCAGCGTTTCAGATATGACCATCTTCTGTTAGCCTGTGTCATACCCAGGGAAATCGGGTGTGCACGCACACACCAGCTACTTCTGCAATGACATCATCCCATTAGGCCCGAGCTCATTGGCTAATATTGCTTCACTCCCCAGAAGTACAGCCTCCAGAAAGGCAGCGCTTGCAGGACTGATGGGAAACCCCCCAGATTTCAGTGCTGGAGCCGCACAGTTCAATAATTCAGTGATTGTTTGCAAGCAACCAAGCAGATGGCATCGCCACGGGGTGCCCCCAGGGGATGGTCAGGCAGATGTAATTTCTAGCTGCAAACTGTATTTTAATTCCAAGAAAATAAAAAGTTATCCTGAAGTAACACAAGGGAGGTGGGTATACACAGAACCTGCCGTGAGGCTGGTTTCCATTTCCAATTTTAGGAGGGCCATTCGGAGCTAGAAATACAGGTTACACAGATTCGCCAGGGCTGACATAACAGTCTACTGTGTGCATAAGAGAGCTGCAGGCCAGCTTTGTCCAAAGCTACTGCCCCATGCAATGTCTTTGCCCATTGTACCATAAGCTTCTTTAGAGTCAGGGGCTCAGATCTTAGATGCTATTCAATGAAGAAACCAAAAGTGTACAAGACTGGAAAAGCCCAGTTCAGTTTCGGAGCCCAGGGATGGCCCTGGGATGGACAGAACGCACACGCAGGGTATGCACGCTGCTCCCAGGCAGCTCTGTCAATGCACCTCAGTCCTCACCTGCAGCCCCCCTGCTTTTCCAGCTCTTGATCTTCCACAAATCTCTCCTCTCTCTATTCACCTCCTGGGCCCCTCCCGAGCACCGCCTGCCCCTGCCGTGCGGAACCGGGGAGCCCATCCGACACATTTCACCAAAGAGCTATGGCGAGCTGTAACTCACATCTCGGGGGGTGGAAAGACAGGCCGTAGGGACCTGTTGTGCCAACCCTGGTACTCCAACCTTCTGGCCCACGAAAAACTTTGGGACAAGTTAAGCTGATGCAAAACCCTCCAATGCCCAGAATGTAGGGGGAGGGGAAGGGGGAATTAATCACACAACTGTCTCTTTCCACCTTCCCCTCGCCCCATCCCTCCCCACTACACCTTCCCCCTCACCCCTCCTCCCACCCCCTGGCCCTGCTCCCGATCATCTCCCCCACACCACCTGGCTGCAGTAGTGTTAAGCGAAATAGGCATAGCAGAAGACATTGACACACATCAGGATGACAGCATTGATGCAGCAGATCCTAGCCCAGAAGGGGGCTTCTGTGATGTCCCTCAGAGCCTTTGCTGGGGGTCCCTCAGTCTTCGCCCCCTGGGCACTGCAGAATAAATCCATGCAGGGGCAGATCCCTGGCGCCTCCTCCTGGGAATCTGTCACAGATGGAGAGAGACTATGAGGGGGACAGAGTCATGGGGACCACCTGCCCTGCACGCTTCACAAGGGCCAGGATTGGCCAAAGAGAGCTGTGCCTGAGGATGTGCAGAGCAAGAGGGTCCGTGGGGGGCAGGGCCAAGGAGCCTGATCCAAGAACAAAGACCCCCAGCACCCTGATCCCTCCCCGGCTCCTCCCCAACCCCCTGAGCTGGGATTGGAACTCAGGACCCTTCTGTGCTCAGAAGATGCCCCAGGCCACAGCAGATTTCCAGGTCTAAAGGCAAGTCTGCAGCTGGGATTCGTGGGTCGAGGAGACATCCCCGCCGTAGCTAGGCGTGAACTAGCATGGTAGAGTATAGCCCCTCCCACCACTCACACACCCACGTGCCCAAGCACGCTCAGATCTACATCCAGTGGGAATGACACCCCCAGCTCAAAGTGCAGACCACCCCTTCGTCGTTGGGTTCTCAGTCCCAGCGTTGGGTCCATCCCAAGCCCTGGCTGGGCAATATCAAATCACACGCACCCTCCTTTCCTCTCCTGGGTGAGTGGGTCCCTGCTGATGTGCTGGCCGTGGAGCTCTCGGGAGGCAGGCGCCCCCGGGGAATGGTCCACCAGGTGAGGTTCTTTATCTGGAATGCAGAGCGGGAAGCTTAGAGAGGCCAGAGCAGGAGAGTGGCACAGCAAGAGATGGGCCGAGTACCCACCCTCTGCCGGGCCCCTTTCCAGTGTCTCAAGTTGGGCATCTGAAAACGGAGGTTCCCAGCGTCACCAGCTGCTATGGCAAACTGGCTCTGGAGTCTGAGGCCCGATTCTCCTGCCGCTCAGTGGAGCCGCCCTCATTTCCCCCCAGGGTGGGAGGAGGCCATGCCTGAGGTCACGTGGCCTGTATTATCTGAGCACAAAGACAGCGCCCTCCCGCGGTGCGGCCACCCTGCGATCCTTCAGCCTGGCCTGGCAGCACTCGCCCTCCCGGCACGGCCCTGCCCATGGGGGTTTGATCCCTCAGCGCCAGGGCCCCGCACTGGGTGCTGCCATGGTAACCCGAAGAATCAGCTTGTTGTGGGGGGTGTCCAGATCCGGGGAGCGAATGCAGCAGTGTCTGGGAAGCACCGTCTCACATCACCCCAGGGTGGGGACTGGAGGAGCCCAGTTATTCCTCTGAGGAGGCCTAGCAAAGAGCCTGTGGTAAAGGACAACAGGAACAGCCCGTGCCCGGGGACATACCCAGCCCCCAAGGTGGGAGGTCACCCAATGATCTCCCCATGCTGCTCTGCCCGGCCAGCGTCTCCGCAGAGAGTCCCCCTAAACACCTGCCAGATTCGAACCCCGGTCTGAACTTTCCAGGCCAGATCCTCAGCTGGGTGTAAATCAGGGTCATTCCACCCCCTTCAGTGGAGCCACACGGAGGTAACACCAGCTGAGGCTCTGGCCAGGGCCTGCGTGGGTCAGCACAGCCCAGTGTGAGCTCGGCCAGCGGCCAGCAAGCAGGAGGGTTACTGGCCGTGCTCGCAGCTGGGGCAGGTCCTTGTGCTCCCTGCACCCCAAACTCCTGCATGCTGCCTGGCTCCCCTGAAACAAACCCCATGCTCTGACACCCACCACCAGCTCCCTGGCCCCAGACTAGGACCACGGGGAAGTCCAGACCCAGAGCCCATCTCCATGGCCGGAGACTCTCTCTACGATGGGCTGAGCCCAAATGCCACTGGACCGGGGGAGGGGGGGAATTTCCACGTGCGTGTGGGCCCCTCTCCCCCCGTAGCGTGTTCTGGGTGTGAGCTCATCACCCTTCCCTGCTCCGAAGCCCCATCCCCGCTTTCACGTGACATAACATCAGCCAGGCATACGGCAACGCGAACAAGCGGAACACAGCGGGTCGGTCTGCTGGCAGGCTGCCTTCCGGCTGACAGAGAAAAACAGCCCAGCCACAGCAAATGGGGACCAGACCTCAGCCCTGAGCAGCCATGCATGGGTGGAGCAGAGAGGACATTGAAGGCGGTTCCCCAGAGACAGCTATTCTGTGCCTCTTGCTGGAGGGTTTGGACAGGTCTCCCTGGCTCTTAGCTCTGCGATCACGGCCCTTGTTCCCATCCGGAGAAGTAGCCGGAGAAGAGCGAGAGCTGCCTTTCGCCAGCCACATACGCCTGCCCCAAGGAGACACGTCCCTTGCTGGACATGGGGGCTTCCCTGCACGAAGGAAGGATCCGCGTGCGTGGGTGCACGTAGTGAGTGGATCTGAATGCCACAGCAGTGGCTGTGCTCGACACGTAACGGCCCCACTGCGCTCCTTTGCGTGGCTACCAAACCGCAATCCCGGTCCAGTAGCAGAAGCTGAACTCAGGGCTGCTTTACCCGTAGGTTGGCCCACGGGCTGTGGCTTATGACTTTTGCTGCCAGCCACGTGCCCCTCGGCATCAGAGCTTCGCGGAGGGAGGGTGTGGGCTGTGTCTTTTCGCTACAGGGGCAAGTGGAAATAGGAGACACCTCCTGCCTCCAGGCTGACGTGGCCACCTGGGTACCCTCACCAGACTCCAACAACATCCGGCCTGGCCTGTGCAGGGGGCTGTGAGGAGGGGCGGCCACCATGGCCTCTTGGCAGCAGGGAGGGAAACAAGGGGCAGCTCAAACGTCAGCCCTGCCCCCCGTCGCCCCCTTTGCAGTCAAACTGAACAGCGGATCACTTGATCTTCACTGGGGCCGTGCAACCCGACCAGGGCGACTTTACCCACCTGCGACTCGGCGGGAGGCCTGCTCAGCAAGCTGATCCCCACCACGGCGCCGGCAGTCAGAGCACAGAGGAGGATGGCAAAGTGGAGGTAGTGAATGTCCTTCACGAGGGAGGGGCGCTCGTCCGGGATGCCACAGCGGGGCGAAGGATACGCAAACTCCAGCCCCATCCTGGCCAGGCCTAGTGCCAGCCCCAACATCAGGCCCCAGAAAGCTCCCTGCAAAACAAAGACATTCAGGGCGACGGCGCCTCTCCCGGAAGGTCTCGCCCGGCGGGAATCCATCATGCCCATAGGGCGGGTGAGGGCTGAAGAATGCACGTCTCTGCTGAACTCCCTTCCTGGCTCGCCTTTGTCAGTGAGCGCGTCCTAATGTGGCCGCAGCCTGGGTGACCAGCCCAGGTCTTGTGGTTAAGGCCCTGGGGTGGGACTCAGGAGTTCTAGGTTCAAATCCCCGCTGTGTCATAGACTTCCTGTGTGATAAGTTGCTTTCTGCATAGCCAGAGGTGCAGCTCAGGTTCCTGTACACACATTAGCTTTGATCGAACTAGTGCTTAAAATTAGCAGTGTAACCACACGGGTCAGCTGACAGAGTGCGATCCTGGGTTACCACCCCAGTTGCTACACTGCTATTTTTAGTGCACTATCTTGACCAAAGCTCGCCCAGGCTCGTCTACCCAAGCTCAAAATTATACCTCCAGCTGCAGCGCAGACATATCTCCTCTCTTGCAGGTGCCCGTCTGTAAAATGAAGATAATGTCTCTTACTGTGCACGTACAGCCCCTAGCACCAAGGGACCCGAATTGTAGTTAGGAGTTACAGTAGAGCCTCAGTAGTTACGAACACCAGAGTTACGAACTGACCAGTCGACCACACGCCTCATTTGGAACTGGAAGTACATACTCAGGCAGAAGCCGAGACAAAAAAAAAAAGAAGCATATCCAATGCAGTACTGTGTTAAATGTAAACTACTAAAAAAATAAAGGGAAAGTTTAAAACAAAGATTTGACAAGGTGAGGAAACTGTTTCTGTTTCCTCACCTTTAAATTGAGATGGTTAAAAGCAGCATTTTCCGTCTGCAGAGTAAAGTTTCAAAGCTGCATTAAGTCAATGTTCAGTTGTAAATTTTTGAAAGAAAGTTTTGTTCCGCATTATGAACAACCTCCCTTCCCGAGGTGTTCGTAACTCCGAGGTTCTCCTGTACTGTAATACAAATGTTATTCTCTGACCAGCCACAAGACAGCGCTGCACAGGTTCTGCCATTGGCTGGGTTCTTTCTTTCCAGGATGCTAACTAAAGAGAATGTAACAAACGTGTATTTATGCAGTGGAAAGTCCCTCGTGTCCCAGTCTGCTGTTTGCTAGCGCAGTTGCCTGACAGTTACTGTTTTCTGTGACACTGAGCTTAAAACTTCCCAGGCTACAGTCGGGCAGCGTTGCATGTCAACACCTGGGCTGTGCTCACATGTCAGCTACACATGACCCACCCACCAGTTCCTTGGGGAACCACCGGCTCGCTCTGGTCTCAAACACAGGCAAGCGCGATTTCTGCTCTTCTTTGGGGGACTGGGACTCGGTTCCTCAAACAAGACTCTTCAGAAATCCCTGGCGGTGCCAGCGGCTAGAACCGGCCAGCCACAACTGGACTGGCCACATCCTCATGGGTGAGCCTGAGCCCTGAAACCCTTGGCGTTGTCCTACCGAAGAAGCAACCAATGATCTTCAAGTCCTCAGGAGTGTAAGGCTCATGGGGCTGATCCTTGGCCTGATGATACTCGAGGTGCTCCTCCACTTTCTAGTGGCCCTTTTACCACTAAGGTAAAACTGGGGGGTCCCACTTGGTGGGAGGGTCATGGGACATTTCACGGGCACTCAGCTAAGACAACAGCATGGTGAGACTTTGCCACAACCCACAAATCAATGTAGGGCACGTGACTAGCCCAACGCCCTGCAGGAAGGCTGAGGTCCCAAGGCTATCTGCACCCCTCTGTTTATTCCAGGGAAGTCTTGGTGCCCCTAAGGAGAGACCCAACAATAGAGGCGTTTCCACCTCAGCTGAGACCCCTGGGCCATCCAAACCAATCCTCTGCTTCCAGCAGTTACCAGCACCTGATTCTTCAGAGTTCTCTTAGAATTCGGGGGCCAGCTGTGCAATGCTGTGTATGGGCAAAAGGCTCCTCCCAGGAATTGTACTGCCCCCTGCTGGCCATGTGCCAGCACGGGGAGTCCCAATGTGGAGCCGGTGCAGAAATGCAGCAAATGGATTTTCCCATGTGACCTCGAACAGGGTCTGACCCCAGGTTTCCCCAAGGGAAAGGCCAGCATGCATTGGAATAACAGTGGTGAGCCATGGCAACTGGAATCGCATCAGCTAAGACGGGCCAGTGCTCTACAAGAGACGCTCTAGCTCAGAGGCTTTCAACCTGTGGTCCGTGGACCGTTGGGGATCGAAGATTTCCAAAGGGGGCTGCACCTCTATTCAAAATGGTTCAGAGGTCTGCAAATGAAAAAAGGTTGCAAAGCCCAGCTGCAACTCCACCAGAAGCAGTGGGGCCAATGCAGGAATCAGCAGGGGAGGTTGTCTGGCCCGTGATATGCAGGGGGGTCAGATTAGATGATCGCAATGGTCTCTTCCAGCTGTAACATGTAGGCGTTAAAGACCCCCCCCACACACCCACGAAATGGCAGAGAGCTTACCTGCTCGTTGGCTCGTCTCCAGAAAACTGCCAGGCCGAACACAGCCGTCATGGGCGGGGCGAGGCAGCTGGTCACAGACTGGATGTAGATGTACAGCTGGCCGCTGTTGGAGCTCTGCAGGATGGGGATCCAGACCACGCTGATGGCGACCAGAACCACCGTGACTATCCTGCAAGAGGCAGCAAAGCCGCGTGTGAAGAAACAGACGTTCCGTCAGCTGCAGAGTGGAGGACGGGCTATCCCCAGCGGGTGGCATGTAATGTAGCACACGCCTGAGGGAATGCACGTGTGACGCCTGCCCGGTGCATGCAACATACACAAGGGACAGGCAGGAGTTGTCTATGGTGCCCGCATCATAGGGTTTAAAGCCGGAAGGGACCAGTCCAGGTGCCCACCCAGCCCAGGTAAGAACGGCCCAGGGCGCCCGGGCAGCTGTGGGGAGCCATGGACCCTCCACCTGGCCAGAGTCGGGGGGTCTGAGAGCAGCCCCCGGCCTGTGTCCCCGCCTCCCAGTCCCCCGACCAGGGCAGGTGGAGGGTCTGCAGCCCCCCACAGCTGCCCACACAGATCTTACTCCAACCCAACTCCCAGCTTCTGGCTTGCCCAAGGGGCGGGGCCTCAGGGAAGGGCGGGGCCATGGAGGGGGCGGGGCCTCGTGCCCCTCCATTAGGAAGAGTCTGTGTCCCCAGATCAGTTGATCACACACCAGGGATAGACACACACTGAAATTCAAAGCACAGGGCCAGCCTGGCCTTTACTGATTACAGACACTGGAGTGGACTGTGGCTTTCTCCTCGGGTGACCAGATGTCCCGATTTTGGGGTCTTTTTCTTATATAGGCTCCTATTACCCCCCACCCACATCCCGATTTTTCACATTTGCTGTCTGGTCACCCTACTTTCTCCAGTGCCAGGTATCTCAGTTGCTACTGGAAGGATCAGTGGATTGTACTGCAGCCCTTCTGTGCTGGGTGCGGCTGGCACAGCTCAGGCAAACCATTCGAAATGCCAGGCCCGGGCACCAGGATTCCCAGTGTCTCGCTGGGAGTGGCACGGCCTTCGTGGTACTCCCAGGTGCCTGCTGGCGCTGAGATTCAGGGCTGGGACCCCTGCAGGAGACCCCCTCAGGGTTTGTTTTATTCTTGCCTCTTGCTGAAATAATAGGGGGCGTTGGCACCGGAGACGAAGCGGCCTGCTGGCTCAAGTCGGGCATGCCTAGGGCTGCAGTTCTTTCATTTCTGAGTCCCAGCTCCATCGGCGCCTCTCTGCTCCCCGCCCCTGGGAGACACCCTGCTCCCCCACTGCGCCTGGCAGACTCGCAACTACAACTCCTTGGCGATCGCAGCTGCAGGCTGGACACCAGCCACTCCTGAGGCTCCCCTGCTTTCCTGACTACCCGGCTGCTACATGTCCCCAGCCTGCCGGGGTGGCTGCATGCTAGGCCCAGGCTCCTGGGCCTAACAACTAACCCTGCCCTGAGCCCGATCCCTTTGCAGGAATAGGGCACTACAACTCACTCAATCCATACGGTGTTGTGTGCTCCAAGGGGCACTGAACACTAACCTGGAGCGGATCCAGTGTCAGACTGCATCAGAGTCTGTCTAAACACTGCACGAAACCTGGACCGCAATCTGTGTAACGCCCGACGGCTCTGAGCACATTACCGGGGCCAGGAGCCGCTCAGTGCGCTAATGACAGGCATACTTCACAGCCGACGATTTTGTCCCCAGCGCAGACCTGCTGCTGCTCGTGGTTCATGCCACCCTAGATCCCTGCCGCTCCCAAAGCAGCTGGCAAGCCCATGCTGAAGCAGACAGTCGCCTGGAAGGTACCCAAACGCCTGCCAACAACAGGCTGGCTTACCAAGCACCCTGACTCTGTGGCCCCAGCTGCAGGGCGCTGCGTGTCAGGGAGAGGGCTGAGGCAGGCAGGGCTGGGATTGCTTTTATTTATATCCCAGCCAAAATGCCCTCCGTTTAATTATAGTAATCACAAGGCCCTTCCTTCTGGGTCAAATGCTTTGGAGAGCAGGCCTCTCAGGCGGCGTGAGATCCAAACCAAGCCCTCCTCTGCCTCTAGACGGACTCCGGGCAGCCCAACGAAACGAGTCAGTCAGGGAAGCGTGAGCATTTCTTCACCACAGGATTGGAGCTGCGGGGCTTGCTGGGATGCGCCCAGACACCTGCTGCCGCCGTCTGGCCTTGTGTCCTAAAGCAAACGAACGCCTTGGGGAGGAGGGTTATTCACGTGCAGGGATAGGTGAGGTTTGTTCCCCCGGTGGTACCCTGGCTTTGCATCGCGGTCAGCGCTCCGGGAAGATCTTATGCAGAAGGCTGGCTCAGCAGGTTAATGGCAAGGTCCTAGGCTGAGCTGGATCTGCAGCTGCCTGGACAGCAAGGTGTGGGAGCACTGGAGAGGCAACACGCTAACCCCTGGGAGGGTGAACATGCGGCACTGTGGTCAGGTGACCCTCCCAGCCACAACGGCAGCCTCTGGCTGGCACTCAAAACGCGCGCTGACGAGGAAAGCGCCCTGGCTAGCTCCCTCGGCCAGGAGGGCTCTGAGCAGGCTCAGTCTTGCCAGGGGGACAGTTTTAAAAGACGTCGGCTCTGGTTAACATGTTCCAAAGTGTCCAGGGGACTTCGAGGCCTTGGATTTAGGCTTGTTAGCCACTTGGGCACTTTCGAAAACATTACCTTAGTTGGAGGGCCCAGTCCCACAGTCCCAGTGTCCATAAAACTCCCCTGACGGCTGGACAAGGGCCGCTGATCAGCCCCCTGGTAATTCCTATCAGATGGTTCATGCGCTGGGCTCGGCTGGGGGGAGCCGCATGGCGCAGCCGTTCTCTCATCACTCCCTTGATCGGCCCAAAGGAGCCGAATGGGAAGATTTTCAATGTGAGCCTCTCAACGATCAAATTCAAGGGCTTCCCGCGGGCTAAGCCACGTTCCCCGTGGAGAACCAACAGGGGTGTGTGGAGAGGCCTGGGGGGCTGAACATCCACCCACCCTTTCAGGAAGCAGCAGGGGCCAGTGGCCAGGACTAGGCCTCAGGGAACCTGGGCTCTATTCCCAGCCAGGCCCGTCTGTCATCCGTGTGTCTCTAGACCCCGTTCCCGTCGTGCGTGAGCACCTCAACCCTTACCGTGTAGATCCTCCCAACGCCCCAGGAGGCTGTAACCCCCAATGGACAGCTGGGGGCTGAGACCCGAAGAGCCTAAGTGACTCGCCCAAGGTCACCCAGGGAGTCTGGGGCAGCGCAGGGAATCCAAGCCCCAAGCTAACCGCCTGGTGACTTCGGGCAAGTCCCATCCCGCCTCTGCGCCTGTTTCCCCTCCCGCCCCTCGTAACCCACGCTCCCCAGGCATCCAAGGAGAGGCTCTCCTAGCGCAGGATCATTCAAGCTCCCGTTAGCTCTCGCCCCCAGGCCATGCTCAGCACCTGCACTGCTCCAGTCATCTACCACCTCCCACCCAAGCGCCTCTTGTGCTCAGCCCCACACGCTGCCCAGCTGCTCTGGTTTCACTCGCTGATCGCTGAACTGGAGCTTCCAACCCCTCAGATCCCCAGCAAACATGTAGCTCCAGGGACAAGATCCTGTGGGGGGAACCCCTTCCCCGGGAGGCCCTGGGTCCTGCAGGGCAGGGGGAGTCTGTCTCCTAGGGGCTGAGTGCAGGATACCCCAGGGAGCGGGACAGGCTCCGCCCTGTAACATACTGTAGTGAGGACGTGATGGCATGGGCTTGCCACCCCACTGGGGACTCTGGGTACGTAGTTGGGATGCTGCCACGTCTATGCCACCACATCTTCACTGCAATTACCCACACTAGCTAGATTAAAGCTACCCGGGCTACAGTTCCACCTTTGTTTGCGGTGCAGACACACCCAGAGGCTGCATCCTTCGGGCAGAGGCGGGCTGGCGCTGGACTCATCAGTGCTGCTCCTGGATCAGCCAGCAGTGGGCGCCGCTGAGTGGCAGGCTCTCTCCCTGCGGCGCTGCGTCAGGGAGACGGTGGCTCGGATCAGGACTCAAACCCAGGTTCTCTCACCCGACAGCACAAAGCAATGCAGATAAAAGGGGCAGGCCAGCAGTGGGGCCTGCCCAGGTGACGTCTGAGGGTATTAGACACCTGCAGCTGACCGGGGCTCACGGGGCCTGGGCTAAGGGGCTGGTTAACTGCGCTGTAGCTCACTTCACAATGGTCCTAGTGCTTGTGCGCCAGCCCGAGCCTGAACATCTACACTGCACTTAAACTGCCCCTTAGCCCGGGCCCCATGGGCCACCGCAGATTTTAACTGCGGTGTAGACGGCCCCTAAAGGGGTTAGGTCTCATCCTAGTGTCCAAGCAGCGTTCTCCTGTTACAACTCTGAGCAAACCTGCCTCGGGTGATTCCACTCCATCCTGAGTGCCATGAAACATACCAGTGCCTCATCCATGCAGCAACCCTCTATTCCTCTCCCATTTCCTCTCCCCGGCTCCAGCACACTTGACTTTCTGACTCTTTGAGGCAGGCTCCGGCCTGAATTCCCCCATCGGGGTTTGTCTGTGCCCATTGAATCACCTTGTGTTTAGTCATCTGCTCGTTAGTGCTGATAAAGCTCTGAAAGCCCCCCCAGGTGTGTCATTCTTAATCATCGTGATTGGCGGCGTTGTGCAATCGCCCGGGGAAGACCGCACCCCAGCTCGGGGAGCCTCTGTATCCGAAAGGGACGGGGGAACTAGAGGGAATTCAGAGAAGCACAAGAAGGATGACAAGGGGGAGGGAGGGCCGGGGGGACTGGCTTACAAGGCAAGACCAAGAGAGCGAAATCTATAGAGCCTGGCTAAGTGATGGCTAAGAGACAGAGAAACAGGCTACGAGCAGTGGAAAGATGTAAATGGCCAAGAATAAGAGACATGAGTGTGATCCACGGGGGTGGAGGTAGGGGGAATGGAGTGACATTAAGAAAAGGAAGTTATAGCCTGAATCTTAGGAAGCGATATTCCCTGGAAGCGATACAGTGGATTGTATAGGGTATGCACAAAGCGCAGTCGATCTCTCTGTCTGCCCATCTGCCTAGCTATTATTAATGATCACTTGTATTATCATGGCACCCAGGAACACTGGTTATGCGCCAGGACCCTGTTGTGCCAGGTGCTGGACAAACACAGAACAGACAGTTCCTGCGCCAAACAGCTTACAATCGAGCTATGTTATATCGTGCCCATCACCGTGGTATTGGAATGGCTGGTATCTCCAGGGAACCTGGGGAAGCCCCATCTCTTAGGCCAAAGACCCCAAACCTAGGAAACCCACCGTGCTACACGAACAATGGATTGAGCCCAATAACGTGTGTAAATGTACATAAGAGACATGTGCATTCTTGTCACGTTACTATTCCTCCACTGCAAGGGACAATCATAAAATAAACAATTACACTTTCATCCCAAGATCCTGAAGTATTTTACAAAAACAAAAACAAAAAATGAAGCCTCACAGTGCCCTTGGTAAGTATTAGTGAGGAAAGAGAGGTTAAGCCACTTGTACCCATCAACAGAAGAGCCAAGAATAAGACCCTAACTTCCTTTCTCCTCATCTAACCACAGCTGCAGATTCATAATTTTTTTACAGCACTTAACCATCCTCTGATGAAAGGTGTTATGTGACTGCAACATAATATCACTATTACTACACTGAGTTATGCGGCACAGATTCCCTAGGATAAGCCATGCTGAGTTGGCAGTATTATTGGCCTAGAATTAATCAAAACATTGTGAAAGAGCTAAGCAAATAAGTTGAATCATCTAGCAGGCGGAGGCCTCATCCGCGGGCTTCCTTTTGTTGCACGGTTTTTAATGACAGCGCCTTAGTTTGCAGAACATTAGTTACTTCATTTTCTAGGCTCTCTCTTTCTGCTCACGCACCACCAGCAAATTGATTGTCACAAGTACAAAAATAGACGAAAGAAAAACAATTAGGCGAGGTATGTTCCTGTTTCATCAGATCTTGTCTCAGTTGGATGGACCAGCCAGGGGAATTGTCCCCGCATATTTACAGGTGAACGTATGTGATCATTTGCAAACGCTGGGCCGTGGTATAAAGGAGCTCCACCAGACAGCCGTCCAAATTTAGCTTTGGTAAAAAAAAACACTGATGAAAAGCCCAGGATGAAAAAAAATGTTACCATCCATGTGTTTTCTTTTTAAAATTCATACGGAAACGTGCTTGCTGTTTAAAAATAAATACGCCTCTCTCTGTATTGTTTGCAACCCCTGAATTGCATCACTGTGTTAGCCCAAGAAAACCACAAAGTGAAACTGTCTATAAACAGTGGCGAAACTGACTAGCCCAGTTTTAGTGCCAGAGCTGAGAGAAGTGCAAGTAGTAAACAAACAGCTTCAAAGTCACAATACCCCAACAAAAAAACTTCAAAAACAGACTCCAGAAAGAAACTGCAGAACTGGAATTAATTTGCAAACTTGACACCATTAAATTAGGCTTGAATAAAGACTGGGAGTAGATGGGTCATTACACAAAGTAAAACCTATTTCCCCATGTTAATTTTTTCCCTGTTGTTACTCACACCTTCTTGTCAACAGTTGCAAATGGGCCATCCTGATAATCACTACAAAATTTTTTATTCTCCTGCTGACAATAGCCCACCTTAACTGATTGTTCTCCTTATAGTTGGTATGGCAACATTTTTTCAGGCCCTCTGTGTGTGTATATATATATATATATACCTTCCTCCTGTATTTTCCACTGCATGCATCTGATGAAGTGGTTTTTAGCTCACGAAAACTTATGCTCAAATAAATTTGTTAGTCTCTAAGGTGCCACAAGTACTCCTGTTCTTTTTGCGGATACAGATTAACACGGCTACCACTCAGAAAATACACTGGTATTTTTTAATTATTTTGCTCTGATTAATCATAGGGGGTTAGTGGGAACATAGGAAAAGACACATGCCTGTAGGGTTTTTCCAGATATATGCCGTGGTGCCTACACTCACAACATTTGGTGTTTTTTCTTAAAGCCCCACCTCCTGGACTCAGGTGACTACATGAGACTCTCCGCTCGCATCTAAAACAAACTTAAGTTCCTAGCCCGCCGGGTTGAAGAGAAAATCTTGAAAACATGCCCCCCGACAGCTCTGAAACCAGAATGCAAATCAAGACCTTCATGTTTATTATTTTTGAAATCTCATGATTTTTAAATGCATGGGGGTTTGTGTATGCAACTAACTTCCACGGTCTAGGAGAGCTGCATTCAGCGCATGACCGGAGGGAGGAGGGGAAAGCTGAGTTTAAGGCCAGGTCTACACTAAAAAGTCAGGTCAACCCAGCTACGTGGCTCAGGGGCCTGAAAAATCCACATCGGTGAAATCGACCTTACCCCCGGCGTAGATGGCTCGAGAGTTCTTCCATTGATCTAGCTACTGTCTCTCGGGAGGTGGATTACCTAGAGTGGTGGGAGAACCCCTCCTGACGCTGTAGGGAGAGCGGATCCTGAATTCTGGCGGATGCTGTAACTCACACTGGCTGTCCACAGCCCCTCTCTGGAGGTGGTTCGGACACTCGATCCGCAATCTGTGCTGGGACGTGGCCTAGGGGGCCTCTAGGCAGCTCCATGCCCCTCAACGATTCCAGTGCCAGGGGGATTCTCACGGGGCCAGTGAAACTGGCACTGGGGTCGCTTTGGGCTGCCAAGCAGATGGTTCGGGGCTCAGGCTCTGGCTCTCTGGGGGAAATCCGGAGGGACTCTGCCGAGGCCAACAGAGCAAAGCAGGTGCAAGTGAGATCGCAATCAGGGCTATAGTTACGCCCTTTGCTACGGAGTCTCGGGGGGCAGGTTCATCCATCCCAGGGACAGAGGGGAGACAGCGTGCACCAACCCTACCCAGGGAGCCATCGCAGGGACCCACATCGCAGTGGGTCCTCAGCGCCTTGACTCACAGAGCTCCCAGGTGCCAGAGACAGTGGGGACTCTCACAAGGCAAGGCGCAAGGTGCTGCCTGGTTCAGCCCAGGACCCAGTGGAGCAGCAGGATGTGCCCGTCTGTAACAAGCCCTGGCAGCCTTACTCCCTCTGGTGCCAGGCGAGCTAAGCTCAGGGCCAGGGGGGCTGTGGCATGCGATCAGATGAGCTGCCCCAGATGGAGCCAGGCTCTATCTCCAGCCAGAGACATGATACAACAACTGTCACGGGAAGCCACCTGCCCTGTTGTGCCGCCAGCCCTCTGCCTGGCATCGCTCACCCTGCTATCAAGTGTCTCCGACGACCATAATGCCAAGGAGGTTGACTTGGCACTAGCACCCCCAGCCACAGGAAATGGGGCTGGGTTTATGAGGAGTTGTCTAGCATTTGATTGGCATAGATTGCCCAGTAAAATGGGCCAGCATAATGGATTAGCAATTACCATGTGCATTTAGGGAGCACCTTTCAACCTGGGGCAATCAAAGCACTATGCAACCAGTAATTAATTGTGCTCACAAGGCATTTGTGAGCGTGGCTTCAGTGTCATTATACCCATTTTACAGGCAGGTAAACTGAGGCACAGGTGCCACTGGGGGATGAGTCAGGAAATGGGAATGTGCAGGGGAAAACAGGAGAGACCACCTGACCAGCTTGGCTGTAGGAACCATCCAAAGCTGAGTCATTTGCTTCATTAACAACCCGAACATCCTTAGCATACCAGAGCATTTTGCATTTCATAGCACCTTCCACATGTGCAGGGAGAAAGCTGGGGAGACGGCACTACCCCCTCAGCCTTCATGGGAGGGCTTCCAGGTCAGGGAAATCAGAGGATTTCATCTCCAGAGCCATCGATCCATCACCAGCACAAACATTCACAACAAAGCATAGACGAATTTAAGAACTAACCCTTCTGAAGTGATGACCTAGATTCCTTTATTATTATTGTCACCTGCATTCTGCCTGGCGGCCAGTTCTCAGAGGGCCCTCCCCATCACACAAAGGAAATAGCTTAGCCATACGCTTTCCTCCTAAATTAATTCCCTGTCCTAAGCACAGCATGATAGAAAAGGGGCACACAGCGGCTGGTCAAAAATCGGGGCTCAATACTATTCTTGCTTATACTGGTTTTACACTAGTATAATTCCATTGATTTAAGTGGAGTCACTCCTGGTTTACACACTGGTATACCCTCTATTGGCTGAAATGGAGTCACTCCTGATTTACACTGGTGGAACCCTATTGACTTAAGTGAAGTCATTCCTGATTCACACACTGGTATACCCTCTATTGGCTGAAGTGGAGTCACTCCTGATTCACACCAGTTCAAATGAGATCACAATCAGGTCCAAGCCCTTTTAGCTACTTTTAAAGCACCATTTGCTCTTGCACCACTTTTATAAATGAAATCATAATAAATAATAAAATACTAATCACTCCTTCATAACCACAGGGTTTTGCAGCCCTGCTGTGAGCAGTTACTTAATAGGCTGTACATTAATCTTCACCATGAAAAGGAAAATGTCTGTCTGGCTCTGTTACCCCCCCACACCCTGCCCCTACCTTCCCACCAGCAGCAGCTCCCGCTCCTTGGCATTCCGCCGGATCTTCGGCCAGATGTCCATGGTGAACAGGGTGCTGCTGCTGTTGAATACTGAGGTCAGGGAGGACATCAGGGCAGCCATCATCACTGCAATCATTAACCCTCGCAGCCCTGGAGAAGAAAGGGAAGGACCATCGGACTTCAGGTTTCATCTCAAAGAAGCCACTCTCTTTCCATTGACTCGTCTGGGCCTGGGATCAGGCTGTGTGAGTTTAGATTGTGAGCTCTTCACGTGGACAGAACTTCGGGCAATGGGGCTCTGATCCCTGGGCCCTCTGAGTGACACCATCATGTAAATAACAACACTAATGAGCTATAAAAAGGACAGACACACAGCACCACTGAAATGCAGCCAGCTCTGGGGAGGGAGGCAGCAACCCAGTTAGCACGCGGCACAGCAGCGAATTGCCAATCTCTAGCACTTCTGGAAAGTACTATGGGAGTGTTAGTTTCCACAAAGAGCAGACAAGAGCTCACTTTTTAAGATCTCAGCTGGCCTCATGGCATGGTACTCATTCATCGGAGGATTACCTAGTGGTTAGTGGCTGCAGCGGGGAGCCCAGAGCCTTTTAAATCCCAGCCGCGCGGGGAGTCAGAGGGCTCTGGGCTGCCTGCAAGCGCGGGGAGCCGAGAGCCTTTTAAATCCCAGCCGCGGCGGGGAGTCAGAGGGCTCTGGGCTGCCTGCAAGCGCGGGGAGCCGAGAGCCTTTTAAATCCCAGCCGCGGCCGGGAATCAGAGGGCTCTGGGCTGCCTGCTGCGGTGGGGAGCCCAGAGCCTTTTAAATCCCAGCCGCGGCAGGGAGTGCGGCGGGGAGCCCAGAGCCTTTTAAATCCCAGCCGCAGCTGGGAATCAGAGGGCTCTGGGCTGCCCGCTGTTTATACCCGGCGTATAAGATGACCCCCGATTTTAGGGGGTTGTTTTTTAGTATAGAAAGTAGTCTTATACGCCGGAAAATACGGTAGATGACCTCCTGAGGTCCCTTCCAACCCTGATATTCTATGATTCTATGACAAGGACTCTTATATACTGGGTGGACACCTGTTCCTGCCAATGCATCCATGGTGCTGGATGTGACCCCCAAGGGGTGACAGGCTAACCTGCCCTCTTGGTGACTGGGACCTGTGGGGCCAGGTATTATAAACCAGCTACTTGGCCCACCTCCTCTCCCGAAGTGAGAATCAGTGTTTCACGGGAGAGAAGAGACAGGGCCAGGGAGGAGCAAGGGGGATAAAGGAACGGTTCTGGATGCAGACACAGGCTGTTGTTCCAGCTGCGTGAGGTCCCCCCAATTCCTGGCTGGGCTCGCCCCAGCGCGGAAGGGACTGCTGACCTCGCTATGGGAGGGAGCCCATTCCCCCGCCACACGTTGTCCTCCTGGGTTTGACTGGGCGCTTATTTCTGGTTTTGCAGCAATGGAAACAAAGAGGCAACTGTTATCAGTGCCTAGGAAGGACACTGCTGTAATCCTGCCAGGGGCTGGAACAGCCACTGCTTCCCCGTTGTCACGCTTTCCGCTTCCTCATTTGGAACCCGCCGGTGGAAGCCCCAAGGCCGCCAGGTGGTTTTGCTGTTGGCAGAGAGCTCCCTTGGGCTTGGCTGGAAAAGGGAAGCAGTCCCTCAGCTCCCCCGACACACACCCACCCACAAGACAGTCAGCATGGCCTGGCACTGCCAGCAGCACAGCCCAGACTCACCACTGGGCATCAGTTCGACCACCAGCTTGGGGTAAGCGATGTTGGAGCAGCCCACCTCGGACCCGCACACTCGGATGCACTCGTCAGGATCAACGCAGCTGACGGCGTCTGCAACAACACAGAGAGAAGCAGCTCGACCCTGCCGAGAGCACCCGGCTGCGGAGCTGTTCCAGGCGAAGGGAGCCACAGTGTGACCAGAAAAAACCCTTCCCCCAGAAGGGCTCGCACCACACGGGAGCTCCAGTTGCAGGCCTGAGAGCAGAACTGGGTCCTGATTGCCCGCAGAGCAGCTACCGAGCAAGCTTCCCCCGCCGACGGGCATCAGCCCTGCCCAGAGGGACGCCTGCGAAGGCAGGGAGGGTGAAGTGTCATTCCCCAGGATCTGTTTCACCCTGGGCTGCCAATCAGTGTTTTGGTAATGGGGACTCTTGTCTTTGGGAACTGGACCAAGCCCCACCCCTGCCATTGGATAGCAACGTTTGGTCGCTACTGGCCTGAGCTGGGTTTGAACCAGAAGCTTAGTGGTGAAAGACAGGCAGGATGACCTGGTGGCTCGGGGCACTAGCCTAGGATCTAGAAGACCTGGAGGACACTTCCCTGCTCTGCCACAGATGTGTGACCAGGGGCAAGTTGTTTCGCCTCGCTGGGCCTCAGTTTCCCCCTCCGTACAATGGGGATAACAGCACTGCCCTGCCTCAGAGGGGTATTATGAGGATAATTATAGGAAAGACTGCGGGGTGCTCAGTTACTATGGCAGTGGGAAGGCATGGAGCAGATAAGTGTCATTGATAGAGGCAATGGCCTATTAACAGTTTTCTGAGCTGTCCTGGTCCCCTCCAGAACTCTCCTAACCCACTTCAGCATCACTCCATCCGTTCGTTACGATCCGGACTGGCAGAGTGCGGCGTGATTGCCAGTGTCATGGCGTTTCAGGCCAGAAGGGACCATCAGATCAGCTAGTCCAACTTCCTGCACATCACGGGCCCTCAGCACCCACCCACCAAAATTAGACCAAAGGATTACAGCCCCCCGTGTCCTGCCTCAAAACCGTCACAGCTGGGACATCAACCTGGCACTGTGATCGTCACTGGAACCGAATCAGCACCCAGCAGCTCCCGTCATGACTCTGAGGGCAGAGGCCCGAAGGGCCCAGCACCCAGCACCAGTGAGCCAATTATTTACGAGTCTTTGTTTATTGTTGCTGCAATCACAGAGCCGAACCGACGGAAAGGAACAAAGGGCGTAAATATCAGCGCAGCCATCTACTGCTTCGCGCCTCTTAATCCTTTCAATAAAGGTAGGGAGTAGCCCACATGCATTTCCACCGCCCCTTTATGATCCTCAGCCACTCCCCTGATCTAGAGTCACTCCCAGGAACATCAGTGGTGGTTGGACTGGGCCTTTGGATTCAAGCCTCTCCAGCAAACCAGAGTGGCGGGGCAGAGACAGGTCTCCATCCTTCCAGCCCATGACTGATTTTCGTACAGACTGTTTAAAGGACTTTTGCAAAGAGGCCATTTCCTCCTCCCCACAACACCCAGCATTTCTTATACAGACCGGCCCGAAATATTCAGGCAGGGGTAACATAGGCAGCCCCAGCAGGACTGACCTAGCAGCAGCATACATGCCAGTTAGAAATAAGAGGAACAGAATAGGCCCGACTCATCCTGGAGTCCAGTGGGAAAAGCTGAGCTAAGTAAGCCTTCCCGTTTGCAGGTGAGCAGACTCTGCAGCTCACAAGCCGTCTGTAGCCAGCAAACCCAGGCTAGGCTGGGTGGCATAGTGGTTAGAGCTGGGGTGGGTCTGGGCATTAGGAAACCTGGTGTTCTAGTCCTGACTCTGCTGTGTGCTCATGAGCAAGTTGCTGTATTGCTCGTTTCCTCATCTGTGAAAAGCTGCTTTAATTACTGGTTGCAAAGGGCTTTGAGCTCCTTGGATGGACGATGACACTCTAGAAGGGCGAAGTGCTATGGCAGTATTAGTCCAGCTCTAGTAATGAAGCAGCAACAACAATAATGCTCTGCCCACCCACAGTGACTTGCAAACAGGAGTTAACGAAGCCTCACCATAGCCCAGGATTTTTCAGATGGGGACTCTAAGGTGCAGGGAGGCAAAGTGACATGCCCGTGGTCAGGCAGCACATCAGTGGCGGAGGTAAGAACAGATCCCAGGCCCCTCGCGTATTGATGCTTCACTTTGCGATTTCCAGTTTTGTTTCAGACGAAAAGCTAATGAATAACCAAAACGGCCTGTCCTCTAATTAGCATCACCCTTTACTCCTACCTGCCTCCAGTTTTTCTGGTCCCATTTGTCTGCTCTGTCTGAGTTTACTGAGTTTTCCCTGGGGCCTGGACTCCTGGAGCCAGGGAAGCTCCCAGGGAAAAGCAGCCCTGGCTGTCTCTCTCGGCTGTAATCAGCGCAGGGCGAGCCGAAGCGGATGCAGGTAAGCAGGAGGAAGGATTTAAGGGCCTGATCCTGAGGAGTCAGTGCTAGAACTCCCATTGACTTCAATGGGGCAGGATCAAGGAGACTATTCAGGGAGTGGGATGCGTTACGTCCTCAGCGCTAGACGGGGGCCCCGCGTGGGCGACCCCATTCTGAACTAAAGGGGCATCGTCTTCTTCCCTCGGGCTAGCTACGGGCTGCCCCTGGATTTGGGTCGGGGCATCGATCCCTAGGAGGCAAAAATAAATCCTACTACTCCTGAGGCCCTAACTCCTGAGCTGCAGCTGAGCAGCACAGACTGACAACTTCCCTTCCCAAACCCAGCAGGGGCGGAGCCCCGCTGAGCCAGCCATGGGTGAAGGTGGCAGCCCAGCGGAAATGGGTGGAGGGCCCCTGATCACAGCACTCATCTGGGCCACACCAGCCATGCGGGCGCCCGCCCTGGCTCTCGGCACGGATTTAACTCGTCCCTACCAAGTAGGTGGCTAATAAATAATCATCAGAAGTAATTGGTGGTTGTAGGAAACACCCCCCACGCAGAGGCGCTCAGAGCCCCGACAAACACTCGAACGCAGGACGATTCCAAACAGGCCACAGCCCAGACCATGGGGCGATTAGAAAGGGGGCAGGTTGGGTCCCACACAGGGGCAGGCGGTGACTGAACCCAAACAGAGGGCCAGGAAGTGGCGCAGCGCCACTGACTTCCAACCCAGATCCTTCGCTGCGGACACAAAAGCCTGGACAGGCCCCATTCTCGCCCACAGACACCTAAGGGAAGGGGCCCAGATGGGCAAAGGGCTGTTTTGGTACCCAGTGAACCGGGTAGCCCCTCAAGTGGTGATCTGAACCCCCAGATGTAGAACTGGGCTCCTGAGTCCAGATGTCTGTCCAGCTTCCAAACAATCCCCTTCGGGCCGTTCTCCGCCTGGGCGGAGCACCCTCGAAACATCCACAAGGCCACCTCCTTATCCTCTTTCACACCCCTCCGTGGCCGTGAAACCGCCCAGAAACTTGCTAGGTTGCTGGTGCGCTTAGACCCCCTCTCATTGATTCTGCCTGTGTCCACCTGCCGTCGCTTGTCTTAGACCGCAAGGGCTTTGGGGCAGCCTATCAGGTTGTGTGTCGGCAGAGCACAGTCCTGCCCCGTGGCTGGGGCTCCTACGCACTACGGAAATACAAAGCATTCAGAATACCACCCCCAGATGCATCCTGGGTTAACGAACTCCATCGAGTACAGTACATGCAAGCCATAAGCCAAGGGCCAGACGCTCAGGGATGTCAACGGAGCTGCTTTACACGAGCTGGGGATCAGAGCACTGGACTGTGCACGTCTTCTCCTATTGATGCTTCCTTCAAAGAGATCCTTCCCCAAGACCATGTGACCCCATTGTAGGTTTTATGTCCTGGTGGAGCCCTCTTCCCCTTAGCAGTTGGTCCAATAAAAGGCATTATATCATCTACCTCGTGAGCTTTCTCACATGCATTAATGTTGGTGTTTTAAACCACACACACACACACACACACACACACACACACACACACACACACACACCCTTCTAAAAAGTATTTGCCCCCATAATGGATATTCAATACAGCCAAAAAGCCACAGGACCTGATTCACATGGGCGAAGCGCCAATGCACTCGAACAGAGTTCTACACCCAATTACAATAGCTTTGGCTACACCTGCCTATGCCAAGAAGCGCAGGGCCCTGATTCAGTAAGAGATTTAAGCACATGCCCATCTTAAACCACACGTGCAATCCCACTAACATCCTTTGCGCTGCACAGACCCATAAAAGAGAGACCCTCCTGCCCCAAAGAGCTCAAGGTGCCTTACTCAGTCGGGGTTGCAAGGGAAACAGGGGCGTCCCATAACGACGACACCAGCTACACTATTGTCTTAAGGGGGTTTTGTAACAGCCAGTTATTATTTATTTGGGCTAAGGTAGCACCGAGAGGCCCCGTCCGAGATCAGAGGCTCGCTGTGCTTGGCGCTGTACAGAGAAAGCCCCTGCACCAAAGAGCTTACAGCCTAACGACCGAATACAGACAAAGAGTGGCTGAAAGGAAGTAATTCCCGCCCCGTTTTACAGATAGCAAACGAGATCCTGGATTTCCAATCTTCTGAACGAGGGGCAAGAAAGTCTTATTGACCTGACTGGGGAGCACTTTACGGTGGTGAGTTATTTCCAAGGGCTCAGGCTATCAGATGTGACACCAGAACGCCTCAAACCATCACCACCACCATCCGGTAACAGAGCAATTGGTTTCTTCATTGCCAGCCTAGAACAGATCAGAATGTGCAAGTGTGCTCTGCTTTCCCAGTGGAGCTGTGGGTTTATGAGAAATACCCCTTGCCCCAGCCACGTGCAGTTGCCACTCTTCGTACCCTTGAAAAGCACCGGTCCCTCGTCACACACTATACGGGTGCCACACGTAGACAGGTCCCGCAGCATGATGCAATGTGAGCCTCACTTCTGACACTAGAATCTTTGCAGCCCTGGGTTCATTGGTAGAGAGGGGACTTTATCCTGGAACAATGAGCAAAATGATTGACACCGCTGTGAATTGTCAGCTGGAATCACATCAGCGTAAGTGGCCATGGAAGAACTCCGGATTTACACTGGTGAGAGAACTGGCCCCCGTTTCTTGAAACCCCTCAGGGCACGGTTCTCAACCAGGGGCACGTACCCTGGGGTATGCAGAGGACTTCCAGGGAGCACATCAACTCATCTATTTGCCTCGTTTTACAACAGGCTACATAGCGAATCAGTATAAACTACAATTTCATACAGACAAAATGAGAAAGGCCGTGATTTTAGTACTAGTGGGCTGTGACCCTTCTGTATATTTATGTCCGATTTTGGAAGCAAGTCGTTTTTAAGTGAGGGGAAACTTGGGATACACAAGACAAATCCGACTCCCGAAAGGGGGACAGTCGTCTGGAAAGGTTGAGAACCGCTGCCTGGGAGTTGGCAGAGTTCAGAGTGACCAGTTCCAAAGGGACTGGTGTGTTAAATGCTTTTGGTTTGCCCCGGTCTATTAACAGAGCCTGGGTATTTGTCTTTCTTTCTCCCAATTGTTCATTTAATTTACTCTGCTGCAGCAAGTTCTAGGAAGAACATGAACTCCTTGCCCTCCACCTCCCAGAGGCTGGTTCACCTAAAAAGATAACAGTCTACTATAGCTACTAGCTATGGGAGGTACTCTGCTAGCTCAGCTGACAAGGACTCATCCTGTCGGCCCTGGGTTCCAATGCTGCTGCCAGGATTGGCAGTACTTGGTACAGCAAGGGTTAACAATTAGAGCCAGTCAGAAAATGGGCTGGGAGTGGGATCCGCAGAAAACTTTGATTTTTCCTATTTTTAAATGAAAACCAAAACCTTTTTGCCAACCACTGAAAACACTTTGGGTTTGGGGGCTTTGCTTTGTTTTCATGGCAATTCAAAATCATCCTGTCCTCAAACCCCCAATTTTCCTCTCAAATAACCATTTTGAAGGACAATGTTCAGCATAAGCAGCAAAGAATCCTGTGGCACCTTATAGACTAACAGACGTTTTGCAGCATGAGCTTTCGTGGGTGAATACCCACTTCTTCGGCATGCTCAGCCAGTCAGCCAGTCAGGCTAGGCAGCAGCAGCGCTCCAGGAGCCAGTGGTAGGTCTAGGACCACAGGTGGGCACTGTACCAACACCCCCACAGAGCTTGCAGTCCACGAACCGCGAAAGCCCCAGACAGCCCCTCTCCTTTGCCTCGGGGAAGCAAGATCCAGGAAGCAGTGCTGGGAGCTGGGCTGTGCAGTGCTGACGAATCAGCTTCCTGTCCTCCTCCCGCCCAGGGCTGGCTTTGCAGGCATGTGTGCACTGCTGAAGGAGTTAATGGCCTAGGCAGATATTGGGAATGTTTGAAGGCAGCAGCATGTGATTGCAGGTGGGGCAGGGCGGAGCTATGAATCACTTTGGTTTTTTTCCTTTTCTTTTCCCTTCTTGCTGTTACCTGTCCATCTCCGCACTGCCTACCGGCAAGAGCCCTGCAAGAATCCAGCTTCCAGCCCCAGGAACCCTGGAGAAACTGATCAAGCAGCAATAGGCAGGATTTTGCTGCAGGGAAACACAACAGCTGATCCCATTTGGAGCACTTCAGATCAAGAGAGAGAAGAATAAAGAGAGGAAGAATCAGACTGAGACACCCCCACGGCTGCTGCCTATCCGATTTTCTGGATTTTTTTTAAACCTTTATTTTTCTTAGTATTTTATTTTATTCTGTTCTCTATTATCATTGTGGGAAAGGACAGGCGGCGAGAGGGAAGTGGATCTGGTGGTAGAAGATTCAAAGGGATTGTGCCACTCTCAAAGCACCTGTGCCTGCAAGCGAGTGGCCGGTCACCTGGCTTACAGCACTGGAGACCTGGGAGTCAGAGGAAGAATCAGTTTTTCTCTGGTTTTGTCTTGCACGGAGTTCGCCTGGGCTGGCCAGAGCCGATGAGTAAATGAGAAACCAAGTCAGCGTCTCCTGAGCGGAAATAGCCAAAGAGGCAGGAGATTTGAGGCAGAGCGTGGGAGCACTTTGTGGAGAAGCCAAGTCAGCCAGAGGAGGGAGGGGGGGACCCACTGCTGTGTCTAACGCAAGAAGGAGAAAAAAAGCAAAGTTATTTAAAACCCGGGAAATAATTAACTCCTTATTTATTGTCAGAGTCTAGCGTTCACTGGTGTCGCCGGCTCCCTTCAGTGTCTGACTGTTTGCCGGGGCTATGGCTCTCTCCCAGGTGCAGTGTCTGGATGACAGTCATGTCAACTGGAGATCCAGCGAGTCCAAGCCGGAGTTCTTCTATAGCGAGGAGCAGAGACTGGCTTTGGAAGCCCTGGTCTCAAAGGGGCCGGAGGCCTTCTACGAGGTCCTCAAGAAAGAGAACATCCGGGACTTCCTCTCCGAGCTGGAGCTTAAAAAGATCATGGAGTCGCTGGAAACGTACGACCCGGGTTCGGAGTATATCCCACGCCACGGGGGCGGGGACAGCGACGGTGACTGCGCCAGCCAAGGGGGCAAGGGAGAGTTGGCGCCCTCCTTGGAGTACTGGCCCCAGAGATCCGACCGCTCCATCCCGCAGCTGGACCTGGGCTGGCCCGAGACCGTCGCCTACCGGGGGGTTACCAGGGCCATGGTGTACATGCAGCCGCCCATCGACGGGCAAGCGCACATCAAGGAGGTGGTCAGGAAGATGATTGTCCAGGCTCAGAAGGTGAGATGCGCGCCGATCGTTAGGGCAGGTTTTCACTCAGCTATCCAGAGCGGGGCCAGATCCCAAGGTCCTCCTCAGCCACGCAGTGCCCTGCAAGGGAGGTCTGGCTGAGCGATGACTGCAGGGGCCAGCCCGGTGTATCATCTGTTCTTCCCCATTAAGCTTCACATCCACACTTATGGCTCAGATTCTGCCGCTGGTGAGGGAAAGAGCTGGAAGCCTGATCCAGCTTCCCCTGGAAACAATGGCAATCTTTCCTTTGTCCTCCCTGGGCCCTTGGCAACCCAGAGGTTGTGGGGCTAAGAAAATGCAAACGAGTTGAGCTGCTATCGCTCTCCAAGCCCAAGGTATCAGCCTTCTGCTGATAATTATCTCCAGGGCCCCAGGGAACTGCACGCGGCTCTGCAAAGTACAAAGGATCAAATTCTGCCCTGCTGCGAACAGGTGAAGGCTGCTGGCATTGTACCAGCTTACATAAGGGCTGAATCTGGCCCAAGGTCTTCCTGTTAGTCCTAGTCAATTGCATCCTGGTAAACAGATGACGCAAAATTGATTAGTGGCTTGCACAGTCCAGGAACGTTTGATAAAAAACAGTAGCTGCCCCCTTTCTGCAGCAGACATTCGGTAAGACCCACCCCAAGGAAAAGGTCCAACACCTGATTACGTCCAGCCTTTTTAAAAATGAGAACAAGCTACTTTGCTGCGTCTTAGCATTTAATAACGCTCTGATCAGGACCTTGAGACAGACTTAGCCACAATATATTGGTGGAGGGCAGTGAATGGCAAATGGAGGAGTTGTGATCCAGAGATGGAGGACTGGTCTGGGAAGTATCTTCACCCAGAGGGAGGGTGATCGGGATGGGGGAGGTGGTGGAAGCAGGTAGAACAGGTATGTTTAAGGAAATGAGAGCTGTGTACTGAGGGCCTCCTATGACCAGAGTGTGGAAGGCCCCTCCGAATTAACGCCGGGATTGAGCAGGAATGGGGATCCAGGTGCAGCTGGTTGGGGCTCGGTGGGGTGGGGATCCGAGTGGCTCATCAGGGTGGTTCAGGTGAAGAAGGATTGAGGCTCATTGGGGGGGTTCTGAGTGCGGGGAGGGTGAGGCTCGGCAGGAGGGTATCGCTCTGAGGGGAGGTCTGGATGCCTTGGGGTTGGGCAGATGGGGGAGCAGCTCCCAGTACAGAGATCCCTCCCCCGCAGCTGAGGAGCGATGGGTGAAGGAACTGGGTGGGAGGAGGTTTGCAGCGCTTCCTGCAGCCGGGGGAGAAATCTTGGGGTGGGTCTGACCCATCCCAGATGCCGTGCAGGGGAAGAGGAAGTCCTGTCCTCCCCAGCCTAGCCTAGACTAGCAGCTGAGCCTGGCACAGGGTAGAAGCCACCAGCCGTGTCTTCCCCAGTCCCACCCCACAATGATTTACCTCTCTGCCGGCTACCCTGGGCACCCAAAACATACTGCTGGGGAGTGTTGCATGACCACTCTTGTGGTTTCTCTTTGCTTCCACATCAGAAAGTCATTTTTCTGCAGGAAAGCAAAGAAATCTGCAGGAGATGTAAATTCTGCGGGTGCACAGTGGCACATAATTCCCCCAGGAGTAACCTGAGATGTACACACAGAGCCTTCTCTGCAGGCTGCCCCATGTGTGGCCACACGGACATTGGGGATCAGCAGCCACAGAGGTCACATCCCTGCGTCCTGATGTGACCTTGTCCTGTGCATTGGCCGGCACCTCAGCTTGCTTTTCAGTCAGAAGAGCAAGTCAGGGAGCTTCTTTGATGCCTTAGATCCCAACGGGAATAACAGCCAATCTTCATCCAATTACAAAGCGCGCCGAGTGTCTCTTCCAGGCCCTTGTCGCCAGAGGGCTGTGTATTTGGAGAGGGCGGGTCCCCAGCAGGCAGAGAGCATGATCTGAGAACACGTTTGAACCAGTTCTGAACGCGGGCTGCCAGGTGCGGCCGGGGCCACGCTCTCGCAGACGTGCCGTGATCAGTCCACGCCGCCAGCCAAACAGCGTCTGAAACCAGTTTAGAGGGGAGCCATCTTTAAACCAGTCTGCAGACCTCTCACTCAGGATGTGCTTTCGGTAGCGGAGCAGCTTTGCGTTTGAGTGGGCCTCAGCCTGGCTTGGGGTGGGGGGAGGAGGGGGCTTAATTCCCCCTCATCCCCCTTGGCTGTCGTCGCAGCCGAGCTGGGGTCTCCTAGGTAAGGAAGGGCTGGTTGAGGGAACCCAAAAACGAGGGGCGAATGTTTCCCATCCCCCCTGGCATGCTCAGCTCTGAAGGCACAAGCTGGGGCTCCGGGAGGCTGATCCAAGAGACGTTTTTGTCCTGCGCCCCTGGTATAAAGCTTCCTGGCCTGGCCCTCCATGCCCCCAGCGGTGTTTGGAGCCAGGGCAGCGTTCTGCTCACATGCTGCAGGGCTAGGCCAAGGCCCTCCAACTTCTACTGCGGCCGACGTCCCGGGAGCTGCCGCTGGGCGGGGCGGGAATGCGGATGCCCAGGGCTGCCTCGTGCACAGCCACGTCCCAGCTTGTGGAGCGTGGTCCAGCGTTCCCCAGGGCACTAGGGCCGGGCGGATGGGTCGGCGTCTCGGCCAAGGGGCGCGATCGCCCGAGGAGGCGCCGAGCATGAAGCCAGGGAGGGCTTTGAGCCAGCCCTCCCCCCCCCCGATGGAACGTGGACTGCGGTCGCCCACCTGCGCCCTGACTCTGTGACGCAGGCTGAGCCCCGCCGGGGGGGGCGCTGCAGCTGTTCCATCGCTGCGTGGCAGACCCAGCAGCAGGAGATGGACTACGGGACGAACGGACGCAGGCAACGCGTCACCTCACCATCAGCGAGAACGGCCTGGCCTATAGTCCCTGACCCTGGTTCATACACTCCCTGCTGGCGCTGCATTCTCGTCGCTTCCAACTCCTTCCCTGGGCCGCTGACTCAGAGTCCGGCTGGGCCCCGTCCCTCCCCCAGCCCAGACCCCTTCACCTGGCTGCTGGAGGCGGCCTGTCTGGTTGGGACGCCGACGCCGCGTTTCGTTGACATCACGATCGCCGGCCACTCCTGTCCAGCCGCCTCCCTGTTGCCATCCCTGTGTGTGTGTCAGGATCGACCAAGCGCCTGTGGGGGCCTGGCCGTGTCCACCGCTGCCCCATCCGCACACTGAGCTCCCAGAGTGGGGAAAGAAAAAGGCCGCATTGGAGCCTGGCAGCAGCAGGAGGAATCTCTGCTCCAGACAGAGAGAGATGCATGCCTGGCAGGGAGGGGGATCCTTTTGCAACACCATACCAATTCAGCGCCTTTCACATTGACTTAGCTGGGGAGCAACATTTGTTCAGAGCGGGCTGGGGAGTAGGAGAGACAGGAAGTGTGATCCAGTTGCTCAGGTAAAGCACGAGGGCTCAGGAGATTTGGGTTCTGTTCCCAGCACTGCCACAGATTCCCGGTATGACCTTGGGCAAGTCACTGCCCCATTGTGCCTCAGTTTCCCCAGCTGATGAGGATAGTCTCCCATGCAGGGGATGTTGTGAGGCTCTGTTCATTACCCTCTGTGACGTGCTTTGAGATCCTAGGACAGAAGGTGCTCTAAAAGGAATGGGGATTATTAGGAGTCTACGAGTAGCTGGATTTCTCTGGTCATTCTATTGTTTATGCCACTCAAGAGAGTATGAGCCAGATCCTGACCTGGTGTAAAAGGGTGTAGCAGCTCCATCAGCTGTGGAGCAGGTTTTTAGTTGCTATCTCTGCAAAGTTAGCCAGGTGTGACCTTCTCTCTGCCATCCCCACGGTTGCTGCTTTCTAGCATCAGAGGTCTTCTTCTCACTGTCCAGGTGCTGCCTTTATATCATCTGGGTCATCCCATGATGAAATGGAAAAAGTGCTACAAGGCATTTTACCTACATCATCTGGAATTTCCTATTACATCCAACGTGACTGTCTCCTGCCGACAGCTTGTTGCTTCATGTTCTGGAAGGGCATTGGCCTGCATCTGGCTCGTAAGCAGCTGGGAAGCACAGCTGCCTTTCTTTCCCTGGCTTAGGGTAGCGATCCTTCCTGCAGACTCAGCACCGAACCCTGAGCCCAGCAGCAATTTGGAGACTGAGCACATTTGGCCCATTCAGAACTAAAAAAAAAACGAAAAATCCCAGCACCAAAGCAAAACGCCGGGGCTGCTAATTGTGTACAGAAGAGCCAAGTTCCTCTGACATCCTTCCTGGGGCAGGTCGGGCACACACGCCAGCACAGCCATCAGCTTAGTTTGCATGCGCCATGTGACGCCAGGAGGACATACACCCCTTCCACTGGGTTTTTCTCACTTTGCAAAATCTCCTTTGGCAGAGAGGGAAGCAAACTCCAGCTATTTTGACTACAGCTTCACAGAGCTTGTTCAGGGCTAAGTGCTTCTGTCTGGGCTGATTCAGTCTGAGGACAGGGATGCGTTCCCTCTGGGTGCTAAGCGCAGGCAGGGCGGTGTTGTCTAGTGCAGCAGCTCTCAACCTTTCCAGCCAGCTGGACCCCGTTCAGGAGCCTGACTTGTCTTGCGTACCCCCAAAGTTTCACCTCACTTCAAAACTACTTGCTTATAAAATCGGACATAAAAATACAAACGTGTCCCAGCCCACTGTTACTGAAGAGTTGCTGACTTTCCCATTTTTACCATGTCACTATAAAATCAATCAACTGGAATATAAATATGGTGCTTATATTTCAGTGTATGGTCTATAGAGCAGTATAAACTCTATTGTAGTTTGTACTGACTTCGCTAGTGCTTTTTGTGTAGCCTCCTGTAAAGCTAGGCAAATATCCGGATGAGTTGATGTATCCCCTGGAAGACCTCTGCGTACCCCCAGGGGTACCCGTACCCCTGGTTGAGAACCGCTGGCCTAGTGGTTATGGGAAGGGAAGGGAGTCAGGACTAAATCCAACAAACACAAAATTAAGCCCTCATGTAGATGTCTGCAGGATCAGGGCCTACATGGCTAAACATTTTGCTGAGTTTAGGGACTAAACATAGTTTTGTGACATAGTTGGAATGGTCAAAAGGAGAAAAAGATGGGGAGGCAGGATGCCTGAGCTCTGTTCCTGTCTCTGGGTGGGAGTATCCCCTAGTGATTAAAGCAAAGGAAGGAACGCAGAACCCCTGATTCTATTCCCAGCTCTTCCAGTGACTTGGTGAATGACCTCGCTGTGCCTCAGTGCTCCCTATCTGTACAATGGGGATAATATAGACATGAGACAAAGAGGCACTATTCAGATTAGTTTTAGGGCAGGATTCAGGTTCAAAAACATGCCAGGATTAAAGCAGACCTGAGTTTTGACATGGCACTGAAATCTCATGGACTATTCTCATGAGATTCTGACCCCAACCGGCTGAAAACCTCACTGGCTCAGGAGCGCTCCCATCTCAAATGGGGGAATTCTCAAGCGATCAGTTGTTTTCACAAGACTTTGGCTCCAGCGGAGCTGAAATCAGAACATATCGAAAATACTGGCCTGGAACAAAACCGTAGGAAGTGGTTTTTGAATCTGCCCTCAGAGTTTGCATTAGAGATTCCAGGTTTGGTTCATATCTGGTATAATCAACCTTCTCTACCTGCCAAGGAAGGTGTGAGGTTCAGTTAATTACTGTTTGCAGAACGTTTCGTGAGACAGCGATGAAAGGTACCAGAGAAGGGACAGCGATTATTAATATTAGTCATCCCACTTACATCTTTCCCAACACATTATTGCTCTAATTGTGTGCTTACTCTGGGCTGATAATATATAGTCATTAAATAAACAGGCAGCAGGCCCAAACGCTGCTCTTTGATGATGCAGAAAGTAGGTTAATAAGAACTCCAATTTCCCCTATAAAAAAATGATCCCACAGTTCACGTGTTGATCAAAGCACCCTGAAATGTTTCTGACCTCCCTTGTGCTTCTTGGATGGGCACGGGATTTGTACATGACACAGCAACGTCCATTAGACGGGCTGTGAGCTGGAAACCTATATAAACACCCCATCGTTTCTCAACACCTGATCCAGCCAAAAATGCTGCACGGCTGCATGTTCTAAATACCTCGCCAACTAGTTGGGACTGAGGGAAGACGGATCCAGCTGGAATCTGCTATGGAATAGAGACCTGGATCTAGGGCTCTCTTTCTCCGCTAGGGAGGGTTTTTACCTCGCTGAAAGCATTTCAGTGGGGGGAATTGTCTTGACGACACACCAGCGAAGAGAGGGAAAAGTCGCTGTGTGCAAAGGGTCCGATTCCCCACTGCTTTGGAACCAGTATCGTGCTTTCAGATTGTCAAATGCTCCAAAGTCAGGAAGGCAACAGTGCCGGGTCCCTTTGCAGGGGAGTAAATGCTTAGCCAAGTTACAAGGGGAGGGATGACGGTTTTTCCCCCTAGAGCCGGGGAAGCAGCCTGTGCTGGGGGCGGGCACTCCCACTCCTCAGGAAGGGCTGTAATCAGCACAGAGGGCCGGCCTCCTGCATCCTCCAGCACACAGGACTTCATTCTTTGCAGATTAAACCTCGCAGCTGAATTTTTGCCCTTTTCGTACAGATTTCAACAGGTTCCCGCGGGTGGAGCTGTGAGCAGGGTTTGACCCCGGGCTTTTGAACTCCCACAGGAATGGGGGATGGGGATGATTTGTTATTAGGCCGCCTCACTCACCCCCTGCCGACACCCAATTGCAATCATGGGTCCTCGTATAATCTGTCTTGCAGCAGCGTCCGGAGACCCAAAGTGAGCGTGAGCCCCACCTTGTGCTAGGCTATGTTGTGCCAACTCGCAGCAAGAGACAATCCCTGCCTGAAGAGCTTACAAGCTAAACGGACAAGAGCGCACAAGGGGAAACTGAGGCACAGGGCGGGGCCGTGACTGGCCCGAGGTTCAACAGCAAGTCCGTGGCAGAAATAGAACTTGTCCAGTCAAGACTGGGTGTCCTTTCTGGATGATGCGCTTTAGCCAAACACACATTACGGGGTGCAATATAGGGGTACCTGGGTGACATTTCATGACCTGTGAGAGGGAGGAGGTCAGCCCAGATGATCTACTGGTCCCTCCTGGCCTTGAACTCTATGGAGCCAGGTCTCCGAGTCCTGCTTCGCGGCCCGAGCAGCTGAACTTCAGCTGTCCCCTACAGCCCATTGTCTAGGGCTTTGCTCAGCCTGGTGTTCTAGATCACTTGGGAGTCCCGTGGGAGGCTACCCCACAAGCCAATCGATTTCACCGGCCAGATGGTTCCCTACTATTTGTGGCAGGGCAGAGTCAGCAAACCTGGACGAAGCAAACTGGCCAGAACGTGCTGAAGGGTTTGGGGGTTTGGAGCTCTGTCTCTCGACTTTGCCTCTGCAGAGAGAGAAACGCCCCCTTTCAGATTCCTGCCTTCAGAAACAAGCAGCCGATGCAAAGAGGAGATAGGACAGAGCTTCCTTTGGGGCTGGAATACCATCTACCTTGCGACATCATGACCCCAGGACACATGCTGCCTGGTGGCACCCATCACAACTCCACTGCCCGTGGCCAGCAGTCACTAGACGGGACCGCATCATGTAGGGTTTGTTTCTTGTTGATTTTATTTTTAAAGGCGATTTTCCCACCCTACAGATTCTGTATGTGATTATTCCTTGGCACTCACTTCATTCTTTTCATTTTCAAAGCCCTTTGCAGCTAACGCTGGGAGGCTACTAACTGTTAGCATCCCTGTTTTCCACGGTCTCAGGTTCCATGTGGAGGAAGCGAAACAGAGAGGCTAAGGCCCAGATCCTCAAAGGTCTTTAGGCATCTCACTCCCAGGGGTTAGGTTCCTAAAGAGACTAAGTGGAAATTAGTGTCAGAGCTGGGCTTAAGACACAGGCGGTTCTGGCTCCACATCGTGCTGGAGTAACACAGGACTGGGAATTTTCCCAACTCTGGCGTTATTCACAGTGTGCATTTCGATTAACTGGGATGGAGCCACTCCTGATTCACACTGCTATAAGTGAAAGCAGAACCAGGGCCTCTCCGTTCTAATTGTGGCTCTGACATCGAGGCACCTTACAGCCTTCAGCAAGCCATTCGCAGCCTGATATTCAGAAGTCCACATACCCCACTGAAGTCAACGGGCGCTAGGAGGGCTCCGTATCCTTGCAAATCAGGCAGTCAACCCTTCTGCCTCGGTTTCCCCATCTGTAAAATGGGAGTCATCATACTGCCCTGCCCACCACACGGGACGTGGGTGGGTTCATCCACTGGTGCTCATAAAGGGCTTTGAACCTTGCTAAGGGCCGGGTAAATGAGAAGGTAGAACACACTTGTAAATGATTCTTTTTGATGTCTGCAGTAAAAGACCCAGTGCTACATTTCCCTTCTCACAGCAACTCCCGGTCGCCAACGGGGCAATGAGGGGTGGGCGTGCACCCTAACGTCTCCTGGAAGTGAGTGAAACACCCAGATTCCATTCCTCCTGGGAGCTCTGCTCCAACTCTCCTTGCTCCTCAAGGCAAAGTTCCCCAGCAGGAATGTGAAAGCAGGTGTTTAAAGATCCGTGTGATGTCCCTGCTCCGGAGGCAAAGTACAGCCAGGGAGCTGCAGCCGAGCTCTGCGCGCCTCTGAGTAAACAGCAAGCAAACAAACAAATCAGCAGGCCTAAGTCACTGTTTCTGGTGCCAGGTTTGCTCGGTCTGCCTTTGCAATGTCCTCGCATTCATGCCCTTCATCACCATACGGCAGTCACGCCCCCGGGGAACTCCCCAAGCAAAGCCACAGTGCCCCCGCCACCCCAGAGCTGCTGCAGCGCTAACAGCCGTGAGCACACGAGCCCCGGGCCTGGAGATTCGCGGTTCTGTGGAGCAATGGGCAGGAGGCAGATTTCCAGGGTGGCTTTTCCAAACCTGCTCGGGATTGGCCTCTTTCTGCTCCCACTGCAGTCAGCGGCAAAGCTCCCACTGGACGAAGGCCAATGCTGAGCTCCTTTGAAAATCTCTCCCTCCAATGTCTCCTTGAGTTACACTTAAAATGCTCCTGCACCCAACAGCCCTACAATGAATCCAGATGACTTGGCAGGAGGTGCAAGCCCACATAGGAGCAGAGGATGGGAAAGGACCAATGTCTTGCTATCACAGGCAACCCCAGCATAGCAGCCCATTCATAAAGCAGAACAAACTCCACCTGGGAGTGCGGTCTAGATAACATAACCAGGGCGTGGAAATCAGGTCATGCTGTACAATCCAGTCACCGTGCCTTGGTTTCCTAATCTATACAATGGTGATCATCAAACTTCCCCGCCTGCCGGAGGTGCTGTGATGCTAAATTAATTACATTAATTATGCTGC
This sequence comes from Mauremys reevesii, assembly GCF_016161935.1. Taxonomy (NCBI): domain Eukaryota; kingdom Metazoa; phylum Chordata; order Testudines; family Geoemydidae; genus Mauremys; species Mauremys reevesii. The sequence goes on along the minus strand of NC_052632.1, from coordinate 78,839,337 downwards.
TTTGAGAGCCTTGGATGAAAGGTGCAATATAAGTGCCAAGCATAATTCTGATTCTCCTCCACCTGTATGAGGAAAACATTCCAGGGATTCTCTTAGTCTCAACATGTGTGTCTGGGTTTGGTGCACAGACAACGTACTCCCATCACAGCTAACTCTCACTGTCCAGCTCAAACGAATGATCTCCCATCGGAGCCTCACACTTCCTTCGGAGTGGGGGCAACCATGTTACGCCCGGCAACCCTGTTCTCACTCCTACAAGCAGTTACCAAACCCAGAGCCTCCTAGGAATAACTGAGGAGGCAGAGAAGTAAAGTGTTGCAAGTGATGAACCAGATCAGGAGCCAACCGATTCACACCTCGGCACCTCAGTGCTGCGTCCCGACCCACAGCAACCGCAGGAGAATTCCCAAGCGTGCCGGGCAAGGCAGTGAATGGATTCCCAGTTTTAGCTGGCACCTCAGCGCAGCTTTCGCAGCCGAGTTGAATGGAGGTGGAGCATCAGCTGTTTGACATGTGATTGTCATGTGTGCCGCCTACAATGGCTCTGGGAAAGAATAGCCTCTCTCCATGCAGCGTGCAAAGCCTCATGGGAAATTCAGGCTCCAAAATCTCCGAGCGTCAAAATAAATGCTGGAGTATTCAGCAGACAAGGGACAACACACCAGCTAGTATGTTTAGGGGTGAGAGGAAACTTTCCCCAGAGCGCCTCGTGCAGGGTTCTGTGCACCTCCTGGGCCTGGCCCTCTCAGAGGCTGGGTTCTGGGCTAATGCACATGGGTCTGATCCAGGCTCCTATCCCCGCTTGACTTTTCTGCATTGCCGGGCGGTTGAACAGACCCCGAATGGCTTTCGGCTGCGCTTTCCCCTCGCTCTGCCTGTCACTTGACTAACCCCATCCAGCGCCAACTGCTATTCTGCCGAGCTCAGCCCTCAGATCAGTCCCCGCTGGAGGGTGCGAATTCCCAGACAGACATAGGGTCAGATTCTGTGCCACGCCAACTCGCAGCTCCGGGAGAAGGAGGGAAAAGGGGACAGTAAGCCCCCGTCGTGTCCCCTGCCAAGCCTCCCGGGGCTAAAGCAAATGCCTGAGCATTACTGAGGCTGGGGGCTGATCCAAGGTATGGCAAGCCTGCAGGCCTTGGAGCTACACACACCTCTCTTGCACCAGGGCTCGTGAGGCGACGGGCACACGCCTGCACCGAGGGAATTCTCCCCAGCCCAGCTGCAGGGCTTTGCCAGCACACAGGGACCACGGCAGGTGAGCTACTCTCCTCTGGACAGCTCAAGCAAAGCTGCGCCGAGTGCTGCTTCGGGGTTTAAAACGACCTTGCGGAAGGAGGCGTTTAAAGAGCCGGGTAACGTCGCTGCTCCGCAGGGCAAAGCACAGTCATGGAGCTGCAGCAGCAGAGCTCCTCGCCACCGAACAAACAAGCCAGCAGGCCCGGCTCCCCGCTGGTCTCGCCGGGTTTGCTCGCTCTGCCCTTGCACCTCAGCGTGACTGGACTGAACACAACAGGGCCCAGGCCCAGCACAACAGCAAACTTCTCCGCTCCAATGCCAGGACTGGAGCCACAAAGATGACAGCCCGCGGCTATTGACACAGTAACGCTGCACACGCAATACACGCCAGCAGCATCGCCCCCTGCGGCTCAACCCTGCCCCGGCTCCTTCTTGGCCCCCCAAAATGACAGCTCATGCCCTGGCTGGATATGGGCACACGTCCCTGTGGGGTGGAACCGCACCCTGAGGTGGCTTTCGCTCCCATCCTCCCAGTGTGTTTGAAGCAGCGGGGAGTCAGCTCCCCACCCTGGATCTTTTCCAGGGTGCTCACGGGTGTGTTTGTTTGCACATAGGGAATGGCATCCGAACCAGCACAGTGGGTCATATAAACAAAACAGGCCAGGCCGCAGGACGCGACACAACCAGCCATGACATGCGGTAGCTAGGCAGCCTGCTTGAAGGAACACGTGCGTCTTTCCAGCCCCAAAGGAACGGTTGGTTCAACCCAGGGTATATTTCCCAGTGAGCCAAACTGCACAAATTCTCCTCAATCGCAGCACCAGATTAAACAGAGCAGCCAGGCATGAGCCCTTGTAACTACGACAAACTGCCAGCGACTTTCAAGAAACGCTGCCGAGTCAGCTTTTAAAAAGGAAGGTAACGTCACGGCAGATCTGACCTCCGGCCCTAAGTCCGTGCTTCCCAACCTTGACACCTTTCATTTCATTATTTTGAGGCACGTCACCGTATTGTCTCCAAATCAATTCACCCTCTTATTGTCTTGCTTTAAGCTGTTTACCGCCCTTGCGAGTCACAGTCTGGACAGTAAAATGAATGATGTTAGAGTCCAGCTCCGACACGAATCAAAATGCAAGGGAAGGTTTTTTTTGTTCTCATATGTCGTTTTTCAAAAAAATTCCGCCGCACCCCTGTGGGGAAACACTGCCCTAAATCATCTGGCCAATGGCTGTGGCTTTACGGCCACGTTTTCCTATTCCCCTCCTCCCCACTGCAGAGCGAAAGATGCACCTAAACCAAAAGGGGAAGCCGTGAAACTGTAGCTGAGGCCTGGCCTGACATGAGTAATTAACACACGGAGGCCTCGCCTCGCGTTAGGGAGCAATGCTTTGTCCTCTGACATCCTTCGGCAATGGGAATCTTGGGTGTTTCTGGGAGCAGCAAGCGGTAAGGCATTTGCAGACGAGGGTTGCCAACTTTCTGACTGCAGAAAACCGAACACCCTTGCCCCGCCCTGCCCTGCCCCCAGACCCAGCCCCTTGCCCCAAGGCCCCGCCCTGGATCACTCTATCCCCCCTCCCTCCGTCACTCACTCTCCCCCACCTTCGCTCATTCACTTATTTTCACCAGGCTGGGGCAAGCGGTTGGTGTGCAGGAGGGGGTGAGGGCTCCAGCGAGGGGCCCAGGCTCTGGGGTGGGGCCAGGGATGAGCGGTCTGGGGTGCAGGAGAGGGCTCAGAGTGTGGGAGGGGGCTCAGGGCTGGGGCAGGGAGTTGTGGTGTGGACTCCAGGAGGGAGGGAGCTCAGGCCTGGGGCAGGAGGTTGGGGCACGGGAGCAGGTTCGGTGTACAGGCTCTGGGTGGCGCTTACCTCAGGTGGCCCCGGGAAGAGGCAACTTGTCCCTCCAGCTCCTAGGTGCAGGAGCGCTGGGCGGCCAGGGGGCTCTGTGCACTGCCCCATCCAGAGGCACCGCCCCCGCAGCTCCCATTGGCCGCAGTTCCTGGCCAATGGGAACTGCGGAGCTGGGCTGATGGCAGGGGCAGCGCACAGAGCCCCTCTGTCCGCCCCTGACCTAGGAGCTGAAGGGACATGCTGGCAGGTTCTGGGAGCCGCGCGGAGCTGGCCACTGTGGCCCGGTTGGGTTAGCAGTGCCTTCGACCGAGCATTCCTGGCAACCCTACGACAGACAGAAGTGTAGATCCTGTCCCTTTCACACAAGGAATCGTAGCTTTGCCAAAAGAAATCAGCGACCTGGGCTTCCTGTGCTACATTCCAGTGTTAGAAAAGGAGGCTGTTGAGTAAGGAACAGGAGTCAAGACTCCCGGGTTCTGCTCCTGACTCATCCTCATGACTTTGGGCAAGTCATGTAAACAGTCTGGGTGAATTCCTGACTCATTTGAAGTCAGTGCAAGTTTTGCCACTGACTTCACCAGAGGCAGGACTTCACCCTCTGTGCCCCAGTTTGTCAGTAAAATGGGGTTAACACCACCTCCCTCCCAGGGCTTAATGAAAGCTCATGAAGCACGAGACGTCGTCAGCCGCTGGCGGCTGGAAAGTACAAAGCGCTCTGCTTGGGGCCGGAAGGCTGGCTCAAATGACGCTGAGATGGAAATCTCAAAAGTGCCCTCATTTGCAGCCTGTCTCCCGAGCCAAGGGATGTGCACGCCACACGGCGGCGGCATGGATACAGAGGGGTGGAATATTACAGGGTAGACATGGAAGATGCTGCCGGCTCAAACTGCATGGTGCTACGAGATGGCTGGGGAGGTGAGCTCATCTCCCAGAGTTAGCAGGGATGTGCACATCGACCGTTCAGGCAAGGTGATGGAGATTTCCTTCCGAGGTTCAAAGACTTTGCCGGCGTGAACGTTTTTATTGTCCAGGGTAGACTGGAGTGTGGGGATTTTCAAAGGGTGCTACCTCCATGGGGCTCTTCTGACCAGCTGTGGGGGAACAGGGGGTGCATTCGGCTCAAGCAGTCGACACTTGTGTTCTGGGAGCTAAAGGACCCAGGTTCTAGTCCCAGCGTCTCAGAGAGGAGGATAATATATGTCTCCACTCTCTGCAGAGCACGTGTGAAGCCTGCCATCTTGGCCAACGCACCAGGGCCTTCCGGAGCTCAAAGCGTGAGCTGCTACAGTTTGAGCTAAAGAGTCAAGATTCAATAGCTGGGGGCTGTACCTGGCCCATATCCTCTGTGTATTGGTGGGGGGGACCCAGCGTGGGACCCAGGGCTCTGTCACAGAGCGCTCACAGCAGGGGGCTGGATTTTCAAGGCACAGTAGGAGTTTGCTGAGCTGAGTAAGGTCCGGTTCTCGTAGAGACATGCACACAGCGGTAGTTCTATTGACTTCTAGGAGACTGCTTCCCTGGGTAAAGGTACCGCCGGTGCCTAAGCACCTGCAGGATCAGGGCCCTGAGCTGGTGTGTATATCCCCTGCTTGTCTGATGTGAGTTCTTGGGAACTGCTCCGAGTGCAGCTCCCTGCCAGGGAAAGGTGAGGTCCTCACCTGGTGAGCCCAATTTGTTTGTGTCCTAGGCAGATCACAAAATCTTGGCAGTTAAATTCACATCACCCCAGTGACCATCTTGCTATGCTTCCAACTTCAGCTCCAATGTGAGCTGCGCCTGCGCTGCGCCCCAGTCTGCTAGAGTTAGCGATTAATCATAGAATCATAGAATATCAGGGCTGGAAGGGACCTCAGCCGGCCATCTAGTCTCACCTCCTGCTCAGAGCAGGACCAATCCCCAATGTCGGATCTCATTTGAACGCGGGGGTTGCTGGCTTCCGGTTGGTACCACGCAGAATTCAATCCAGAGGCAGATAAAATCATGTAAGAATTGCCTTGGTGGGGAAAGCAGCGCGGTAAATCAGAGGGAAATCCCACTTCCTTAGAAGGCTAGAAACACTTGGATGGCACCAGTACAACTGCACTGAGAACTAGTAAACATTTCACAGAGCTGGTCTTGCCCCAGGGATCAGAGAAGGCAGGAACTGTCTTTTTCTTCTGTTTTTGTACAGCACCTAGCACCCTGGGGGCCTGGGGCATGTGGATCCTGTAATAAGTAATAATAATTTCGGTCCCTGACTGGAGGCAGAACAGCAGGGGTCAGTCAGTGAAGCACTCTAGCCTGTGTATATCATTTGAACTCACCCGCTTCTGCCCCCTCCCCTCCCTCACCAGGTCGTGGCTGTTGTCATGGACATGTTCACGGACGTCGACATCTTCAAGGACCTCCTGGACGCAGGCTTCAAGCGGAAAGTCGGCGTCTACATCATTGTGGATGAGACCAATGTGAAATACTTCCTTCAGATGTGCGAGCGAGCACAGATGCACGCCGGGCACCTGAAGGTAAGACGGGCACCGAGGGCGTGGCGCCGTGCAGTGGGTGGCTCTAGGCAAGCAAGATTAGTCAACTGGAAGCTCAGATAGAAAAACTGGGCTTGATTCTGCCCTGTCCTCGGTTACCTCCATGCACAGTGAATGCATGAAAAGGGATGTCGCACATGAGCCCAGCTGGGTGACGACGCACAGTGCCAGGTGCAGGAGAACTGGGCATTCTCAAGGCAATGGCACTGAATCGCAGCCGAGCGCAGCGTTAAGAATAGCGAGTGCCCTGGACGGCGCATTTCGCTCACGCCCACAGGATAACAACCTGAAACGGAGGGCTGCCTCCCACTCGGACGCCACAGCTGGCTAAACAAAGGGAGCTCGGCTGCAGCTGAGACCATTCCAGATGGTATTTTCACCCAGTTTACAAGCGACGGCGCTCGCGCTGCCTGTAATTATCGTTTCAAAGGCCGAAGAGCCGATGGTGCCATGAGTCGTTGCAACGTCTCCTGGTTCGTTCTCAGAGCTCTGCCCTGACTCAGGAGGGGGCGGACAGAGGCCAGCTAGGCACGTGGTCCCCAGAAGTACGTCTGAGGCCCAGCTTTCCTTCTGGGCACAAAGGGGGTGCAGATCTCCAACCAGCCCCCTGCTAGCCCCTCTGGGCACCACCGGGGGAAGGGTGTGTTTGTATAAAATGAAGAGGGGGTGCTGGCTAAGCCAGGCAGTGGGACCTAGTGGCTAGGGTGCATCCGTGGCACTAGTCCCAGCTCTGCCCCTGGGCAAGTCACCTCCCTGCAACGTGCCTCAGTTTCCCCAGCTGTAAAATGGGGATAACGATGCTGCCTTCCTTCAGCTGTCTCTTCAGGGCACAGGCGTCTCTGAGGCGTGGGGGAGGCTATCCATATTGGTAGCACATGTAAGACCCGGAGGCTGCTGGAGGAGGTTGGAAAGGCCTGGGGCATGATGGGGAAGTTAGCAAGGAGCATTGGCCCTGAAGGCTTAATCCAGCCCCATGTCCTCACAGCCCGCAGGCCAAAGAGCTGATCTGGGTGCAGGTGAATCGCACAGGGGGGAAGGGAAGGGCTAGGAATCCCCCCTCCCAAGATCCCGGAGCTGCCTCTGCAGCCCCCCAGCCCAGCCATTCTGCAGGGGAAGATCTGTGGAGTCCCCGGCCCCGTACACCTGGTCCTGCCCAGCCAGGCTCTCTGGCCACCAGATCGGTAGCTCCGTGGCAGCCTATGGGGCATGTGGGATGATTGGGTCTGTCACTTACAGGCAACCCTGCAGCCAGGGGAAGAGAAGAGACTGTTGAAAACAACAAAGCAAGGCTGTCCCGTTCCAGGGCTCCACACCCAGCAACAGCAAGGAGGCGGGGTGGGGGTGGGGGAGGGATACACACATACCCAGCATCTCCCGTGCGCTGCCATTCCTGCCAACAATGTGTTGGTCCTTCCCATTAATGGCAGGCAGGGCCGGACGGCAACAGCAGAACGGCTGCTGGCTCCAGCCAGGGTGATGTCGAACACCCAGCCTGACACAGCACCCATGGAGAGAGAGGAACAATGGAAGGAGTCTGCCCACGCAGGCTGTGTTCACACTCAGGCAGGGAGGCAAGGAGCGACTTGGCTTTGATGTCCCTGTCCTGTCGCCTTATTTTAACAGGAGAGACACGTATTGTAACCAGTCCCCCTGGCAACAAGATCTCATGGCTGCCTCTGTGCTAAATACATCTGCCCCACCAGGCCCGACAGGGCTAGAGCGCAGAGCTGCCCGGCACAAGCCCCTGCCACTTGCGCTACAGGAGAAGTATCACTCCGGTGGGGTTTTATATTGACCAATAACATGTAGGATCAAGCCCCACAACTATGCAGAGCAAAGTATTACAGCCCTCCAGAGACTAAACTATTGTGCGCCACGCAGAGAACAAGGAAGGTCAAACAATGCGTCCGAGTGGCTGGAATGGATTCCGGGAGATATACCCGCACGTCGGTTGTCTAAGCGCTGCACTGTCGTGTCCATTTACATTGGGTGGGGCGGGGATCAGATCTCCTGGCTGGACAGCACCACGAATGTCTGGGATATCGAAATAAGAAACTGGGCACAGGGCATCACCGTGGGTTTGGTGCTCTCAAGCTAGTCCTTCCACTGGCATTTCACCTGCTCCTGCAATATCTAGCATTATTTGGCAGCCTCTGTTCTTGAAAAGCTCCAAGAGTGTTCCAGGCCAGGGATCTGTGTACTTTGGCAAGCCATGTAAGAAAGCTCCCGCTAGTGCTGCTGCCAGAGATCCGGACCCTGCTAGCCAGTGTTAGCAAGGCTGACTGGTTGCATAAGCCCATCAGCCAGTGCAGGCATTGTGTGAAGGCAAAGAGCGGATGGGAGGGGTTCCCAGAAGTGACTAAAGCCAGCAGGGCACACCTTTGGTCCTACCTGCCTGCAGAGCAATGATCAAAAGCGGTCGTGCACCAGGTGGGGCGTGTGGCTGTTATCACGAATTCCTGATGCATGGGAATCTCCTGGTTTCACTTTCAGGCCTGCTGACCGGCCTGATTTTCCTGGTTGTACTTTAACCACCGGGCCATAAACCACTCTGCCTTTGCCTTGCTTGGCACAGCAGATATCTACCTTGAGGAATGCAGCCACGTGGCTCCAGCCACCAAGCAGCTCTCTGATTGGCATCCAAGCACACTCATGAGCCTCCCACCTCTCGAGCTAGCCGGAGAATGGCTGTCACAGGAACTGTGGCACAGAGAGAAAGGAAAGTTCATACATACTTAGGCAACACAGCACTGGCTCCGACAGGTGCCTGGTGTTCTCCTACCCAGCACATTAACTGGCCGGGGTTGCATGTGGAAGTGATTTCCATGCATCTGGGCTGTGTGGCACCCAGCACTGAGATTAAGATGAACGTTCAGCTCAGGAAAGCTCCAGGCTAGTCGCAAGGGGTGACGCCGGTGAGACCTCTGGTGCATTGGCAGAGCTGTGGATGGGGCCAGGACCGGAACAGCAGGCGTGCACCAGCAGATCCCTGGAGACAGAGTCCAGGTTGGATTCTCCCACTGGCACTGAGCCTCCCGGGACCAGTGGACAGACTCACACTAGCCCGAATCTATCTACCTGGGTTGGGAGGCTGGCAGTGTAGAAATACCCATGGAAACCAAAACCAACAAGGAGTCCGGTGGCACCTTAAAGACTAACAGATTTATCTGGGCATAAGCTTTCGTGCATCTGAAGAAGGGAGATTTTTACCCACGAAAGCTTATGCCCAAATAAATCTGTTAGTCTTTAAGGTGCCACCGGACTCCTTGTTTTTGTGGATACAGACTAACACGGCTACCCCCTGATACTTGACACCATGGAAGTCAATGGTGCAAAACAGCCAGGACATCCCAGAGAACCTGAGACGCTATTTGGAAAGTGCTCTGAGCCGGAGCATGGAGGATAAAAGGTGCTAAAGACATGTACGTTGTTATTTCAGTGTCTAAAAAGCAGGCTCAATGGACTTGGTAAATACCGCACAAGCTTGGGAAAGCCACACAGTTTGTTAAGCAACTGCTGAGTGTTTGCAGTGATTCAGGGGTTGGGAGAAGCGGCTATTGTGTTTTCTGATCAGGCATCTATCTTTGCGTGCCCTGGCTTTTGTTTTCTTCCTACTGGAGATTAGTTAAAGCAGCTGCTGCTGTGAGAGTGAGGAGGAGGGAGAATGAAACATACCTTGAGACCTGGGTGTTTTGCTCTGCTGGGTGTGACCTGAAAGCATCTAATGGTCCTTTGTGAACTTATGAAAAGGGTTGGCCTAGACGGAGGAGCTGGATTAATGGACGGTTAAAGGATATTAAGTTAACAGGGATGTACAGAATGAGGTCGGCCTCTAGCTTGTTTTCCTGGGCGTGGAAATGTAAACAACAACACTGAGCTTCTAATGCGCCTCCCATGCCGGTTTCTCAGGGCACATTGGGGTATTCGCCGCGTCCCTCCCTATGGGTCAGTCCACACTAGCGTTCTTACCTTGAGTTCATTGGCTGCCAGTTATTGCACGGTCGGTAACACGCTGTACAAGCTAGTCTGGAACACTCTCCAAATGGCTGTTCCAGGTGACAAGCATTTGCGGCTCACCCGAGGCCGATCCCATCCCAAGCTCCAGCCAGTGGGTGACTGGGAAAAGGGGATAATCACAGCAGAAAATCCACACAAAACCAGGTTAGGCATTTTGGGGAAGCAGCAGACTCCTGAACTCAAGTCCCAGATGAGCCACTGACTCGTTGTGGGGCCTGGAGCAAGGCAGCTAACCTCCTTGTGTCTCAGTTCCCTTCTCAGCCACACAGGATAATACTTAGGCCATGTCTACACTACTGGCGCTACTGCCAGTAAATCCACCTCCCTGAGCGACAGTATCCAGGTGGCTGAAGAATTCTTCTGTCGACCTAGCTGCGTCTACACCAGGGTTCAGGCTGGCTTAATGCCGGCGCTCAGAGACGTGAATTTTTCACACCCCTGAGTGACGTAGCTAAGTCGATCGACATTTTACATGTAAACCAGGCTTTAGCCGCCTTTCAGAGCTATTGCGGGGATGAGTCAGTGTCTATGCAGAGAACCGAATGGTGCTTTGAAGATAAGGGCTGTGTCTTTTTATTGAGGCAAGGGGCCAAATTCAGCGCCAGTGTCGGTGGTGTGAAACCGGAGCAGCACTGTCGAATTCTGCAGAGTTAATCCAGATTTAGAACAGCGCCACTCAGAGCAGAATCAAGCCCAAGCTGGCCAACTGAAGGAATGGTCAATGGAAATGGCCATTTAAAAAAAGAGCAAATCAACAGGCAGAGAGACTCGATTTTTCCAGCCCTAACCAAGAGTCCATTGAGGCAGGACATGAGCTTCTCACTGCACCGCCTCCTCTTCGTCTCTTTTCCCACCCGCTGTCTTGCTTTTGCTTTGCAGAATCTCCGCGCTCGCACCACGGGGGGAACGGAATTTTTCACCCGTTCGGCCACGAAGTTCAAAGGTGCCTTGGCCCAGAAGTTCATGTTCGTGGATGGTGACCGGGCTATGTGCGGCTCCTACAGGTAATCCAGAGACAGCTCTGTCAGGCGTTCCCACATCTAAAGAGCGCGCCGGATGGGGTCAGCCTCAGCTGGGCCACAGCGGGACCGGCCGGGTCGGCGTTTTAGTTTGAAGGGGATGTGAATTTTGATCCTCATGATAGTGCAGAGTGAGAGCAATGGGTGGAAGCATGCAGCTGGGTGCACCAGCTGAAATATGCATGCAGAGCTCTGCTGCTGCATCCCGATCCTGATACCCAGTGAACCCCACCTGCCCCCGCTGCCCCCAATACCCAGCAATCCCGACCTCTCACCTCCAGTCATCACACCCCAGACTTGCCTTGAGATACGTCTACTGCTCCTGCTAAATTAGGTGGCAGTTTTGTGAGGCTTTGTTTCCGAGGCCCCGCTCCTGCCCCTTGGACATGTGTCTGAGGAAGCGACCAGGCAGAGACGCACGTAAAGCCCTTGCAGCAGTAGAAGGCAGCCCTTTGTGAACTCAGCCCACGGGGCAGCAGGATCTAGCCAGCCCCAGAGAGTACAGAACCGAGCCCGGGGTTGAGGTATTCACGTCTCAATAGCAAGCCAGGGAGCAGGGGAAGCCAGGCCGGGTTTGCCGCCATGCACTCAGACTGTTTCTGATTGGTTTCCGTTCCAGCTTCACCTGGTCCGCAGCCAGGACCGACAGGAACCTCATCTCGGTCCTCTCCGGCCAGGTGGTGGAAGCGTTCGACAAGCAGTTCCAGGAGCTGTATCTCATGTCCCGGGGGCTCAGCCTGAAGTCCATTCCCATGGACGAGGAGCCGGAACCCGAGCCGTTCACTCTGCCCTCTGTCATGCCTGTCACCCCGGCCAACGCAGTGGTGAAGAGGCTGATTAACCCAAAATATGCCCTGGTGAAGGCCAAGAGCGCAGAACAGATCAGCAAGATGTCGTCCGAGAGGCAGGCGGACGCCGGCAGAAAAAAGATAATGGACAGCAAAGACAAGGCCCTTCCTGAGGGCCAAGGTGCCGAGCGGCAAAACGACATGGCCGACCTCGCCCCACCCATCCACCCCGGCCTCCTCAACATGGAGAAGGCCAACATGTTCGACTACCTGCCCACTTGGGTGGAGCCAGACCCAGACCCAAGCGAAATCTTGGGGTACATCAACATCATCGACCCCACTATAAAGAACGTGAAGCTGTCCCAAATGAACCGCATCAAGGTCTGTGACGTCTCCCAGGCCAATGCCCAGCACAGGCAGATGCAAAAAAACAAGGAGTTGGAAGCCAAGAAAAGCCAAGAGTCTTCTCCAGCCAGCCGGGAGCAAAGAGAGGCCCCTCCGACCCCAATCGAGGAAGCTCCCAAGCCAGTCGAAAGCCCCAAAGCAAGGAGTCCTGGGGAGGACAAGAAAGGAGCTTTGGCTATCCTGGCCATGAGCCAGCACCTGAAGCAGCCCACGGCTGCAGAGACGCACAAGATGGACGTCAGGCCCCCAGTGCCAAGGCCGAGGACGGTTGACGTCGTGGACTTTATCTCCAAAAACAGCGCGCTCTGCAAAGACACGGCTGCCCTGCTCGGGGACGCCAAGACGCAGCTGCGCCAGGTGGCAGAGCCAGCGAATGCAGATCACAGGCTGGGTGAAAACCCCACACGAGCTCAAGCCACAGCCAGCGATCACCAGCTGAGGAGGCAGGCAGCCGTATCCCAGGAAGCTCAGGGCACGGCAGCCGCGTGTCCCGTGAACGGGCTGGAAGGGGAGGAAGATGAAGAGGACTATTTGACGCTCAGCGATCAGGAGAGCTATTCTAGCAGTTCTGCCACCCACAGCTACCACCACTCCAACGCCTCCTCCACCTCGGACGAACTCTTTGAGGTGAGAGGTCGCTTTGGGCCGCTCCGGAGAACCAACTCCGATCACATCCCCAACGGGGGGAACCTGCACTTGCAAAGGAAAATGAGCGACCCCCACATCAGCCGGGGCACCTACGTCAGCCCCCTGGGGAGCCTGCAGTCGCCGCCAAACTTGCGCTTAGAGGACGCGGTCCAGAGGCGGGACGATGTTACCGAGGTGATTAGGTGTGTGCTGGAAAAGGGGACTAGCCTGCGCACTGCCCTGGATGGAAAGGGAGCGCTCGCCAGCAAGGCCGGGCAGGTAGGACGGCTTGTCGGATCAGTCTGTTCTTTGCCTCGTTCTCCTGCCCTGGAGCCTGGCTGTGCTCTGCACGGGGGGAGGGACAGCTCAGTGCTTTGAGCATTGGCCTGCTAAACCCAGGGGTTGTGAGCTCAATCCTTGAGGGGGCCACTTAGGGATGGGGCAAAAATCTGTCTGGGGATTAGTCCTGTTTTGAGCAGGGGGTTGGACTAGATACCTCCTGAGGTCCCTTCAACCCTGAGATTCTAGGCTGCTCAGGGCCGGCCTTAGGGAAAATGCCACCCTGGGCATATTTATATTTTGGCACCCCCGGCCCTCTGCGGCCTCCCCCAGCCCCCCCTCAACCTCCCATCACCCCTGCCCCCCACAGCGTCCTCTGCAGCCTCCTCTGGCCCCCTACTGCCTTCCCTGGCCCTCTGCGGCCTCCCCTGGCCCCCCCACTCATGCCTCCCGCTGCCTGCCCCGGCCCCCCCTCAACCTCCCATCACCCCTGACCCCCGTTGCCCACCCGTAAGGCTGGCCCTGATGCTGCTACCCCTGGGGTGGCTAGACCGTCCTGCCACCCCGGCGGCAGCGGCGCTGTTTATCGCGTGTGATCTCGATCAAAGCTAGCGCGCGTCTGTCTACCCAAGCTGGACGTTACGTCTCCAGCTGCTGTGCGGACGTAGCGCGAGAGAGCGGCGAAGGGCCGTCTGGGAGCAGAGCAGAACCCCCCCATCTCCCCACGCCCCTTCGTGAAGCTCTTTTCACCAAGCCATATTTCAGGCTCCAGCAAAAGGCCCTTTCAGCAACAAACACGTGTGCCGTGGCATGACGCACAGGTGGGGCCAGGGTGGCCCATGCAGGCGGGTCCCTCCCAGGCTTGCTGTTTAGCTCCTGATAAAAAACCGATTAGCATCAAAGAGAACAGCACCCGGCGCGGCATGACTCAGAGGCACCCGGCGACAGTGCCGTGAAATAGGGATGGTGGAGAACATTGCAACAGTCCGTAGTCAGCACTTTTCAGGCCTACTCACTCTGCCTAGCCACAGCAAGGAACATGCTGATCATTTGGGCTTGGTTTTCGTTGCGGGACAGCTGTTCCTGCGAGGTGTGGCAGTGCCCGGACACGCCCCGCTTTTTGGCTCAAATGCTGAGGTTGCTGCTTCGCTGCTCAGCACTCGCTGCATTTCCTTTTCTAGAGGCACAGAAATGAGTCCAGGGCCAGTTTTCACATTCCACCTTTCAGTGTGTTCAGTCATTCGGGGCCTGATCCTCTGCTGGCAGAAACTGGAGCAGCTCCGCTGAAATCAGCGGAGCTACCCAGGTGTACAGGGTCTCAGGATCCAGCCCTCAATGGAGCTCTAATCCAGTGGGTCTCAAACTTTTGTACTGGTGACCCCTTTCACATAGCAAGCTTCTGAGTGTGACCCCTCTTACGAATTAAAAACACTTTTTTATATATTTAACACCATTATAAGTGGTGGAGGCAAAGCAGGGTTTAGGGTGGAGGCTGACAGCTCACGACCCCTCATGTAAAAACCTCGCGACCCCCTGAGGGGTCCTGACCCCCAGTTTGAGAACTCCTGCTCTAATCTGTCTATAGGTAATGAAATTTACCAGCCCAGACCCAATACATGCTCGCCCTCACGTCCCTGCGGAGATGATGCTAAGCTAACACCCAATGCGATTTCACCCATTCATCCGAAAATCACAGCACTGTGTAAAGCCGGCGGTGCCAAAGCTTTCAAGCACTGCGATAAAGCAGTCTGCTCTGGCCCAGCCTCCCAGCCACTGGCCAGGGAGCTTTGTATTGGGATTAGTGTCCTTGCAATAGCTTCCTCAAGACGTCTGAAGGGGCAAAGAGACCAATGAGTCCAGTGCTCATCATTAGGAACACGCCAGAAACCTCAACCAGCTCATTCATAAACAATAAGCTGTTATCAAGCTGTGACAGAGCGTGGGGGAGTCAGGGCCCTGCACCCCCATCTTCCTGCGATTTACCGTGACTCTCAGCCAGCCAGTAAAACAGAAGGTTTATTGGATGATAGGAACACACAGGGCCGGTGCAACCCATTAGGCGACCAAGGTGGTCGCCATGGGCACTAGCATTTGGGAGGGCAGCATTTCGGGTCCTTCGGCAGCGACCGCAGCGGCCGGATCTGCGGCCACCCTGGTCGTCATTGGCATTTAGGCGGAGGGAGCTGGGGCAGGGGGGCGCAGGGAGGGCCGCCTGCAGCCAGTAAGGGGGAGGGCAGCACACAGGGGAACAGCTCTCTGGCCCAGCTCACCTCTGCTCCACCTCCTCCCCTGAGAACACCGCCCCGCTCTGCTTCTCTCCCTCCCAGGCTTGCAACGCCAAACAGCTGATTGGCGCCCCGAGCCTGGGAGGCGGGAGAAGTGGAGCGGCGACGGCGTGCTCGGGGAGGAGGTGGAGCCGAGGTGAGCTGGGGCGGGGGGCTGCCGCACAGCTCCCCGGGCCAGAGGGGGCTGCCGTGGGGGGGCGGGGAGCTGCCGCAGGGGGGCGCCTTAGGGCAGAGGGGGGAGGCGGATAGCTGCCACTGGGCTCGGGGGGGCGCAAGGTGGAAGTTTCGCCTCGGGGGTGAAACATCCTTGCACCTGCCCTGGGAACACAGTCCCAAGCAGAGCTTGTAGGTGCAACCAGGACCCCTCACAGCCAGGTCCCTCAGGGGCGGGAGGGGGGAAGCTTAGATCCCAACCCTGGGGAGTTCGCTCCGTTTCCCCAGCCAGCTTCAAACTGAAACGCCACTGCAGCCGTCTCCTTCCACCCTCTCCCCGGCTCCTCCAGCCTTTGTCCAGTTTCCCAGGCAAAGATGTCACCTGGCCCCATCCCCCTCCCAGCTCAGGTTACAGGCCCAGGTATCACCCCTCAAGTAAAGTCACCCCCTGCTCTCCCATCCCCCATGCAGACAGTCCCAGTAAAACTAGACGACATTCCCAGGTCAGTCGGCCCCGCTCCCTCCTGCGTCACGCAAGCCAAATTCCGACCTGGCGTAACCTGTAGAAGCCCAGAATCCACAGCGTCATTCATGGAAGAGCTACCAAAGGGCCTGAACTGCAACCCGCCTCCTCTGAACCATTGTGAACATCAGTGGGGCATCAAGGATCCGCGTCCCAAAGCTCAGCCACTCTGCAGGGTTTTGGTTCCAAACTGAACCCCAAATGGAAAGTCTGTTTCCCATTTGGATGCTGCTGAGATCTCACAACATCAGATGATCTTGCAAAGCTTGGGGCAAAGCCTCATAAGAAGAGCTGGTGCCACTGAATTTCAGCCCTAACCCCAAAATTCAGCCCTGATCCCTCCTCCCCCTTCCCACACCCCTAGACCCAACTGGGATCGAAACAGCCCATCTCCAACACAACAACATAACGCTCCTTCCAAAGCATTTCACTAGCTGTCTGCACACACCACCACTGAAATGCAGCCACCTCTGCGGTGGGGAAACTGCAGCCCACAGGTGCCCAGCACACACTAGGAGGGAAAAAGGGGAACTTTTGACCAAGGATACTCAGGCAAATCCCAAGCCCTTTGAAGAGCCCCTGCAGGCTGGTTAGTGTCCATGCAGAGGGACTCAGCCTGCTGTCCCAATCCTCTATGCAAAGTGGCTTAAGCTGCCCTTCTGAACTGCAGCGGGTTTTGCTCAGTGACAGGCAAATTATAAAACCCTGCCGACACTTCCCCTCTGCTGTGTCTGTACCTCACCTGGATAGAGAACCCGGCTGATCATCCCCGGCATGATGATAACCCCCAGCGGCAGCATTTTCAAATAGCTCGCCAGGATGGAGCCGGCCTTGGCGTGACTCAGGTTCCTAGCCGAGAGAGACCTCTGCACAATGACCTGCAAGACAGAGGGAGACACAACCAGCTGCAGCTTAGTGCTTGAGAAATTGGGCCCCAACCACCATGTCATGTCCAAACTCCCCCAAACGCTGGGGACGTTCAGCACTCGACCCAAATTTTGCAGCCCAGGCCCATCTGGTCCTTGCATCCTGCAGGGCTGCTCCGAACAGGATCTGCTGGTATTATTCCAGAACATCAGAACGGCCCAGTGCCACCCATGGACTTCCCCTGCTAGAGACCCCAGCTCCTTGCATGCAAGGGTCCACCTCGCCCTCCACCGGGCCCGAGCGAGAGCACTGCATGCTGGGATACGACGTCTCTGCGGGTGGCAGCCTTGCGCAACAGAGCAGGAACGCAGCTGCGCTTGGCCGTGTTTGAGATCAGGTGGGATTGCTGGGTTCCTGGCTAGCGGCTAATGCCACCCTCAGTCTGGCAAGGCAGGAGCGCTGCTCGGTGACGGGCTTTATTCTTTGTTCCCAGTGTTAGTACGGCTGTCTCCACACTACGCGCCGTTTAGCGACACAGCCGTGCTGCTACAGCCGTGCCGCTGAAAGGTGCGCAGTGTAGCCGCTCTTTGTGGGTGGGAGAGAGCTCTCCCGCCAACAAAATAAATCCTCCCCCAGCAGGAGGCGGTAGCTTCGTCAGCGGGACAAAGGGCTCTTCAGAACGGCGCTTTTCATTGGTAAAACTTTTGTTGTTCAGGGGATGGGGGGAGCAGGCGTCACACCCCTGAACGACAAAAGTTCTCCCAACGACAGTACAGCATAGACAAAGGCTTGGAGCGAGGGGAGACGTTGCAGGAGACTGTGCCCACGTATATTCAGAGACAGAAGCATTGTTAAGTTCTCAGTTCAGTGTGACAAATTCCCGTTCACATTGACCCTCTCTATCCTATAATGAAGGAGCAATTTTCCCCCCACAATTAAATTCCAGATTCCCCTCAAAAATATAGATCTACGTAAAAAACAGTACTGCCATCCGACCCTACACAAACAAACCCACTAGTGCTTACGGTGTCACATGACCATGCAGGCCCATCATGCTTTGCGTGCTGTGCCTCTCTGTGCTGTCCTTACAAGCAGGCTGAGAGCACTAGGCAGAGCGTCCCACTGCTCCGTCACCGTCACCATCCCCGCTGCTCCCAAGAGCAGAGCGGTGCCGTAGCAGTGAGTGGAGGAGGGGGCACAAGAGAGCATTCCCACAGCGTGCGAGGCGTGATGCTGTCAACTTCAAAGCACCAGACACCCGCCCACACAGCCTCACTCACAGAGCTGTTGCATTAGTGCTCCCATTTCACAGATGGGGAAACTGAGGCAGAGGAGTTAAGTGCCTTGCCCAAGCAACTCAGTAGCAAAGCCAAGAACATAGAGCAAGAGTGGCTGGTTCCCAGGTCTCTGCTGGAACCAAGCTCCTCCCATTGACGGCAGGGCCGGATTCGGAGCCTCACTGAAAACAGCCAAGTCAGTGGAAGAGCTGCAAAAAACCAGCTCGGCTAAACAGCCCCTGCCAACCCCCACGGCTTCATTGTCAGGGGCTCAGCACCACTCTGGCTTTGGCTCCATATTACTGGGCCGTGTGTTCAGAGGTGCCGAGTGCTCATGACCCCCTCGTTGTTGTTGTCGTCTCGGGGCCCAGGACCTCCCCAAGCAGCAGCGTCGCTCTGGGGGGGCCCGGAAGCCTTGTCTCAAGTCAGAAGGGCCAGGCTTTCCCTGCCATTGTGCCTTTACCCATCCAGGGCCGGTGCAAGGATGTTTCGCATCCTAGGCGAAACTTCCAACTTTGCGCCCTCCCCCGTCCCGAGCCCCTGCCCTGAGATGCCCCCCCCCGCAGCTTCCCCCCTCCGCCCTGAAGGGCCCTCCCCCCCCGCAGCAGCTTCCCCCATCCACCCTCTGCCCTGAGGCACCCTGCCACCCCAGCTCACCCCTACTCCGCCTCCACCCCAAACACGCCGTCACTGCTTCACTCCTCCCACCTCCCAGGCTTGCAGAGCCAATCAGCTTAGGCGCCGCAAGCCTGGGAGGCGGGAGGAGTGAAGCAGCCACGGCGTGCTCAGGGAGGCGGCGGGGCAGGGGTGAGCTGGGACGGGGAGTTCCCCTGCGTGCCCCCCCCCCCCGTTACTTGCTGCAGGCGGCCCTCCCCGCGCTCCTCTGCCCCAGCTCTCTCCGCTTAAATGCCGGCGGCGACCAGGGCGGCCGAAGATCCGGCTGCCACGGTCACTGCTGAAGAAAATGGCGCCCCCCAAATCCTAGCGCCCTAGGCAACCGCCTAGGTCACCTAAATGGTTGCACCGGCCCTGTAGCCGTCATCCAGAGCTGCAAGGAGCAGGCGTCTCACAGGCACCACGGCACTGAGCTACCGCTCGCTCACTCCGGCATCCGGGGAGCACCGCCGCTGAAATCGCTCTGGAGGGAGACTCGCCTCAGGCCCATAGACCCAAGAGAGCAGGAGGGCACGGGCTGGCCCAGGCAATCGAGTGGCTCTTTCCTGGCCCTTCCGTCTGACAAGCCAGGGAAGATGCCAAGTGCGGAGGCTGCTCTCGCGTCCCTGTCGCAGTGACTCAGGGGAAGTCACACAGCTGAATCACAGCGACGCGGTGCGAGAACCAGCCTGCCGGTCTCACCGGGGATTTCCCGTGGCAAGGAACCTAATTAAGGCTGCTTCACGGTAGATGGCACAGGGCAGGCTGGGAGTGATGAGGAGGTGCCAAAGCTCTCAAAGCTCTTAGAGAGGAAGGACGGCCCAGGGGTTGGGACGCCAATCTGGGCTTAGGGAGACCCAGCTTCAAGTTCTTGCTCCGCCACAGACTCCACGAGACCGTGGGCAAGTCACTTCATCTTGCTGTGCCTCAGTTTCCCATCTAGAAAGCGGGGTGTCGGGAGGCCCACGCCATTTCAGAGTGGGAGGCGCTCAGATGCTATGGAAAGGAGGCCCATTGACGCATCAACCAGAGTGGCAGGGCCAGTACTACAGCCTAGTGGGTCACCTGCAAGGAGCCAGCATGTTTCTCAGCAGTGCTGCTGTGGCTCAGAGCCTCATGCCAGGGATCCTGTTTGCTGACGAGGCGTGGTGGAAACACACACTGTGCGTTGCCCGGGTTCCTAGCAATTGTCTCTGTTATCTAAATATTTGCTCTTGTCCCAACACGTTCAATGGGCTTTTGCACGACACCATCCAGCTGGGTCCTCTGGGTTTGTTCTGCATGGATCCAGCGCCAAGAGGCCTCTCTGGCTCAGGCGTGGGGCCATATCAGCCTCAGAGCGGAGCCAGGACAAAGACACACCCAGGATGTGCTGGCGCATTGTTCCTTGTCATTTACCCAGGGTTGAAGTGGGTGTGGAATGCGACCTCCCGCATGAGTGGAGGCGTCTGATGTGGGTGTGGTTTTACGTTCATTTTACAGGCTGGCATGGGAGCCCATGGCAAAGGATTGAGGCCAAAAGGAGCCATTCAGGGTATTTAACCAGCTAATAATATGGAAACAGAGGGAGACAAATATCCAGTTTATGCAAGTGGTGGATTAAGACTATTGGGGCCCGGACCCAATGTAAAGGCCCCTCTACACACCTAATCAAGCCCCCCAATGCTACGGTGCTGCTGGCTTCCTGCCCCACCAATGTCACCTCCTGCTCCACCATTCTCAGGTGGCATCTTCACCACCACTGAAATTCAAAGCTCCAAGCTGTGTCGGTCCGTGGTCCCCTCCACGCCCAGAGCCAGGACCCGCAGCTGCATGGATCTTGCCTTAAGGCAGCATGAAGCAGCCACACCGAGGGTCATGATGGGTGTTTAGGCTACTATCCAGTGGCAGAGCACTGAAGTATCTCTGGAGGCCTAAGTGATGCTGTGAATTTCTGGGTGAAACAGAGGGTGAGGTATCATAGGAGCCACACTGGGAAACGCTGGGTTAAGGCTTAATTCTTTCTCTTGGGGGTTTCCAGTGACCCCAGAAGAATTATAGCTAGGGAACTGTGAAGGGACTCGCCCAAGGTTGCACAGTGAGTCAGTGGCAGAGCCAGACCCACAGATAGCGTTCTTGCCGGTAACCATTATTCTCTTCTCTTCTCTTTATCAAACAGGGTCAGCCTTTCCACCACTACGTATCCAGGAACCCAGCATGCCCAGGACAAGGCAAAGGGGGCGTCCACGCCCCGAGACACGAGAAAAACCCAGGGCCCAGCAAATACAAGGCAGATGGAACCAGTGCTAAAAAACCCACCGCAGCCACCAGCCCCCCACCATACTGGCAAAGCAAAGGTTTCAGTTCCACCAGGAACGTGCAGCCCGGCCACCTCTCGCAAGGCATCAGCAGAGCAACCGGCAAGCCCTTGTCCTCCCTCCCAGAAAGCCAGAGGACAGCGGACGAAGTGAGGACGCCACTCGGCATCCCGCTCACCAAACTCTCACAATCCAAGCACCTCAAGGCCAGGGCGGGCGGAGGCCAGCAGGTTTCCACCGACTCCAAACGGAGGCTCCCAGGGGCCGCCAGCCGCAAGGACCAGTAGGTACCGAAGCAGGTGGACTGCAAGTATTCAGAGGCCATAGAGCGGGGAGATGCAATTCTGCGAGGGAGGGGGAATATGTTTACATTTACCTGGTCGGTGCACCAGTACCAAGTGGCCAAGACAGACAGCCCGAGAGTCATGCCAGTCCAGGGGAGGTCTCCGGAGACGGGATCTCGGAAGAGGTGCATGGCGTCCGCTCTGGGCAGGTGGCATGTTGTGTTGGGGATAATCTTGGCCGGAACAGCCTTTAAATAAGCCTCTGCCAGGTTTTGGTATCCTCCGATCTTGTTAAACGCTGGAAGGGAACAGGGAGGGGAGGCTGATTAGAGCACTGAAATATGAGCAGATCAGCTGGCAAAAGCCACCGCGACCTTCCCAGGCAGAATCTTTCCTCCCTTCCCGCTTGCCCCGAGAAGCAGGGCCGGGGAAAGAACCACCACACGTTGCGACAGAATTTTATTCTTATTTAAGAGACAGCTGGGGTTTTGCACAGTTGGGCCCGGTAGATTCCTGCTCCTCCCAGGGGATCCATCCCGGGTCCTGGATCCAGGCTCCCCATCGAGACGCTCTCTCCACTGAGTTTGTACTTCCAACAAGTCACTTTTATTAAAGCACAAAGGTCCCCGGGCAGCCGGATGTTCTTGTTGAAGTGGTAAAAGCAAGCAGAGGAGGTAGCGACTGACTTGATCCGTGACGGTGCTCCGTGCAGGGTCCACCCTTTGGTTCAGAGGTCAGGCTATTTTTTAGCGAACTAGGTAGTAACCTGATAGCCCCATAGTCTCTGGGTACCTAGACGCAAGTGCAATACAGACTCACTTCGCTGGGTTTTCTTAGGGTCCATCTACACTGCGAGCAGAGGTGACTGCAGCACGTGGAGACATATCTGAGGTCGCTTCGACCTAGCCAGCGTCAGCTGTCCACCCTGCCAGGTGTCCTGGCTAGGTACTCGAGTGGCTAGACCGTACTGCTACTGGGACAGGAGCTAGCTAGCACAGGCATGGCTGGACGTGCTGCATTCACATTCACAGCTCTGGCTGCAGCGCAGATATACCCTGAGAAATGGCATCTTCTCTCTGGAGCAGTTAATTCCCCGGGGTGAAAGTGACACCTGTGCTAAAGGCCTAGCCCCTGCTCTCCCCAAATCATCCCAAGCCTGGGCAGCCACTGGCAAATGAACCCCAGACTACAGACCCCGCTTTCAGCGCCAGCGCTCCACTCCCAGCCCCGCCAGTTTAAGCAGCGGCGACACTCATTGCGGCACAAGGATCTTGCAGAGCACCCAGCTGCCACGTGGGAATCCAGGCTTGCTTCTTCACAGCTGCTGGGAGATGGAGCTAAATTCACCTTGCAGTTGCCCCACTGAAGCCAGGGGATTACCCTGGCTAGCTGGGAGGAGAATTTGGCCACGGATGCATGGGAAGGTGACATACTTGGCTTGCAAAAGGAGGTAGGAAGATGCACCTCCCCTTCCTCAGCGCTTCCTTCCTAGCCAGTCCATGCAAGAGCACGAACACCCCCTGTCTGTGGCCACTTCTCATGAGAGCAGGCGCTGCAGGTGTTTGCATCCCATCGGCAGCACGCTAGGCAGCACAGCGACGGTTACTCAAGCCCAAGAGGAGCTGCCAGAGTCTCCTCTTGCCCAAGCCCATGCCATACCCCCCTGGGTGCCGAGCGCAGACTCCCGGGCCGCGGCGGACGGGGCAGAGGTGAGGTAGCTGTCTGGGGGCAGGTTGAGGAAGGAGCCCCACTATGAAGGGCTGGGCGAACCCCAGGCCCGGATATCGGGGGCTGCTTCTAGCACAACTTGTGGTGTTTGGGGCTGAATCCAACTCTCAGCACCTTGGCATTAGCGGCAGGTTAGATTCATGGGGTTGCCAGATCGGTATGGACCCTCCCCTCCACCACCCACACCTCCTTTCTGTGCCCTTTCAAGGGTCTATGCCAGGGCTGCCACCTTCATGACTAGCTAGTGCCCGTAAGTCACAGCGGCTGGCAGCCGAGAGAATTACCAGTGCAGCCCATGGAAGCCGAATGCCCTGGTAGTGCTCCTCTGGGCTCAGGCCAGAACTGGGGGGCCGGTGAAAGGCCTGGGCCATCCGCTGGGTCTGCCCCATGGAGCCTTTCACGCTCCAGCCTGCTGCCAGATGCTCCCAAACACAGGCATCCTTGGCTGGGAATTTGTTACTGAGAATTCACACTCAGAGGTCCCGATTTTATAGGGACGGTCCCGATTTTTGGGTCTTTTTCTTATATAGGCTCCTATTACCCCCCACCCCCTGTCCCCATTTTTCACATTTGCTGTCTGGTCACCCTATGCTCAGGTAACAGTGGCACCAGACTTTATTCCTGGATTCCAAGGGCAGACGGGCCCATTGCGATCCCCTGGTCTGACCTCCTGCAGGACACAGCCCAGAACTGCCCTGGGTTCCTGCCTCTTTGAGCGTGAGCAGCTCTTGTAGAAAAACATCCATCCTTCTACCTTCTCTTCATGCCCCCCGGCCCCTTGCACTGTGGGGACACTGGGATGGGGCTTCCCCCCACCAGAAATGAGCCTGACCAAACTCTGATCCAAACACCCCAGAACTCTGGGCTGATCAAAGTGCACTGCTCTGTTTTGTCAGCAGGCCCCAGCTTTATAACCGGCCAAGGCAAACGGCCCCCAGCAGTAGACGTTTGAGATCTGGGTCCCATTCTCAAGTTTGTGGCGTGAGCCCATCCCGGTTCCCTTTGTAAGATGCCACCCCAAAAATGCACATTACTCCCCCCTCGGTGTCTTTCCATTCCAGTGCAGTTCCGTGGCCATGTGAGCTGAGGACTTCAGTAACTCAGGCAGCGGTTACGGGCCCACCACAGGAGCAGGTGGACGAGGGTCTCTGGCCTGCAATGGGCAGGAGGGTCAGACTAGATGATCTCGATGGTCTCTTCTCAGAAGTCTGCGGTTTAGTCCTGAGACCATCAATCCCAGGCCAAAGTCAGAGGGGGCGGGTGGATGTTTTCAGAGCATCGCCTGGGGACTCGAACCCTCTCCCACGCACACACCGCTTTGAGAACAGGCCTGTCGCATGGGGAGAGGATCAGTGTTTGTAAGCTCACCCTGCCCTTGTGAAAGGGGAAGTGGCTACACGCCCACACCTGGTTAATCCCGGTGCGGACGAGCCAAAGAGCGGGGTGGGTGGGAAGCAGCAACACATGCTCTCTAATAAGGGCGGGCGGTTAGCGAATGCTGAATCATAGTGGAAAGCAGGTGGATGCACTCCGGGCCCTGCAGTATTTCCAAAGGCAGCAGTTTGCACACAGCACCACTGGCATTTGCACACACGGGAGGTGTGGCCCAACAGAGGGATGTTGCAGTTTGGGAGGCCCGCTGAGAATTTGCCCCACAGCTGCCTCATTAATGCCCAATGTGTTCACACACCAGGATTAATGTCTTTGTGGTGCACGCCAAAAGGAATCAGGGATTTAGGCTGCGATTTCAATGACTTGCCATGGTAACCAAGCCATGAGCCACAACAAGAGGGTGTGTGCGCACGATGGGGGAAAATTAAACAAAATTGGGGGGGGAAGGAAATTCCAAAACCTAAAGTCATTTCAACCCCCAAAACGGAAGCCTTTCTGAAAACGTCATGTCAAGATTTCGGGATTGTTTTTAGGGAGGTTGGTTTTTGTTTGATTTTTCTTGACCGGAAATATTTGCAGAAATCGACCCAAGTTCACAAAATGTTTCAGTTGACTTGGAACTGCATGTTTCAACTGTCAAAAATTTCAGATGAAAAATTTTGCCCAGTTCTGCTCCCAACTATGTGGTCATGGCTCAGTTTTTGCAGAACAGCCTGGTGGGGGAAGCTGTTTGTTACATGAACCCCGTGCGAACCTGGTCTCTATGCAATCACGTGGTTCAGGTGTTTCCCACCAGGATTTGGTGACTTGAGGCTGATCCTCAAAGTATTGTGCTGTTGAGTATTTCTACAACGACAGCCCAGAATGAGTAGTTGGCAGGGACTGAACCTGTGACCTCTGATTTAAAAGCACAGGCCTCTACTGCTTGAGCTCAAGGAGCAGCTATTTCGTAGCTGGCTGGTAGTAGTGGATTCAACCCTGTATGTGTGATCTATCCACTAGAATAGAGTGACCAGACAGCGAGTGTGAAAAATCAGGACGGGGGTGGGGGGCAATAGGAGCAGAAAAAGACCCAGAAATCGGGACAATCCCTATAAAATCGGGACATCTGGTCACCCTACACTAGAGGGCGACAAAGAGGCGTTTGGGAATGCCAGCCCCACATGAGCACACCCGTGTGCATGCCATTCCCACACTCGCCCTCCAGATTAAAAGCCAATAGCCACAGAGGCCTTCCTGTTTGGCTGCCTGCTCCAAACCCCAGACAATACCCAGCATGCCAGGGCCTTTGCTTCTCTCTTCTCTGGCCCCAGCACAACCTGCGGCCGCCTTTCTGAGCTGCACCTCCGGTAGGGTCAGGACGGTGGGTCTGGTCTGGTGACTACTTGGGGGGAACAGTGCAGTCGAAGCCTTGGCTGCTGTTTGCCTTTGGTTTGATTTCTGTCAATACACGGCGTCAGAGACAGTGTCCCCTCCCACCCCCCGGAGAACAGGTGCTGAGCTGTACCGGGGGGGGGGGGGCCTGCACAGAACAGGTACAGCAAGGATCGCGGAGACGTTGGCCATGGAAGTGGGGGTGTCTGTGCTCTACCCTCGACTCTGCCCCTGACTCCCCAGCGATCTCGGGCAAGTCACGTACGCCAAGGCTGGTCAGGCTTGGGTGCTTCACCTGATTTCGTTGGGAGCTGCTGGCGCCCAGCACCTCGGAAATCAGGCCAGTTACTCAGGCTCTGAGACTTTTCACCGTGAGTCCCCCCCCTCCCCCCAGTGCAGACGTAACTGACTTTGGAGTTAGGGTGTGTACACTCGGACGGCTATAGCAGCACAACGGCAGTGTTGCAGTGCAGACACTCACTGCAGCCCTGGGAGGGGGGTTCCCAGCAGCGTAGACAATCCATCTACCCGAGAGGCAGTGGATAGTTCAACACAAGAATTCTTCTGTCAACCTAGCGCTGTCTGCGCCCGGGACTGGGCGACAGAGCTACGTCCCACCCCTAAGAGCCGTAGCTGTGCCATTGTACGTTCCCGGTGTAGACACCCAACTGTGAAAATTGTGCCTTAACCCTTCTGCACCCAAGTGCCCTGTCCATGAAAGGAAGAGAACGAGACTTCCCTACCTGCCAGGGGTGTTGTGAGGCTCTAGTCACTCAGGTGCTCCAGTGATGAGCGCCTGGAAATGCCTGTGAATGAAGTTAGAGCAAAGCCGGAGGAAGACCCCGAGGAAGGGAAGTGAGTGCCCGACACCGGTTCCAGCTCCCTGGCTACATGCACGTGGGACGCCGACTCCCTCACGCCTGGGCTTTTGCTGTGTATGTTGCAGAGAAGATCAAAGGAAGTGGCATTCTGCTGTGGGCGGATCCCTTCCTGCGATGCCCCAAATAACACCCTGGAAGTCAACAGCTGGGAATTCCCTGGAGAAAAACTTGAAGTTCCACTTGATAGTCTGTTACCTAACCAGCCTGGCATCCTATATCGATCACATGGATCCCGGGAGCTGCCCCGTAGAACAGTGAAGCAGGAAGGGCACTGGGTGGGGAATTCACCCCTGTGCAGAGACTCAGCATGAAGTCTGTGCAACCCTTAG
The DNA here is from genome assembly GCF_016161935.1 of Mauremys reevesii. Lineage (NCBI taxonomy): Eukaryota > Metazoa > Chordata > Testudines > Geoemydidae > Mauremys > Mauremys reevesii. The sequence continues at coordinate 78,812,550 of NC_052632.1, read as the reverse complement.
CCCCACAGGGGAGCATAAGCCATCTGCAGAGCGACGAAGCTCACCCTAAACGTCTGGGCATGTGACTCGCTCGGATCAGGTATTTTAATTTATTTTGAAGACTGCTCGAGTTGCGCGAGGAAAGAGGTTTCCCTGGAGCAGGGGTGTCTATGCGGCTCCCTGGCCTTACCTGTTACTGCTAAGATGACGGCGCCGATGATCATGATGAGCGTCTGCAGCGCGTCAGTGTAGATCACAGCTGCCAGCCCACCTGCACGAGACGGGAACGAGATACAGGGGTCTCAATCGGCACCGGGCCAGGCGTTGTTGTAATGTCAACAATAAACCCAACCATTCACCTGGAGACTTGTCCGTCATTTATTGATCCCTGCTGAGCAGGAGACCTGCCTGGCAGGCCTGGAAGTGCTTCCACCAGGGTAAAACAGGAGGGCCAGCTCCGTTCACTTCTGTGCAGCCAAGGGTTATGGGGCTGCCTGTCTCCCCGGGGGGGGCTGGGACCATGCATACTCCAGTTGCAGAGCAGGGAGCATAAGGGTGTCGCGCTCCCCCGCAAGCGTAGAGGAGGGTGCAGAGGAGGCTGAGCGCTGGGCCTTGCCGTCCGTGCTGAGCAGGCGATAAAAAGGAAGGGGCGAGGGCCGAGGGAGATGGGTTCATCTGGAAAGAGGAGCTGAAGTGAGAGCACCGTGTTCTCACGCTCCTGCGCAGAAGGCCATGCCGCGGCCACGGAGCGGCGCTCTCCTTAGCGCCTGAGCCGAGTCCCGGGCACCGATCTAGCCCCACTCCTCTCTGCACTTCTACAGGCAGCCCCCAGGGAGGAAGACAGCCTCTTGCTCAGTCCTCCGGCCCGTCCTCCTCCCCCAGCAAAGCAAGAATGTCCCCCCCCCGGATGACAGTCCGCTCTCTCGGGCAGGGACCAGCTGAGCATTCTGGGTTTGTACAGCTCCTAGCACAACAGGGCTCGGTCCATTGGAGCCTCTTAGAACAGTCACAAAACGGGGCCGTTATTCATAGGTCTGTGCACGCGTCCAGGCCTGGGGCGCACAGGTGCTAATTCCTTAGTGCTTTGCCCTGTTTGTAGCTAACCCAGCAACGGGGCTTCCCACACTCGGCTGCAGACCCCTTTCCAGCCAGCGCGAGAGCACCGCTAAGAAATGGGTCCCTCCCTTTGCTTCCTGTCATCCCATCCTGCCTGGTGCTCCGCCAGCAACTCCGCGCCCTCCCTGCTGTTCTCACCCCCCAGCTCCTGGCACTCTCAGCAGGCCCCGCATTAGTCATGGCCTAGCCAGGCGCTGCTTCCACGGCCTCTTTACCAAGCAACCCCTTTGCCTTGCGGTGCGGCCAGGCCTGCTCGCCTAGGGAGATGGGAATTCGGCCAGTAAGGAGCAGTGGCTTAGAAAGGTAGCTGAGCTGTAGAAAAAAGCTTTGAAGCGATTGACTCCCGTCTCATGGCAAAATGTCTGGGTTTCACATAACCCGTAACATCCGATTCGATTACACGGATTTTAAGAGATGTTCTCCTGGTTCAGTGGCTCAGTGACCCCACCCACTCGCTGAGCTCATAGAGTTAAATACCCAACAGCCACATATGCTCCACAGACTGAAAACCATGCGGCCACACTTTGTTTGGGAGTCCGAATACCATTTAGAGTGGGGGGGCCACATTGGGGTATGGAAATTGTAGGGGGGGCCATGAATGCTCACAAAATTGGGGTTGGGGTGCGGGAGGGGGCGAGAGCTCCGACTGGGGCCCGAAATGACGAGTTCGGGGAGTGGAAGGGGGCTCCAGATTGAGGTGGGGGGGTGAGAGCTCTGGGGATGAGGGGTTTGGGGTGCAGGAGGGTGCTCTGGGCTGGGACCAAGGGGTTCAGGGGCAGGAGGGGATCAGGGCTGGGGTAGGGGTCCGGGGGAGGGTGTGAGGGCTCTGGCTGGGGGCGCAGGCTCTGGGTGGGGCTGGGGTTGAGGGGCTTGGGGGTACAAGAGGGGGCTCTGGGCTGGGACTGAGGGGTTCGGGGGGATCAGTGCTGTGACGGGATTGGGGTGCGGGGAGGAGGGGCTCAGGGGTGCAGGCTCCAGGCAGTGCTTACTGCAAGCAGCTCCCGGAAGCACGTCCCCCCTCTGGCTCTGAGGCGCGGCCGGACGGCTCTGTGCCCTGCCCCATCTGTTCCCCATCCGAGAACCGTGGCCAATGGGAGCTGCAGGGGCAACACCTGTGGACAGGGCAGCGTGCAGAGCCGCCTGGCCATGCCTTGTGTACTACATAGGAGCCGGAGGGGGGTCATGCTGGCTGCTTCCTGGGAGCCTCACAGGGCGGGGCAAGCCCCCAACCCCGCTTCCCGGCTGGAGCGGGGCAAACCCCTGACCCTGCTGCCCGGCGGGAGCTGAGGGCCAGATGAAATGGTCTGACAGGCCGGATATGGCCCACGGGCCGTAGTTCGCCCACCCCTGGTTTAGAGGCACTGGGGTGGTGTATTGCTTTGATTGAGAGGAGAAGAGATTGGCCCAAACTTTCTGGGCTGCCGTGACTCCCCTGGCACTGACAATGAAGGGAACCTCCACTCCTGGTAATAATTCAGGGGCCTGCCACGGAGATCGGACCCGGTGGTCAGTGCGGGGTGGAAGCCAGGAACTCATGAACTCTACTCCCAGCTCTGACCCTCACTGCCTGTGAATGGTTGGGGAAATCCCATTGGTCAGCCCACCAGTAAAGCAGGGAGAACACTGGTTACTACCTCCCCTCAGCGCATGAATGAGCTGATATTTGTGGACGTTGAAGCCGAAGAGCACAGGGATTACGATAAGCAGGGAAGTTGGTGGTGATGTGCGCTCGCTAAGGCCCTTCGGCTAGGGATTGGACCCTCTTAGGATGGTCACGGTGTGGGGATGTCGCAAGGGTGGCCATTAATAATAGGCCCACCTGTGGGCACACGTATGTATACACGAGAGAGTCCAAGGCCCATGTGGGAGAGGGAGGAAGTTACTGGACATGAGAAGCCCGCTCATGCAGCCCTCACCCCGGTAGCCCTGCTGACTTCCCTGGCCCAGGCAGCGTCTAGCAGTGCAGCCGCAGAGGGCAGGGAATCCCAAGCCAACGAGCCGAGGGGTATTTCAGTAGCTAGAGGCGGAACGTAAGCGCTGGGTGCCCAACAGAGCGCCGGCCTGGGAGTCCGTCCTGCTCCAGCACTTGGCAGCTTACCAGCGATGGTGTAGAGAGCTGTGACCACCAGCATCAGGACGGTGGAGAGGTAGAAGTTCCAGCCCAGGCAAACTTGTACAAACAGGGCCCCCGAGTACAGATCTGTCTGCATGTGAAATAAAGAACACGGCGTTTGGGGGAGGCCCATGGCTAGGCCCTGCCGACACCCAGAGAGGTGGGAATGGGGACAATCTACCCAGAGCTAACCCGGGTACCACAGAGCTTAGCACCTTCTGCCATGCACCCAACTGGAGGCCAGTGCTTCCCCACGCGGGCACCGCGGGACGTGAGCGGGAGGTCTCAGCCCGCCTCAGCCGAGCGCAGAGCCACTGGCAATAACCAGGGGACTGACCTGCCCTTCCCACCCGAGTAGTGCCCAGAGCTGGGCAGGCAACACCCAGGCAAGCTCCAAATGCCACTTCCCCACGGTGGGGCCGTTTGGAGAGAAATTGAGTATTTCAGTCATCAGGGCTGGCAACCTGCCCTCTCTCACACAGGGGCCTAATCCTTAACGAGGAGGCAGTGTGGTCTAGTGGCTAGTGCACTTGCGTGGCACTCAGGACACCTGGGTTCTGTTCCCAGCTCTGGGGCTGACCTGCTGGGGGCATCTTGGTAAAGGCAGTTGACTTCGCTGTGCCTCAGTTTCCCCAGCTGTAAGATGAGGCTAATGATACCGACCGCCTGTGTGACGTGCTTTCAGGTCTCTGGAGGACGAGTGCTATAGAAGAGCTTGAGATTATTACTATCCTGCCAGGCGCTGGCATGTCCCCATTCCCTTGAGAACAAAGGAGAGTTAAGGGTGCTCAGAACCTGCCAGGATCAGGCCTGTCACTGACCCATTAACCTCTCTTCCCTGCCCCATTGCTGACCCTACTGCTGAGAAGCCAGATGGGCTCTGCAGAACTGGACTCAGCATCTCCCCACGGCAGGTAACTCCTCACTAGCGCACTCTCCTCCTGGCACTACTTTCAGCCGAGGATCTCAAAGCACTCTAGAAACATTCACTCATTAAGCCTCATACAACCCCTGACAGGCAGGGGAGCACCAGGTGGGGAAACCGAGGCAGGGCACAGTCAAGTGACTCAGCCAAGGTCACGCAGCAAGTCAGCGGAAGATTCAGGAGCAGAACCCGGGAGCCCCGACTCCCCCCTGCCTCTGCCTCACATCTTTGTTGTTTCAGGCTAAGTGCAGGCCATGCTCTCCGAGCAGGATCCGTCCCCTGGTGCTCCGGGGAGAGGAGACGACCTCGGCAGGGTCACTAGCTCAGATACCTTGGAACTAGAGACCCTAATTCTGGGTTACGCTGAACTCCTGATATGACGCACGATGGCACAGAGTCTCTCCCATGTGGCACACCCATGCCCGGAAGGCAGCGAGCTTGGCGGAGCACCAAGGGGAGGACGGACCAGGCGGATAAGAGGGGCGGGCTCCTCCCAGTCCCCGGGCCAGGCACTCAGTTCTCCTGTGAAAGGCCGTTAAGCTGCCTCATCTCTGCAACATCCACCATCGGGCCCTTCCCAAAGAGCGGCCGGGGAGAGCCGCAGGCGGAGTGGAAGAGGGCACGGCCCCCAGGAGAAAATGGAGCACAGGAAACACATGGGAGTTGTTCTCCCCCATGGTGGCAGGGTGCTGCAGAGGCTGTGCAGCATCCAGACCCCGAGACCCTGAACCTAGAGATGGCTGGAGGGGAGCCCTCAACTCCAGAGCCTGCAGGAGCTTTGGGACACAGCTCTTCCCCTCGCTCCCTGGTTTCTGTCTCCTCAGCAAACTCCTTTGCCGTCTCTGCCACCCTTCGGCAGGCCAGCGGGCACACGAGCCGGGTGCAGTAATGGGGGAGGGCCGGACTATCCCTCTCTGCTTGACTGGATTCGTTCCCTTGGCAGCCGCCGCCGCCTTTGAAAAGCCTGCCAAGCCGTTTCCCAGAGCCCCGCTCCCCACCAGCTGGAGTGGGACGCTGAAGCTGTCTGAGCTTCGGGCCATCCCCGGTGCGGTGGTGAGCCATGAGCTGGGGTGCTCACATGGGCAGAGGGAGCTCAGGCCAAGCACATCACAGATAGGATCCACGCCAGGAGAGGAGCAAACGGGCTGAGTGCAAACACTAGAGGAATCGTTGGGTCTGTATTTCTATAACACCTCTTAGCCGAAGATCTCAGAGCAAACAATTAGCTCAACCCCTACACAAGCTGATTAAGGATTATACCCATTTGACAGATGGAGAAACTGAGGCACTCAGCGGCGATAGGCGTTGCTTGCAGTTGGGCAGCAAAGAGTAGCAAAGTGAGGGAGCAACCCCAGCAACCCCGACTCCCCGTCCCCCGCTCTAGCCACCACACCAGATTTGCAGCCCCCATGCAGCTGTCAGGATTGGGTGTATGCTGAGATCGGCCAAAGGAGCCATTCTAACACACACCAGAGGTTCGGCGAGCCCAGCTTCTGGGGCACAAGGAGGAGATGTTGCCATGAGATTGCAACAAGACGCCTTGAGGGACCCCAGCCAGCCCTGCAGCTCTGCTGGTCACCTGGGAGAGACCTGTCCCGTCCCCCCTGCCCCGCCACACCGGGGGAGGGACTGGTCACTCCAAACCCTTTAAGCCTCGTCATTCGATGAATTGTCGCCTTTGACCAAAAGCCGGGGGAATGTGTCTTCCCTGGCATGTCGCTGATTGCACGGCTACCACCCACACGGAAAGCGCTCTCCAGGGCACCGTCCTTCCGAGCCTCATTCGTTTGTGGCATCACACTCTGTTCGAATCACGCGGCTCCGCGGGACTGGAACGGAAGGACCCAAACCAATGGCCGCCCATGGGCGCCTTCCACTGCCCAGCGGAGCGCGCGCATGGAAAGGTAAGCGGGAGGTTAGTTAAACATGTAGGGCCAGATCCTCAGCTGGTGCAAATCAGCCCAACTCCACGGACGCCCATTTACCCCAGCTAAGGATCTCAGCCCTGAGAGTCAGCCTGAGTTCACAGGGCAGCCAGGCGGGTGCAGGAGGTGTCGTTTAGATCTCCTTGTGCCAGCCCCCAGTCAGTCAGGCCTCCAAAGCAGAGCCTTGCAGAGGTGCCATGGGAAGACCTGCCGACGAAGGGCCAGAGGTGGTTATTAGTAAGAGACCCTTTCCAGGATGGAACTTGGTCCCAGACCAGACGGGCCCTGGGAGGCAGCAAACTAGGGGCCAGGAGACCTGGCTTTTATTCCAGTCCCTGCCGGGTGACCTTGGGCAAGTGAGTTTCCCTGTGAGTACAACATGGATAACCACAGTCACTCACCCAGCCTGAGAAAACACCCAGACCGACAGAGGAAAACGCTAAATATCTAATTCATGCCCCAACCCCTCGCACATTTTCCACAGCCCCTTCCACGCCAGGATCTCGGCTTCTGGCCTGCGAGGGGCAGGGCCCCAGAGCGTGCCTTCTGTTTGGAGCAAGGGAAGGAGGAGCTGTCCCAGAAATGCAAATAGGATGGTGGAAGGAGCAGGAAGAGCCCCACGCTCCCCAGGTCATGGGGGATTGTAGCACCTCTCGCTGTTATACAGAACCCGGGTGCAGACGTCGTTCCTTCGCCAGCAGGATCTCCAGCATGCCTGCAGCATCTCCGTGGGAGCCGGACAGGCCCAACAGACATTACTGGAAGAGTCCCAGATTAACAAGGCCTTTAACTTGGAAAGTTCAGGAGAAGAGGAGGACTTGGTAAGACTCAACCCCATGGGAGCTTCACGAATGCGGCTTGTGGATGTTCTGCGAGCTGGTGGGACGCCTGCCGATTCAATCAGGAGGGTCCCGGCTACACCTGGTGCTGGGGCGCAGCCTGATCCATGCAACGGAGCCGCGTCACGCTCAGCTCAGCAAAGCGGCCCATCAACATTCTCCACGGGATTAGCGGCTGGGTTGTGCGGGTGGAACCGAGGACAAGATCTAGCTCCTCAAGCTCAAAGCTTCTCCGAGGGGGAGGTGAAAACCGCAGCCAGGTGGGCCCAGCCTCATGCTGGGTGACGAGAATGAACCAGCCCTGTCTGACATCCCCGGGAGCCGGCCAGCCAGCCAGCACGCGGGAAGGACACGTGCGGTTCTCTAATCTATGTCGGCAGCGCGTTCTGGAATTAGCCCCCTGGCTGGACCTGCCAGGCTCCATCCCTGCTGGATACATGTGAGCTGCTGCTGCTCTCAGTGCCCAAGAGACAGATCCAGCACCGGTGCCCAGCCCAAGCAATTGGGCTCTGCATTGCGGATCTCTCTCTGCAGCACCCTGGGGGGGGGAGCAAGAAGGAAGCCTCCCACCAGTCTGCCTAGGAGTCCCTCCAAGGCCGTTACTGCAGCCTGGCTGGAAGAGCCCTTGCTCCCTATGGCGGGGAAATAGCTGGTGGATCTTTGCAGGTATGGACTCACCCACACTGTCCCCACATTCTGCCCTTGCTCCACTGCCCAAACCCCCTTGGTTTGGGGGGTTGGTATCCCCGACTCGGAATAGAGCCCAGCCCACTCCACTTCTACAGCAGCCAAGACCCTCAGGGAGGGGAACCAGGATTGTTCCCTAACTGAACAAAACATCTGACTCTTTTTAACGCACAGCCGTGCAGTTCGTAATTAACGACTGTATGATGTAATGCCCAGGCTGGGGCCAGAGTGTCTGCTGATGTCCACCGTGCTATGCTGGAGTCAATCACGCTCTGCTGATTTCGAGGCTGGGGCCCATTCGTGGTGGGTGTTTTAGTTAATGGTTCTAGCTAGGTTACGAATTTGCCTCCACTCCATTCTGGCCAAGCCAGCTCTACAGGAGAGGCCAGGTCAGTACCCAGGGTCCATTAAGATCTTGGATTCTCTGCTAAGGCTGTGGGGGTTGGGGGAGACATTGAATACTGGCAATGTTTGATGTGGGCATCTTTCCACAGAGAACACATGGCCGAAACCACAACTAAGCCCTAACAGGACTTTGGGTCAGCTATCTTATGCAGCCCCCCAGGAATGGCGCCGGATGCCGGCATCATCTCTTGGACTAGGTAATTCCACTGCAGTGGGTCAGAGATCAGCACAAACTCACCAATAACAATAATGATACCCAGGGCCATGCTCCACCCTGAGACTCTAAGCGGGAAGACTCGGGAGCCGCTCACACTCCCCTAAGCCACTAGTCCCAGCACAAGGTATTATTAATGTAGAGGGTCGTTCTCCACTGGTAGGAGCACGAAGCAGCGTCAGCTTCCCCCGACCACAGTTCCATCCCATGGAGCTGGGATTAAAGGGGCCACTGTCTGTCACGTTCCCTGGAGCTCCCCATGTTCTTCTCTGGAGTGATTTACCGTCTTTCTTGCCAGCTTCTAAGCCATCAGTCCTGGGACTGCCCCCACCCCAGCAAGCCTTCACTTCGCCCCCTTGTCCGGCTGGTAGGACCCAGCCATGGAGAGCAGATTTCATAACTGCTCCTCCTGGGTTCCTTAAGGTCTAACGATGTTTGCTTCCAGCTACAGCTGGTGCAAATGCCTTTAATTCCTGGCTCTGAAGAGGCCACGGCATCTCCACCTGCTTTGTAATTTTGCTAGGGTGGCAAACAATGAGAGTACATGTGACTGGTTAATAAGACGTCCCAAAGACAAAAACAAGCTCATTAAAAGCAGGCCTGAACCACGCACGAGACAAGTCGTTCCCATCGTATGAGGAGGGCAAAGCCTTTGAAGTCAGGCCCTGCAGCCTTGGCAGGAGGCTTGCCCTTCCCTGCACCCGTGAGTGACCTCACTTGAAAACTGGCTCTGACCCAATGCCGTCAGCACGGCACAAAGAGAAAACAGGCACAAGGCAGCGTTTGGATTTAATGGGGTTCACCCCATGGCCCTGGTGAAGCCAGGGCGGCGCTGGAATGCGGCAGCCAAGGGACATACATGATCTTTAAAGCGGGCCGATACCCACAGTGTGCCAACGTGGGCTGCCCAGCCAGATAGGGTGCTCCAGTATATTCTTACATGATGCCATGTACTAGCCGGGCACAAAGACCCCTGGGGAAGCCCATCCTGAGAGAAGTCTAATATCCCACTTGAGTTGGCAGTAGGATTTGAACCTGAGACCTTCAGCTTAGTTGGGTTCATTGTAGGTTCATGCTTTCCTCTAAAGCATCCCGCAACAGTCCATGCAGGAGGCAGGACACTGGATCCGTTTGTCCCTGTGTGCTTGCAAACATTCATCCCGACATATGGCTGGCAACAACTCTCTCATCCAAATGCTCCAGGAATGGAGCTAGTGTAACACGGACAGAGCGCAGTCGTCGGCGGGCTGAAATTTGGCCAAGCCGCCATGGTAACCACCCCTAATTTCTGAAAAAGTGCCACGGGGTCATTAGCGACAATGAGGGACCAAGATTGTGGTTTTACAGAATCAAAGAGATGTCGGGCCGGAAGGGACCTCAGGAGCTCATCTAGTCCAGCCCCCTGCACTGAGGCAGAACCAAATAAACCTAGAATAGCCCTGACATGGGATTGTCCAACCTGCTCTTAAAAACTTCCAGTGATTCTACAACCTCCCTTGGAAGCCTGTCCCTTAACTATCCTGAGAGTTGGAAAGTTTTTCCTAATCTCTCACCTAAATCTCCCTCACTGTAGATTAAGCCCCAGACTTCTTGTCCTACCTTGAGTGGACATGGAGAACAATTGATCACCATCCTCTTTATAACAGCCCTTAACTTATTTGAAGACTTATCAAATCCCCCGTCAGACTTCTCCAGACGAACCAGGCCAGGTGTCCTCACAGGTCCGGTTAAACCTGCTTGTGTTGCTCTTCTCTCTCTCTTCTCCAGTCCTTCCACCTCCTTTCCTAGTGTGAATCCCGAATGCGCAGTTCTCTCCAGCTGAGGTCTCCACAGTGCAGAACAAAGCAGAACAATTACCTCCCGCCCTTACATACGACACTCCTGTTAATACACCCCAGAATGACATTAACCTTTTTTGCACCTGCATCACATGGCTGACTCATATTCAATTAGTGATCCAGTACAATCCCCTGGTCCTCTTCAGCAGTGCTACCACCCAGGTAGTTTTTCCCCATTTCGTAGCAGTGCATGTGAATTTCCCTTTCTTAATACTTGACACCTGCCTTTACTGAATTTCATTTTGTTGATTTCAGACCAATCCTCCAATTTATCAAGATCATTTGAATTCTAGTCCTGTCCTCCAAAGTGCTTGCAACCCCTCCTAGCTTGGCCTCATCTGCACGTTATAAGCATACTCGCCACTCCATCGTCCAAGTCATCAACGACAGTACTAAATAGTACCAGGCCAGGACTGACTCCTGTGGGACCCCATCCTCCCAGTTTGAGAGCGAACCACTGATAAGTACTCTGCATACAGTCTTTCAACCAGCTGTTCACCCACCTAGACCACATGTCCCTAGTTTGCTTAGCAGAATGTCACTAATCTCTTACCCAAAAGACAGCACCTCCATCAGCACCCGAGCATCATACTGGAGTACGGATTCTGGGACAACTCACTTTCGAGTGAGTCCCCAGCACCACTCCTGCTGGTTCTAGATACTCGGGGAAGCATCTATGCAGGGAGAATGGTGTCCCTTTTAAGGCGGATGTCCTTAATGAGCAATGCCTGAAAGAACAGCACCATTTTTAACGATGAGCTGTTTAAATTATAATCCGCATGGCAGCACTCGAAGGTTCCAACCCAAATCAGGGCCCCACCGTGCCAAGGACCGTGCAGACACAGCAGGAGACTGTTCCCGGCTCAGACCAAAGAGCGGGAGAGGGAAAAAGTGGCCCCGGAAAGGGGCCCACCCAAAGTCACACAGCGGGTCGGCGGGAGTGCTGGGAAGAGAAGCCGGGTCACCTGTGTCCCAGTCCAGTGTTCGCTCCACTGGCCCAGTACCATTCAGCGCTACCTCAATCAAAGGGCAGTTACTGATCGGGGAGTTTCAGGGCCGTCACATTTCCTCTTTGGAGAGCAAGGCTCCTTCCAGAAGACGGGCAGGCCCGGCCGGGCTGTCGTGGTTGGTGGATTCCACACCACTAAGTACTAGCGCCGCAAGCCTTATTTTAAGGATCTTCTGGACACTGACATCCTTATCTCGCTGAACAGGAGAGCGAGGGTACAGTGCGCTCAGATCCAGGCCCCAAACCAGCCTGGGGGCTCCTGGAAGCATTTCCAGGGACTGAGCCTTTTCAGAGGAAAGCCGCGGGCAGGGAGTGGGGCAGCAGTCACCGCCCGGATCGGAACAGGCAGAACACACAGAGCGAGGGTTGCCAGTTTGGGGTGGATGTATCCCTGGAGGTTTCATCACATGACATCATTTTAATTAAAGATTAATCTCTAATGCCTGGAGACTCCAGGACAAGCCTGGAGGGTTGGCAACATTACACAGAGCGGGCGCACGCATGAACTGGTTGTGAGCGCCCCCTGGTGAGGGAATAGCTACATTTCACCAGTAACATCCCTTGGTGCAGTACAGTGCTTCACAGACCCTGCAACGCTGTGCGAGTTGCTCTTGTTTCAGTTGTACACATGCCAAGACCTCGTCAGATCCAGGCATTAGATCATCCAGTCCCTATCCCAGGAGGCCATGCAGGATTGTCCCCCTACAGCAGTGCTCCCCAAACTTTAACAACCTGTGAACCCCTTTCACTAAAATGTCAAGTCTCACGAACCCCCTCCTAAAAATGAATATTTCCAGGGATTCTCTCCTTACCGGAGTATAAATTATAAACGCCGTGATCTTGGATATATAAAATTTGTTTTTATGACATGATTACACACTATTTATTATTATTTATCATTACAGTATTTTTATTACATTATGAAAATGGCAACACTCTTCCAGGATCTCACTTTCGTAGCCTGTATCACTTTGAATAAGCCTGTTATAAGACCAGGCTCCTATGTTTCCTCAAGGAGTATCAGATGTGAAACAGCAGGAAGGTATTTAAGAAGCCAACTCAAAGAGTTCCTCCTACACAAGCATTCAGGTCTTGAGCAGTCCAGGCAAACAACGCATGTTACAACAAAGCTTAAACTTGTTCTTCATAATCGTTTTAAAACAAGACTAGCTGTCTATTTAATTTGAAAAACAGCAAAAAATATCCACCTCCCTTTCCATTGCTTCTAAGGAGTCTTGAAGTTTAAATCTCCTCAGTGGGATAGAGATGCTTGCTTTGATCTGCTTAGCTCTTGGAAATCCATGGGCTCCAGGCTACTGGCCCCGTGCTGCCTGCGGTCCCTAGGGACAGCTCTGTCCGCCATTAAGGAATTTTTTCCCCAAGAATCCCCTGTAACATTTCACGAACCCCAGTTTGGGAACCACTGCCCTAGAGGACATTTCTTCCTCCACCTGGGCTATTTGTTTCCCCCCTGGGGAGTGCAGGATTGATGTGGCTCAGATCTGAGTCCCCCCTCGCTGCCTTCAGTCCCAGGTCACTCTGCAGTAGGGTTGCCAACCTTCCAGGATCGACCTGGAGACTCCAGGAATTAAAGATTATGTCATGTGATGAAACCTCCAGGAATACATCCGACCAAAACAGGCAACTCTACTCTGCACCTTGGGCCTGGCCGCTGTCATCAGATTACAGGTCAATTTACACCCAAGAAACTCACGACACACCAAGCAGCTCAGGAGGGTGAAGAGAGGAAGTTCTGTGTGGGTCTAGAAACCTCTAGAAACTCTGAATGACAGGACAGGACTCAGCTATACCCGCCTGTGGGAATCAGACACTTCCTGCAGGTGTTTGGACCATCCACTGGAATGCAATAAAGCTCCCTCTCACTGCAACTCAATTTTACGGGATGATTCCAAAACCCCAGGGCAAGGATCTTGTTCTTAATTAAACTCTACAGGTCTTTAACTTAATTCCCACAGAGCCCTGCTGGTTTCTTCCCTACTACATTTGACATTCACAGCTACATTTTTCCACAAGACGAGCCGGAAGCGTCACTGCTTGAGAAGTGACAGGCGAGGGAGAGGGGAATTCGGTTCCTCAGTCCCATGTCCCTCTTTGCTGAGGCTGCCAAGAATGGGCCAGTTAGCGCTGAGCATGTTGTGGGTTTGGGATCCTGATCTCTATCCATCAACCTCTCCACAATGTCCCAAATGTGCCTCTCATTCGGAAGACGAAGTACCAAACATCCTAGTTATTAGCACTGAGCATCTTCTAAGGGCTGATCGTCACTACAGTGTTAGGTCAAAGTATGACGCGAGTGTTGCCCCAACCCAAATTCTGTCCACACACAAAAATCTCTAGCTCATGTTACGTGGTGCTTTGAGCTCGAGCTAGCTGGTTCCCAAGGGATGGACTGAAACTCTGAGTGCTGATGACTCTAGATTAGTGGTTACCAAACTATGGTACATGTCCCGCCGAGGGCACGTGAGACATCTCTCGGGGGGTTGCGGGAGAAATTGTGTAATGGTGGATTTTTTATTTTATTTATTGTATTTTCATAATAGGCGACTCACACAGTGCTTTACAATTCTGTGGGCATTTGTTATATAAAATACGGTATTTAATTTACTTCAGAATGTACCAGTGAGAACACAGAGACACGGACGGACGTAAGGATCCCTCCCCTCCAATCACTGTACAGCATGGGGTGCAGGTGTCCAATCTGAGCTCAGAACTTGGGGAGGAGGGGGGTTGGATAATATACACAGCGCACTATCACTATATCTGTACGTACTTAACAGGGAAATACGGACAGACGGCTAAAGCCAGGAAGTGTGAAGAAGGACATATGAAGGATCAGTGATGAGAGGGGTAGGGATACGTGGGCATTTGGTAGATTTGGAAGAGGGTACGCAACAAGAAAAGTTTGGGAACTTTTGCTTTAGGTAGTGATGCAGTGGGGACACAGCAGCTGGAGGTAGAACAACTCCTGAGCCGCTAACCCAATCATTCTGCTCATCCCACCACTCAGTGTAGCCACTCGCTGTAGTGACGGGAGGGGTTCTCCCAGCAGTTAACGTGTCTCTCCGAGAGGCAGTAGCTAGGTCCACGAACGAATTCTCCCCTCAACCTAGCGCTGTCTACACCAGCGGGGTCACCTTAACTTTTTACTGCAGACCTGGCCTACCTGCTGGCGTACAGACAACCCCTCATTGGTTCCCAACTCTTCTAACTCCTCTGTGCTCAGATCTGCCTCCTCCGTGACCTCTAACAGCTGGTTTTATAGCAGGGGTTCTCAAACTGGGGGTCAGGACCCCTCAGGGGATCACAAGGTTATTGCACGGGGGTCGCGAGCTGTCAGCCTCCACCCCAAACCCCGCTTTGCCTCCAGCATTTATAATGGTGTTAAATATGTAAAAAAAGTGTTTTTAATTTGTACCGGGGGGTCGCACACAGAGGCTTGCTACGTGAAAGGGGTCACCAGTACAAAAGTTTGAGAACCACTGTTTTATAGCATCCCCTGGGCTCCCTCCCAGAGCCCTGCTCTCCCTCGGTTCTCCCACCCTCTGAGGCCTGAGTATAAAGTTAAGTCTCCAGTTGCTGGAAATCAAATCCCATCCCAGCAGCCAAGCCCCCCTCCCCGGACGGGTTTGATTGTTTGCATGTCTCTTGCCCAGGTGTTCAGTGGCAGAGAGCACCAGACAGATGCCCTCTGGGACACCCCGTGTTTCAGAGCCCTCAGAGCGATACAGAGTCCTGGCTACTCACCGATATTTTGGTGAAGACGGAGAGCAGGAGTGACAGGGCTGAGAGGTACATCCGGATTCTCTCCCCTCCGAAGCGTCTCTGGAGATACTCCGGCATGGTGACTATCTGAGCGGCGGAGATGCAGGGGTCATTGCACGGCACGGCAGCCCCCTGCCACAGGCAGCTGCAGCCCAAGTCAAAACGGGGAAGCACCGGGACAGCTTATGGGAGCTTGAACAGAGCCCAGGAATTATGGCTGCGCTTCCTCTTAACCCGAGAGGGGAGGGGCTTTGTGGGGAGCCTGGCACCCTCAGCTTTGCCTCCACAAAGGGTACGTGCCACCCAGCATGCAGGCATACGTTGCTCTCCAAAGGGCACCAGCAGGCAGGCTATGGGGCTAGGAGAGGGGCTTGGTGCCAGGCAGGGAGGGAGCTAGCTAGGATCCCATCCCTCTGGCTTCTCCTAGGGCCCTGCACAAAGCCAGTCTGTCTGGGCTCTTATACCCCTTGCCAAAGCTATAAAGCCCCTCAGCTGCTAAGATCCTGAAATTAACCAATGAGCCTAGGAACTGAGCTTGGCTTGCAAGTGGGAGGCTGATTTCACTGCAGGCACCACGGCAACACCAAAGTCATTGTTAGTAGCAATATAACCAGAAATAGGAACACGGCTAATATCCCCGCCTCCGTGAGGAATCAGCGCTTGCAAAAACTGAACCGTGCCACTCGTGTGCACACACATACCCCTCTGCTCTCTCCTGGGCGGAATCAGAACTGCCCAGGTGTGTGTCATGGACCCCATCCTGCAGGCTGGTGGGGTCTATTTCACACCTGCTCAGGCAAAGAGAGCAGAGTTCAGCCAGGGTCAGGGTTCACTCAGCTCCTGCCCTGAGTCGCAGCCAGCGACAGGAAAACGGGGCTGTCCGGCTGTGTCCGGTGTACTCCGACTGTACTTACCCCTGAGGAGATGTAGACTGGCACAAACACCCAGGCCAATGCCAGCAGGACATAGGTAGCCTATGGAGAAACAGGGGCACAGCCTGATCAATCACTGTTCTGTCCACAGCAGGGCCTCCAGCTTAACGTTAGCAGCGTCACTGGGTCCCATGCAGGAGGCCCGAGCTGGGCCCAGCCCCGCCCTGAGATGCACCCTCAGATCTCCATGGGCTCCGTGGATCATGGGTGTGTCGGAGGGTGAGATACAGAACTCCCCTATAGACACTCCCCATCTCAGCACTTAGCACCTGGCATTGCTGACTCCACAGGTGACCAGAGATTTCATGTTAACTCCTTAAGGCCTTACGTTAATGCAGAGCCCAACCCCCTTGTGGAGAAATGCTTGGAAAACCAGGGAGCCTGTTTCTGGTCTATCAATTTGCCATAACATCCTGTGGCAGAGCTCTGACCTTGCTCCCGTGGGTCCTGTGCTTCTAGGTGGATTACGCTAGCCTCAGTGGCTCACTGTGACCCTCCACGTAGCCCTTCTCTCTCTAGGGCCAGGGTTACAGTCTACTGAGCCCTGTTCATCATAGGCTGCAAGGAGGTTGGGGAGAGAACTCCCACAGTCTCTGTTCAGCCTCCTGTCCTGACAGGGACCTGACTTCCCCTCCCAGGAGCTGTTCCTGTAGGGGTGAGTTGGGGGGAACCCGGGCCTGCCCTCTACTCCGGGTTCCAGCCCAGGGACCCTAATGGTAGCAGTTGTTGGCAGCCAACCTTTCACTGCCAGAGTTGCTACATTTCCCTGGGCCACTTCCCCACTGCTCTCCTGCTTCTCCCTTCTTCACCCTTACCTTAGGGCTCCTTTAACAATGGTTTGAGGGTGTCTTCAGTAACCAGCCCTTCAGCCGCACTTCCTCTCCTCTGGCTCCCTGGCTCCCCTGCCTGACTGGAGTGAGCCCTTTTTATAGTATCGGCAGGGCCTTAATTAGAGTCAGGTGGTCACATTAACTGAACAGCCTCACCTGACTCGTTACAGGTTAATTAGAGTCAGGTGTTCTCATTAGCCTGGAGCAGCCCCTGCTCTGGTCAGTCAGGGAATAGAAAACTGTTAATCCAGTGGCCAGTATATCTGCTATTCTGCTGTCCCCAACTGGCCTGGGTCTATCACAATCCCCAGTCGGGATGTCTGCCAGGGTTGGACTTGGGATCTCTGGATCTGGAAGCATGGGCTCCCAGGGCACGAACTAAGGCAGCAGGTACATCAGCAGGCTCCTGAACATCTATACGAGGCCCCGCCAATAGAGGGATACAGAGAGCTTAGCGTGGGTTACACACATTTTCCCCATCAGCCCTAATGGGGTTATGTGCAAATGCACCATTAGGTGGGTAAGGCCTTGTCTGGCCCAGCTGGCTCCAGTGACCGATTAGCCTAATAAGGCAAAGTGACTCACATTCCATTCAAAGCCAGCGACGGCAATTCCCCCAGCAGCTCCAGTCCCAGCCAGTCCAATGAAGAGCCCTGATCCTTCGCTGCTGGCGAAGAGGGAGGCGCCAATCTGCAGGCCAAAAGCAAGGCGACGCATTAGCACGCGGAGCTTAGCGAGGCATCGACGTCTTTGCTGTGTATCCCATAGGGCTCGCCTGGTCGCTTGCTTATATACCTTCTCTTATGGGCTTGACTGGTTGTTTTAATAGATGTATAGATTTGGACTAGCTCATTCTTGGCTGTACCGCAAGGCCCCTAGAGGCCCCATCCTGTATGCTGAGCTAAAGCAAGTTAGCATACAGATGTTCGGGGCCTTTAGCCTAGGTAAGTGAGGATGAGTTAAAGCAAGTTAGACCTTTGGCATAGATAGATGACTACCTAAGTTATGCCCTCTTTAAACTCAACAGGTACACCACAAAGAACATGGAAATAACATGGTTAGGTCAGAAATAAGAGAGGTGAGGATGAGCTAATGGCCATTACTAGGTATGAACATGTCAGCCTAGAGGGTAGGCGTCCCCTGATGTTTTGTGGGTGAGGACATTGAGTTTGGACATGGAAGGTGGGCACATAGTGGTCAAGCTCAATACGACGGGCAAACCACCATGTTAGTTAGTTGGTTAGTTTTAGCTTCTATAGTATTTCAATAGCTTTTCAGCTCGCTAGCGTCTCCTTAGTTCTGCACCTCCCAATCGAGAATTGAGGAACCTGGCCCATCGGACTCTCTTGGCGTGCCAGAGGCAAGACTGGTCCTTCGTCTCTTACCACCAGGTTACCCAGGGTGGGTGTGAGTGTGTTCATCTAGGAAGTTTTATGGTGTATAATACCACATGTACCTCTAGGACAATATTATTTCCTTTGTCACTCTGATCGATTACTTTTCCATGTGATCATTATCTCCATAAAAGTCTGCAAGGCTGTATTTTGTTCTCAGTTGAGTCATACATCCTGAGGGTCCTTGCAAAACTCTGTGTAGCCTGATTCTGGGACAAGAACCTTATTATCTTCTGATCAGATCACCTGGCGAGCCTGTAACCCATATTATATAAACAAGAATATGAGTCCCCTAAAATCAGGCAACAGCAAGCACCTGCTTTTCCAAGTGGAACAGCGTGGCTCCCTCTGTGCCGCCAATGGAACCGTGTTAGCCGAACGGGTTTCAAACAGGGTTCGCCTGGATGGCAAAAGCAGGCTGCAGCGCCTGGCCAGGGCCGCCCAGAGGATTCCAGGGGCCCGGGGTCTTCGGCGGCGGGGGGCCCCGCTTCAGCGGTAAGTCGGCGGCGGCAGGTCCTTCTGCTCCGGGACCCGCCGCCAAAGTGCCCCAAAGACCCACGGTGGGGACCCCCCTCCGCCGAATTACCGCTGAAGCAGGACCCGCCGCCGAAGTGCAGCCCCCACCATGGGTCTTTGGGGCACTTCGGTGGCGGGTCCCGGAACAGAAGGGCCCCCCGCCGCCGAATTACCGCCGAAGACCCGGCTGCACTCCGGCGGCGGGTCCCGCTTCGGCTGTAATTCGGCGGCGGGGGGGTCCTTCTATCGCAGAGAGGAAGGACCCCCTACCAGCAAAGACCGGGAGCGAAGAAGCTCCGGGGGCCCAGGCCCCGCGAGAGTTTTCCGGGGCCCCCGGAGCGAGTGAAGGACCCCAAAAAACTCTCGTGGGGGCCCCTGCTGGGCCTGGGGTAAATTGCCCCACTTGCCCCCCACCCTGGGCGGCCCTGCCTGGCAAACTGCAAGGAGCCAGCTTGGCCACCAGGCATCTCCACGTAAGCTGGCGGGGCTAATCCACCAGCCAAAGGCGGCAAAGCCGTGCTCCAAACAAGGGCACCAGTCCAGCTCCTTTGCCCAGGGCTTGGCTCTACTGCCTCAGAAGCAAGGATCCAAAACAACACCCAGCCACTCCAAGCATCTCATTGCCCCTCAGGGTCTCAGCTAATCCTGGGGTCCAGGTCTTCCCTGAACTCAGAGCCCAGGCAGCTCCTAGGAGCATCTGCTCCTCTGCCCCTGAGCCAGGAAGACGTGTATGATTTCCTGTAGTCAGCAGGCCTGTGACGCACAATTACAGCGTCCAGTTTGAAAGGGCCCATGGACTAGAAGAGGCGCCCTGGGACGTGCACACTCGGCTAAGCCTGAGCTCACTCACAAGGCCGCTAACAGCATTTCTTGCAGTTGGGAGCCCGGGGCTTCCTTTCCTCCTGCAAACGCTTGTCAGAGAATCACACGTCGTTGCATTTGCTGCAGTGCAGAAGTGCCATTACCGGGCAATGCTGCCCAGACCTGAGCTGTATGTAAGGGGTATGGGGAGGGGATCAGCCATCCTGCATTTCTAGACAAGCACGAAATGCGGAAGGAAGATATTGGTTGTAACAAATCTGGGGCCACCTATGACTTTGCCGGAGTCACCACGCTGCCGTCATAACCAGACACAGCTGCTTGGCAACAGCGGGGAAAGAATTCAGATCCGGCTGCTCCAAATGCCCCTACCCAAGCTTAGACTGGCCTACAGGGAAATCTCGTAGGAGACCACAGGGCGGTAGGTTAAGCACAGATCCCACTGATCTGGGGTCTGAGTCCTGGTTGGCAGGACCCAATAGGTCACAGATCTTCAGAGGGGCAGCAGCGAAGAGGGACCCCACCACTAGAGAAATGAGATGTAGCTCCAAGTCAGGCAGGGGCGGGCAGATGCTGGCTGCCTCCAGGGTAGGAATCCAGTGTGTTCCTGTGTTATGCATTATGGGGCATGATCTGAAATGTCTGCTGATTCATCGCAAGGTGTTTGAACTGAGTGTATTACAAGAGGTACCCTATGTGGCAAGCCAGGTACCAAGGCAGCTACACCCAGCAGAAGATTGCAACTCCCTGATATATGAAGAGGGATAATATTAGCTCCATCTCCCTGGGCACTGGAGGTGATGGTGGGTAGATACGGAGACCCCGCTTCCCTCCTTTTCATAGGGGCAATGGCTGTGCAACAGAGGCCCAAGTGTGAGACCCGACTGCTGGGACTGTCCTGCATAAAGAGACAGAAGAAAAGCCAGAGCGAGAGAGAGAAAGAGAGAAGGCATCTACTTACAGGCCACCACGCCATGCTCCTGCCAGCAAGGAAGTAGCCACTGAGCGTATTCCTATTCACCCTGCATGAGGACTGAGAGGAAATGGAGATCAGCATGGAAAGAAAACAGCCCTGCTCCCATAAACCCCTCCTGGAGAGCAACCAGGAGCCTTTGGATGGCTAGCGAGAGCCATGTGACGGAGGGATGATTATAACACCACCACCTCACTCTTATCTAGAGCTATTCATAAGTACATTGCAAAGGGCTTCACACACGAGGGCCACATCATTATCCCTATTTTATAGATGGTAAAACTGAGGCGAAAAAACTTGCCCAAGTCTCCCAGCAGGCCTGCGCTAGAGCAGGTCCTAGAACCCAGGTCTCCTGAGTCCAAGCTGAGTGCACTAGCTACTAGGCCATATGATTATACACCACCTGTGGCAGCAGCCTGAGCAGGATAGAGCCAATCAAGCATGAGTGGCCATGGAATCAGAGAGGATTGTCATACTCAGCCTTAGTGCTGAGCAGAAAGGCTTGGCCTGGAGGTACCATCATCCTACAATGGATGGACTCAGACCTGCTCGCACCCAATGGCTGGAGGCCAACAGAGGCTGAGGACCCTGCCTATGCTGAGGTTTGATTCAACAGCCCAGGAAGTTAACAGGAGTCCTCCTATGGACTGAAATGGATGTTAGAGCAGGCCCCTAATACTACCACAACTAACAGAGTTCCTCCTTTAGCTCAAGTGGGAGAGGGGTGTGCTTTCGCAAGCCATGGATCTTCCTGCTGAGGGGGTGTGTGTGTGTGTGTGTGTATGTGTGTGTGTGTGTGTTGACCAACGAGCATATCAGACCCCAGACAGGTAGAACAGGCTGTTCAATTTGTTCCCATCTAGGAGACACTGTTCTGCTCTAACTTGGCCTCAGCTCATCTCACGGAGCAATTAGCATCATCAAAATAGAAACAATTATTTCCCGTTGAGCGAATGGCCCAGGATAGAAGACTATGGAGATCTGTTGTTGGCGGCCCATACCCCGGTTGGGGTGACGGGCATGAATGATGAAGGATTATGTAGGGGCGGGAAAAACCTTTGCAAATGCATCTATGTCTGTTAAAGCAGGAGCTATTGGACCGACTCCCTCTGGCCACACCTGCCATGTGTCCTGGCCTTCCTAAGACTCAGCCATGCAAGGCACTGAGTACTCCAGCCCCAGTCTTGCAAAACACTTAAGCACATGCTTAACTTTAAGCACACAAGTCCAATGAGCATCTTTCAGCCAGCATTTCTCAATGAGCGCTATTAGAAATAATCCTTAGCTCTTAAAGTCAAAGGCATAAGGAAAAAATACCATAAAAGCAATCTCTCCGGGGGCTGTTTAATGTATCTTTGCTTTATATATTAGATGTTGTAGTATTTTGACACCTCAGAGTATAGTCCTGGGCGCAGTGGAAATAAGATTAGATAGGTAGCCCAATCGATCTCTTAGAAGCACCTGAAATAAAAGACTCCACTATGCCAGGGATGGAAGGTGCGGGTCTGTACAATTATGAATGGGAGGTGAGGTGACCATGAAACAGATTCTGTATTAAAAAGTGGGTCATGCTCTGAAAAAAATCTGAGACTCTCTCAGGCTTCTTTCAGGTAAGCACCTCCAGTTACGTCCCAGGATCCCAGCAGACACACTCCAAGGCAGGCTCCTTTTTCACATGTTCTGAAAGCTGCAAGATTCACATTCTAGTTGGGCTGACTCAGCCCTTTCTATGCAGATAAGCCGAGCTCTCTGCAGTTTGCTGGGGTGGGGTCTCTCAGAGAAGATTTGAGAAGCCAAAACATTTTCAATAAGAGTAGAAGCTTTCCCTGGGCCAAAATTGCCCCTCTCCACCCTGTTGTGGCGCAGGATATGTAGGAGCAGGCTGATTATCAAGGTGCTCAGCCCTTCTGATAATCAAGCCACAGCTTTCTGCGATCCACCGGAGAGGCCTGGGACCCAATCCGGCAACCCTTACTCATATAAGGATCCCTTTTTAATTGTTTGAGGACTACGAGGTTGCAGGATCAGGAGTGTAGACCCTTATCTTGCAATCCAAGCCAGGCGGATGGACCTGATAGCAGGATCAGGGCCTTAGTTTGCAAAGCACTTTGGGAACCTTTGGGATGGAGTGAGTGGAAGCTAAGTACCCGCAGCACCTCGCAGCCTCAAGTCCAGAAAGGCACTTTGCTAAGGCGCAATAGTAAAATAAAACAATTAACTAATGAGGATTTCAAAACCAAGGCTCCCGGTCCTTTCAGGTGGCACCTGAGAAGCCAGTCCTGAGAGAGGAGACAGAAATTGCAAAGATTTAAGTACATAACAGCAAATTAAACAAACGAAAAAACCTCTTACCCATATTCCCACAGCCACATTCAAGGCAAAATAAGCCACGATGACAATAATGTCAGCAACATTGAACGGCTGCAGAGGGGCAACTGATCCAGTGGTGGAATTGTCGCCCATCATCCCGACGCTCCCTGCCCAGCCCCAGAGAAAGCAGCAGAGTGTCAGAGAGACAATCACTGACTCGGTAACTGATTCGCTTGCCGCTGGTGGGAATTGATCATTAAACAACCCGGAGCTGGGATTTTCGCTTTGCGAAGTGGTTTGTGTGGACAGACAGGTTGTCAAAGTACAGCCCAGCTTCTGCCTCCCTCCCTCTTTCTGCTAACTTCCGGCCGCTCAGAGCTCCAGGAACCCAAAGCCAAGTCCAGGGAGTTAGGCAGTTGTTGAGCTGCAAACATGGTTTCTGGCTGTCTGCAATCAACAGAATGTAAACTAGCTCCTCTTACGCCCAGCCTTGAATTGCGATGCCCTGAGAGCGATGATCTTGGAGGCATGTTCCTCAGGTATTTAACCACGGGCTTTACTTTGCTGTTTCTCAGGGCAGAGCACGATTTAGTCATTCTCTCCTCCTTCACTCTGTTTCCAAGTGGAGGAGGAAAGCTTACGTGACAGAACGAAGGAGGTATTACAAGCAGCAATGACCTGGTCTAAACGTGTCCTGCTTTAGCTTCAGACCGCTGGATCTCACATTGTGGTCCCGTTGACATACAGAATGAAACGTTTCGGCTGCTATGGGGAGCCGTGGGTCTCAGAGCATCTCTCTCTCACAAAGCGATCCACAGAACAATAAAGTTTGAAACAGAGTAGACAGAAAAGTTCCTGGTCAGAAGAGCAATTGCACTAGAACAACCATCAAGGGTTTTGTCGAAGACTCGTTCCTCAATGAACGTTTCTGCTGATGAGATAATCCCCTCCAGGGTACAGTTGTGGGAGAATAGGTGTGCTAAGGCCAACATTTTGACGTAGTCACTGAAGTGCCTAGGGTATCTGCGACTCACTTCTGTAAATGTTTGCGTGGGTACTCTTCCTATTTGACTAAGTTTTAACAGGCCATACCCTTGCTGGCCAATTACTATATAACCTGCATTAATACACTTGGAGCCCATGTAAGTGTTACTATGTCAACTTGGTGTAACTAGTAACACCGCTAAATTGCTTAATAACTTACTTTTGTTAAAGTATAACCTAGATACAGTGCTGTATTTTGACATCTGCCACATATTTCTGGACAGGAAATACAGAAATCAAATTTAGAGATAACCACCTTATGAAAGATAACTCCACAGGGTTATCACTGATTGCAGTAATATTTGACACAAAGGGATTTCCAAGTTTAAAAGCAAATAGAATTTGGATTTATATTGCATCTCATCTACTCAATATACCTTACAAGGCAAATGATAATTGACTGACTGCTTGCAAATACAGAATTCTAACCTCAGCAAAGACTCATTCATGCCCTTCGATGTTAGGAAGGCCTCTCGCTCTTTGCTGGAGAGAAAGTGACAGCAAAGGTGACCTTTCACTTCCCTCTGGCACTGCCAAAGATTGTTTGCAGCCATTTGCAAGGGATAATGAATTAGAGATTGGCTTGCAACAAAACCCCAGATTCAAATTCCAAACTCATTCTCCCTCTTACTGGTCAAAACAAATCCCTAGATGCAAATACAACTAACTTGGGAGCTCAGAATCCAGATCCAAATCCAAAATTTACCATCGCAGGTAAATCTATTATAGGAGGGCTGGTAGCACCACCTCTGATTGCCTGACACTTCCCATTATAAATCCCTATTTTTGGTTGCTCGGGAAGATTAGATTTTTATCAGCAAATGCTGGTAAACGTCAATTTCACTGTAAACACAGAAACCAATGAAAAAATATCTCCTTAGATAACAATCATAATGAACTGATAGGCAAAGTAAAAAAAACCGATGCCTGAGAACTTAGAGTTTAAATTCTTGCAGGGCCAGGTAGGCAGGCAAAGCTTCAGAGTCTCAATGCATGGATGAGATAATGGTGCAGAGAAGAGGAAGTTAGATTTATTAGGAACTAAAGAAACTTTTGGGATGGGGGAGCCTATACAGGAAGGATGGGCTCCACCTAAACCAAAGTGGATCCAGACTGCTGGCACTTAACATTACAAAGGTTGCAGAGCAGTTTTTAAACTAAGAGATGGGGGAAAGCCGACTGCTGCAGAGGAGCACGTGGATCGGACAGAGACTTCTCTTCGGGGAGAGTCTAGTGATAAAGATTCTCTAGGTTTTAGTCAGGATGAGAGGATGGAAGAGGATAAAGGATGGGCCAGATCAGATGAGAAACATTCACATAAAAAAGAATCTGACATCAGAAAAGGGCAGACAAATAAATAGTGACAAGTTTTTAAAGTGCTTGTACACAAATACTATAAGTCTAAATAATAAGATGGGTGAACTGGAGTGTCTCGTGTTAAAGGAGGATATTGATATAATAGGCACCACAGAAACCTGGTGGAGTGAGGACAATCAATGGAACACAATCATTCCAGGGTACAAAATATATCGGAAGGACAGAACAGGTCATGCAGGGGCTGGAGAGTGGCACTGTATGTGAAAGAAAATGTAGAATCAAATGAAGTAAAGATCTTAAATGAATCCACATGTTCCTTAGAATCTCTATGGATAGTATTCCATGCTCTACTAAGAATATAACAGTAGGGATCTATTATCGACCACCTGACCAGGACAGTGACAGTGACTCTGAAATGCTAAGGGAGATTAGAGAGGCTATCAAAATAAAGAACTCAATAATAGTGGGGGATTTCAATTATCCCCATATTGACTGGGAACATGTCACCTCAGGACGAAATGCAGAGACAAAATTTCTCGATACTTTAAATGACTGCTTCTTGGAGCAGCTGGAACAGGAACCCACAAGGAGAGAGCAATTCTCAATTTAGTCCTGAGTGGAGCGCAGGATCTGGTCCAAGAGGTAACTATAACAGGAGCACTTGGAAATAGTGACCATAATATAACAACATTTAACATTCCTGTGGTGGGAAGAACACCTCAACAGCCCAACACTCTGACATTTAATTTCAGAAAGGGGAACTATGCAAAAATGAGGTTAGTTAAATAGAAATTAAAAGGTACAGTGAAAGTGAAATCCCTGCAAGCTGCGTGGACACTTTTCAAAGACACCATAAGAGAGGCCCAACTTAAATGTAAACCCCAAATTTAAAAACACAGTAAAAAGAACTAAAAAAGAGCCACTGTGGCTTAACAACCATGTAAAAGAAGCAGTGAGAGATAAAAAGGCATCTTTTAAAAAGTGCAAGTCAAATCCTTGTGAGGTAAATAGAAAGGCGCATAAACACTGCCAAATTAAGTGTAAAAATGTAATAAGAAAAGCCAAAAAGGAGTTTGAAGGACAGCTAGTCAAAAACTCAAAAGGTAATAACAAAATGTTTTTTAAGTACATCAGAAGCAGGAAGCCTGCGAAACAATCAGTGGGTCCCCTGGACAATCGAGATACAAAAGGAGCACTTAAAGACAATAAAAGTCATTGTGGAGAAACTACTTTTTTTTTTTTTTTGCTTCAGTCTTCATGGCTGAGGATGTTAGGGAGATTCCCAAACCTGAGCCGTCCTTTGTAGGTGACAAATCTGAGGAATTGTCACAGATTGAAGTGTCATTAGAGGAGGTTTTGGAATTAATTGATAAACTTAACAGTAACAAATCACCGGGACCAGATGGCATTCACCCAAGAGTTCTGAAAGAACTCAAATGTGAAATTGCGGAACTATTAACTATGGTTTGTAATGTGTCCTTTAAATCAGCTTCTGTACCCAATGACTGGAAAATAGCTAATGTAACACCAATATTTAAAAAGGGCTCTAGAGGTGATCCCAGCAATTACAGACCGATAAGTCTAAGGTCAGTACCGGGCAAATTAGTAAAGAATAAA